>NC_077223.1:17164942-17492242 GCF_024763615.1 Phlebotomus papatasi | reverse complement strand
CCTGGCCCAATGGCCTTACTCTGGACTACCATCAGAGACGAATCTACTGGATTGATGCTCGATCGGATTCCATTCACACGACAAATTACGATGGTGAGGATCATCATCTGGTGATACGAGATCAGGAAATTCTTTCGCATCCATTTGGTATTTCACTGTTTGAGAATCATGTCTACTGGACAGATTGGAGAACGAATTCTGTGATTCGTGCCAATAAGTGGAATGGTTCGGATGTTGCTGTGATTCAGAGGAAGCTAACCCAACCATTTGGCATTCAGGTGCTCCATTCGAGTAGGCAGCCTGTCGACGGGAAGAATCCCTGTGGAGAGAATAATGGGGGATGTTCGCATTTGTGCTTACTGAGCACAAATGGAACTTTCAGGTGTCAGTGTCCGCATGTGATGCGTCTGGATAAGAATAATCGAACGTGCATTCCCAATGAGCAAGTTTTGCTCTTTGTTACGGGATCTGAGATTCGTGGGGTAGATCTGTATCAGCCAAATCACCATACAATTCCCACAATTAGTCACACCACTCAGGTGTTGGCTCCAGCAAAAATTGACTTCTTGGTTAATGACAGTAGGCTGTACTGGTCAGATGTTCAGCTCAATGAGATTAAAACTTCGGGGCTGTCCAATGGACCCATTGAAACAATTCTCGATACTGATATTCCACTGCCAGTTGGATTTGCCATTGACTGGATTGCCAAGATAATGTTCGTGTCGTCCGGAAGGACGGAATGTCGAATTGTGGCATGCAATCTTCAGGGTGAATATGTCACGGAGATTCACACAAAACTGCCTACTGTGACGAGTATTGCTGTTGATCCTACGCATGGGAAACTCTACTGGTCACAGGGAAGTGTCAACAATACTCACAGAATCATGAGGAGTGCCATGGATGGAAGTAAAGTGGAGATTGCTACTTCCACGGATAAGAGTATTGACAGTCTGACGATTGACTATGAAAGTAGGAGGCTCTACTACGTTTTTCCACTTGTGGGAGCCATTTATTACTTCGACATCTTGAGGAAAACAACTCATGAAGTAAGTTAATGCAATTTTGAAAATATTTTAGCTTAACAGAAAATGTTCCACATGCAAGCTCCACCCAAAAAAATCTTAGCCACGCCCAAAAAATAACCATTGAGATGCTTTTATTTATTAGGTGTGATTCCTTCATAATCACACCGATTTTTGTTTTAATATGAAGTTTTTTGATCGTCCTTATTAAAATTTATTTTACATTATCATAAGTGGGAGGAGTCTAAAAAGTTCTTATCACACAGAATTTTGGACACGCCCCCTTTAAGTAGTAATAGTTCGGATCAAGGAGATCCAAGGAGGTCAAGGCTTTTTTATAAAGAGGATTATGATTAAAGGACAAGATTTTAGCGAAGGAGTGCAGGCAGTGATCATTACCTTCCTCTCCTTTATGTCATAGGCACACTTACGACTTAAGTCGAGAGACTGCTTAACGTAGGGTAGAGTCAGTACTTTTTCGCCAGTAAGCACTTTTTTGCCACCTACGAATAAAATCACTTTTTAAGGGAATTATGAGCTCATGGAACTACGAAATGAGTATTATTTCGTGACCTCTAGTCCAACGAATCAGAAAACCATATCAGGCTCTTTACCGACTAGATTATTTGCAAGTTATTAAAAGAAATTCTCGACAAGGTGAACAATCATTAAAAAAATATGGAGTTCTTAAGAAACTTGTCAACGCTAAGAGAAACTATCTTGCATTATTTTATGTTTTTGCTGTACAGTATGTGATATTTTTCACTGAAACTCAATCCTTTATAAACTAAACTTTGTTGTAATATAATTTTTAATAATGTTTTTTAAAAAAAATTAATGAAATTCGGATGTGGTGAAAAGGTCTTACTTTTTCCGGCCGCAAAGTTTCATAGTAACAGAAAATTCCCTGGAATTTGTCTTCTATTTTTCCGCGAGAGTTTCCGTGGAAATGAACGCTAATATTCCGCTTGGAATTCTGCGGAGTTATCAGCTTTTTTTCGCGTGGATTTCCTGAAAAAAAAAAGTCCGAAGAATTTTCTTGCAACATATCTGAGAGCATTCCCTGGAAATTTATTCAAAATTTCCTTTGAATATTCTGAGTATATTTTCTGGTATCTTTCCGGCCAAGACTTCACGGAAGTAAACGCGAAAATTCTGCAATTATTTTTCGCCCTAACGCTATAATTCTTGCGAGCTAGACATACTCAAATGAACGATATGGTAGCAATATTCAAAAGTAGAACAATTGAGTGTTCGTCTGATAGATGAACACTCTCCAATTTCTAAGCTGCCAATTGGCACTGTTCGTCCATATTTGTGGATGTTTTTTTTCTGGAAATTCTCTATGAAAGTTCCATGAAATTTTTAATCAATTTTTGGAATTATTTTGAAGAAAAATATTTTTAAAAAAATCCACTGGAAAAGTCGTGGAATTCCGTAATATTAAACCACGGAATCCTCTAAGGCCGTTGCATGGAAATTTCCACGGAGAATTTCGTGGAAATAAAGAGGATTTTTCCAAATTTTTAAAGGGCTGACTGCCGATTATACGCTAATAATCCATAGGAAAGCCGTGGAAATATTCGTCGAAGAAAAGTCCATGGAAACTCGTGGACATTTCTTATTAGACGGTCCTATACAGAGTTCCGCAAACGTTCATGGAACGCTAGGAAGAAATTTAGCGTCAAATTCCATCTCGGAAGCTTACGCGGATTTTGAGCTGTAAAATCCAGGGAATTCCACGCGGATTTTTAGCGGTAAAATCAGCGGACATGACAGAAAAGGCTGCCGGAAATCCAGGGGAATATCTGCGGCCGTTGGCTATAGGGCACGCACAAATAATTTTACACGATGCAGAATATTTATCACTTTTTAAGTGACACTGTTGCATTTGAATAGTGGTAAAAATTACATGTTTGAATTACACCCTGAAAATTTTTACACAAATTATTTTTTACACAAAATTAACCATTTTAATAGTGGTAAAAATCAATTTTTTTCAATTTTTCTAGTGGTAATTTGTTAATTACACGTTATTTTTTTTACACTATTTTTTACTGTGTAGAATTAATTGATATTACAAACAATAAAATCCTGTTTCCCAAGGTTTTTGAAGAGGGCGTGGCCAGATAACATTTGTAGGTGGAGCCAATATATTAATTAAGGAAAAAATTAGTTTAGCTCGTAATAATGAATTTTGCTTAGGTCCTTGCGATGCAGAATCCCCAAGTTTACGTTGGAAGTGTAACAGTTTATCGTGATAACATTTACTATGCCGAAAATTCCGACAATACCATCCGGAAATGTGACAAAAATCAATGTGTCGAGAGTGAGATAATAAGAAACAATACAGCTGGAGTTCATTCTCTGCGAATGTTCTTCCCAGCTGCTCAAACTGGCACGAGTTCGTGTGCTAAAAAGGTTGCTGCATGTCAGCATTTGTGCCTGGCCACTGGGCAGTTTTCTAGTGAATGCAAATGTGCCATTGGATACCGGGAAGATCCGAAAAATCCCTCAAGATGTGTGGGAACTGAAGAGTTTCTGCTGTACTCACTGAGCTATGAGCTCAAAGGGTTACCGATCTTTGAGAATATCGAGGCATATGAGTCAAGTGGGGAAAAAAGTGTCTTAGCACCAATTTCGAGAATTTCTCTGGCCGCTAGCATTGATTACCATGCCATGAGTGATTTAATTTTCTGGGCAGATAGTGAACGTGGTACAATTACCAAGATTCGACGTGATGGTACGGGAAGGGAAGTGATTCTGCATCAATTTGATCTACTTGATAGCAACAATAGTGATTCTCCTTCGGGAATTGCTGTAGATTGGGTGGCTCAGAATATTTACTGGAGTGATGAGAAGAGGGATTTGATTGAAGTGGCGAGGTTTGATGGATCATATAGATATGTTGTGGCAGCAAATTTGAACAAACCAACAGCTCTGGCTGTTGATCCAAAGGCTGGACTCATTTTCTACACGGGTGACCATCAAATTGGCATGATTGGAATGGATGGAAGTTCATCATTTGTCTTGTACAATCAGTCAGTGGCCGATTGCAATATCTTCCTGGATATTGACAATCAAGTGGTCTACTGGGTGGAGATGCAGACGGGAAAAGTGAAGAGGATGGATTACGATGGACATCAGGTTACCACTCTCATTTCAGAAGGACTTACAAATCCCGTAGCTGTTGCAATTGCAGACGGAAAACTCTTCATAGCTGAAAGTATTCATCAGAGGAGCACTATCAAAGTAGCTCCGCTGTCCAATCTCACGGATATCACCATTATTCGAACGGAAGCTAGCAGTTTGAGAGATTTAAAGGTACGTCTGATTTATTTAATTTCTTATAGAAATTTTTACACTACGGTAAGTGTGCCAAATTCCGGCCAGCTTACAATTTCGGCCGCCTTTTTTGTTCCTCGAATTTCCATGAATTTTTAGATTCTACGTACTCTAGAGATTATAGAATGCAAAAGAATAACAAAAAATATATCTTCAACAAACGAGATGACGTGAAAAACATATTGGAAGAATTCCCGAAGGGCAAGGAACTATGAGAATAAAGGTGGCCGAAATAGGGCACCAAAGCTATGTCTATATTTTTATTCATTTTAAAAATGTATTAATAAATGATTTTAGAGTAAATAAAGACGGTAAACTCTTTACAAGGTTCCAAGCAACACTCTTTATAAAGAAAGAATAAAAAAAATTTGAATTTAAAATATTACATTTCAAACTTGAGACTTTGACGCTTGCATGCAACTATGCCGAAATTTGGCACACTTACCCTATGTAAAATATCTATTGGCTTCCAGTATTCTTAAATTAAAAATAATACCACTCTGAAAGAATGTTTTGTTAAAAGTTTGTGAAAAAGAGATCAATTTTAAATTAAAACAGCAAAATATTGTTAAACAGGCCCACTTATTGTTTTGCCAAAAGGAGGTAAAATATAATAAACAAGTTTATTAATCTTCCACTGCTTCCAATTGTCATGCTTTTGACAAAGAAATTTGGAAAAAATTGTCAAAGGTTTGATATTTTCTCTAACTTGACGATTTTTCAAGATATAAGGGAAAGTCGGAAAAAAATAAATTAATCTTGAAAAAAAAAATGCAAAAACAATTAAAAAGTGAAAATTAAAAAAATGCAGTTACGAGAAGGATATATAGATGAAAATTACTGCAGAGGAAAGTGATCAACTTCCGTACAAATCAGTTTTCGAATGTTTCCCTTCGTAGAGGTCAAACGGATCAAACTTTTTACACAGAAAAAAGAAATGGAAAAGCTTCCCAGCTTTGCAGAGTGCTCGAAAGCACGAGAAAGTGCTATCCGTGTATTAACTTTTCGTACGCCTTTTGAGGATTAAATTCATTGATAAATTTAAAAAAATCATTCTAAAATATCAAACGTAGATTTCAGAATATTTTAGCATAAGCAAGAAGCTTTCGAACAAATAAAAAAGTAAATCTGAGGAAGATATATCATTTAAGGGTACTATACCGACTCATGATCGATTAAGTCCGATGCAGTCGAGTTGGACATTACAAGGTCTTTCAAAAAATCCAAATTTGAGCAAATTGGTTGAAAAATAATCCCTCCAAAGTGGTTAAACTTTGATCTCCGAAAATTCGATATCGAACTGGTTTTCGAACAGAGATGCCAAGGACGAAACATTTCCTTTGACTGCCTCGAAAATATGTTCAAAAATTAAAGAAACCGATAAAGAAAGAGATATTTTCTAAATAACTCAAAAAACATGGCTGTGGAGACAAAGGAGAGGGTGGGAGGAAAAGGAAAGAAAGACATTTCTAGATAATGTTGACTTGCGGGGGGGGGGTCATTGAAGACAGGTAGTCGATATCTCTTACCGTTTGGCCTCTAGTCGTGTCACAAGCTTTCGACCAAATAAAAAATATTTCAGAACAAATTTTGAGAAAGGTAAACCATTTACGATTACTATACCGATTCATGACCGATTAAGTCCGATGCAGTGTGTTGGAAATTTCTATATCTTTCAAAAAATCCAAATTTAAGCAAATCGGTTGAAAAGAGGAAGCTCAAACACAAGTAGATTTTGATTCTGTAATAGTTTGCACAAAAAGTCGTTGAAGTTCGAAGAATTCAAATTCAATTTCGAATTTTCATACTAAATTTTCGAACAAGGTGGGGAAAATTTAGCAAATATTACACTAAAAAGTTGGCAAATGAGTTACTCAGTGATTATGGAGTGATTAAATACTGGTGCAAGAACAGTAAATCTTGTTGTTTTGTTTTTTTCCTCACAACAATGTGAAGACCATCACATTTTGATACTTGAGCACTTTGAAATTCGAACAGGGCGTAACTTCCACCATCTTGCGCAAGTGTTTTTTTTTTGGATCTTCAAATAGATTTTCGAATTTTTCAAGATCTGGAAAGACTCCAACTTTGATCTTCGAAATTCGATGTCGAAATGATTTTCGAAAGTAGGTGTCCAAAGGACGAAATATTCGCTTAAACTACCTCTAAAACAGATTCGAAAATAAAAGAAATCGTAGGAGCCATTGTCGAAATAAATTAAAAAAACATGGCTTTGGTGGATAGGAGGGGGTGGGGGAAAAGAGAAACGACTGTCTTCGATAATGTTGTCTGGCGGGGGGGGGGGGGGTCATGCAAGACTGGTAGTCGATATCTCTTACCGTTTGGCCTCTAGCCATGTCACAAGTTGAAAAAAGAGTGGATTATAGAACTGCTCTCTCTTTGAGTTCGAGCAGGAAAATATGTCGTAAAATTGTAAATATTTGTCAATTCCCACTGGGAACTTCCGAAATGCTTGTAAATCGCATAACCCACAAACAAGTTCGTAAAAGTTTTTACTTTTTCACAATAACACTGATCATAACATGATCATTTAGCTACCATTTTTCGTTCTTTTACAATAATTTGTTTGCAAATGTTTGTAAAGACACTGAAAGATGTTCGTAAAAAATTGTCATTTGTTTGTAAAATTCTGTTAGACAAATTTATGAACAAATGTTTCTAAAGGGACAAAAAATGCTCGTCAAGTGATTATGTTACGAAAAATGTTTGCAGCAAGAATTGACGGAAACACTGGACCTTTCTTGATTTTCGCAATTTTATTCTTTACGACATTTCGAGGATGAATGTCCTCTTCATCAGGTATCGAATTTTGTTGGGAAATTCACGTACAGGCAGGAAATGGTTACGCTTTTTTGGACTTGGATCACAGATTGCACTTCGTAGTTCACCATTCGACTAATCGACACAGAATGACAGAATGAGATTCATTCTTCATTCAAGAAAGGTCTAGTGTTTCCGTCAATTCTTGCTACACCCCATCGGATCGAAATTCTTCACAGAAAAATTTTTGTAAAAAAAAGTACAAACCTTTACGAACTTTTTTGTGGGACTGGAACACACCCCAGTCAATTAGAAAGCAGTTCCATTTCCCAATAAATAACGATAACTATAAATTTGGATAAGAGAAAGTGTCAATTTCCGGACGATTGATGAAGAATTGATAAATGAACAATTGATCTCTTTTTGACAATTTTTTGCAAATTTTTACAAATTTTTCAGGTTTTATTTATTAATGTGAAAAAATATTAAATGGACTTTTTAAAATCTTATTGTGCATTAGGTATTTAGTAGTTTTCGTAGTCAAAAATTGTGAAATTTTCAGGTTTTCAGTCGACACGTGCAGAAAGGTACAAATCCGTGTGAATTGGATAATGGCGGTTGTCAGGAATTGTGTTTGTACAATGGTTCTCATCCAGTTTGTGCATGCTCCCATGGGAGAATCTCAGCTAAAGATGGGAAGTCGTGCGAAGATTATGAGAATTTCTTGATTTACTCCCGCATGACTTCCATCGAGAGTATTCATCTCACTGATCACACGAATCTCAATGGGCCAGTTGCAAAGATTCAAAATTCCACAATGATGAAGAATACAATCGGATTGACGTATGATTATCGCCGTGGACGAATTATTTATTCAGATATCCACTCTAGCACAATAAATTGGGTAATGTTCAATGGCACAGATCATCGAATGATTGTTAATAAGCAGATTTCCGTGGAAGGATTGGTATTTGATGATCTGAGTGATCAACTGTTCTGGACGAGTAATATTGATGCTTCAATTCGATCCATCTCAATGAGAAATATTTCCTGGGATCATCCAGCAAATAATACAAATCTCGTTAGGATTGTGATGAAGCTGAAGACTGGAGATAAACCCCGTGGAATTTCGGTTGAGAGTTGCATGTCAATGGTGTATTGGACGAATTGGAATCAAGTTACACCGTCCATTCAGAGAGCCTACATTTCCGGATATGGCCTAGAAAGTGTCATTACCACGGATATTCGAATGCCAAATGCCATAACACTTGACTACGAAGCTCATAAGTTGTATTGGGCTGATGCTAGATTGGACAAAATTGAAAGGGCTGACTATGATGGGTCTCATAGGATTGTCTTGGCCCATTCAACACCAAAGCATCCCTTCTCAATGGCTGTCTATGGAGATCTTTTGTTCTGGACAGATTGGGTACTGCATGCTGTTATCCGAGCTAACAAATACTCAGGCAGCGACGTTGTGTATCTGCGGAAGGATATTGGACGACCCATGGGCATTGTGGTAAGAATATTTGAATTATAAATTACTCTTTACAGGAAACAATTAACCCTCTAACAATTAAGAGTCACTGCAGGGTAGTATTACAAAAATCGCATTTACAGCGACAATAAAGGTTTTATTTATTCAGAATTGCTATAGTATCCTCGGTAATACTATTTCTACCATCCATTCAAGGTTTGAACTCATTTTGACTCTTCGTTTAATTGCTACTCAAAGTTTTGTGTGACAGGTCAGAGAAAAAGTAGGATTTTTTTTGTGGAAAAAAAATCTCATTTCCAAAATCAAGAAAAATACCGGTTTAAAGTAATCTCACTAAAATATATTTATGTTTTACTGAAAGATATATCATTCTACTTTGTGTATTTTATTTAAAACATTTGAAAAAAAGTAAAAATGTGAATTTTAGAAGCAAAAAGAGTTTAAATTTTTTTTATATTTTTGCATTTTTCCCCTAAACCAAAAGAGAAAATGAAGAACTGATGGTATTTTTGAGTTTATTGAAAGGTAATTAGTCTAGAAAAAATTATCACACTACATTTTTTTGCATATTTTAAAATTGGACGTTAGAGGGTTAAAGAATGTGCAGAAATTCTAGTGAATATATGGCGGTTCGCGAATTCTCTTACGAATTTTCTTTCTTTGATTGTATCTAATTGGGAAGTTATTCAAACTCCGATTTCAACAATACACTGAGAGAAATCCGAAAAAGTTAAAATAACATTCCGGAAATGTTTATTTTACCCTGCAGTATTAATCCGAAATCGCTGTAAATATTATGCTTTTTAGGTTATTAGTGGTTAAAGTTACCCTTTTTAATGTTAATTTTACACTTAAAAATGTGTAAAATTAACATTAAAAATGTTGATATATTTTTATACCTAAAAAGTGTTAAAGTTATGAGGAAAAAAAGTAAATCGCACCCCCATTTTTTTTTATCAGTGTATTTACAAATTCGTTTAAATTCGTTTTTAAAACCCGAGTTGACAATCTGAATTATACAGGTTCAAACCCAATCAATTTGATTTATTACAGACTTAAGTCTGAATCAAATGTGTTCGTGATGAATAAAATCCATTCAACTCGGGTTAAACCCGTTTTTAATTTAGTTCAAATAGGTTAAATCTGATTAAAATCGATATAACGATACAATTGAGCGATTTTGATATATTAATTCAAATTTTGAAATTACCTCACTGCTTTAGACGGGCAAAGACAAAGAGAAGAGCACTCCTTCGTAGTCTTTTTCTTTGCTGAGACAGTGAAGAAATATCAAATTTCCAGATTACTAAACCGAATTTCACTTCGATTGAAATTAATTTTATTTGGTTTACGGCTCCGGCCAGGGAGGGTGATATTATCTCTGAATAATGCGACCAGTTTTAGTGTAAATTGTTTCCTGTTTTCGTGCATATTTCACGAGATATCTCCGAAACTACATAGGCTGCCAATTAGGGGTTTTCGGTTGCCTATTTTATATTAAATTGGCTTTTATTTTATATTACAATTATTTGCTAATTCATTCTAAAATGACAGAAAATAGCTAATAAACTCAAAAGTTTTTTAAGCACGCTAGAAACATGGGAAACATAGGAAACGTCACGACCCTGGCTCCGGCATACCTTTTCTTTTAAGTGAGGAAAATTTCATGAAATGAAAAATCACATCGCTTAGATTTTACGCGCTTTGCATACGTTTATCTCATTCTTTCGCACTAGAAATTCGATTGAGCTAAATTGACTTTGGAGTGATCTTTAAAAGAAGAAGAAGAAGAGTGCGAAAGAATGAGATAGACATACACAAAGCATATGGGAAAGAAAGAGATTTGAATTTCGACTTCATGAAATTTTCCTGGTTTAAAATATGTGCCGGATCCATTAAAATCAAATTTAGAGCGGTTCTAATTTGTTTGAACCGATTGAATCGGATTCAAATCATTCTAAATCCAAATTGAATTCGTTTCAAATGGATTCAAAATTATTTAAAACTGCTCCAGTCCAAATTTGTATCTTAGAAAATCGATTAGAACCGATTGAAACAAATTAAAATACAGTAGACTCTCTAAAATTCGGGCATTTGGGACCGAAAATTTTTGTTCATTTGCATAGTCACATTAAGTTTACGTACTTATATTTATTATAATTCTTATAAAAACCTCTTAATAATGCAAAATCATATCACAACTAAGAAAAACCGTGGCAAATTTAAGCACATTTGCTTCATTCGATAATCAGAATCATACCTGGAAAATGTCAACAAACTTTTTTCAAATTTTACTGCTGTCCGAATTAAAAAGTAGCCCGATCTTCAAAGAGCCGAATTAGCGAGAGTCTACTGTAGGTTTGTTTAAGTCCAAATTTAATCAGGTATGCATAAAGAGGTTTAATGCCATTTAAATTGATTCAGACCGGAATTGCGTCTGATTTAAATCTGATTGAAGTGAATACATCCGCCCAACTTTTAGATCAGTAAAATTTGACAAAATCAAAATTTGCATCTCTTTCTTTCTCAAAAGATTTGCATTAGCCTATGCCACTTTTTCAGACTCAAAATTGGATTGAACTAAATTTAATTTAGTGTGATATTCAAAAGAAGAAGAGTGGGAAAGAGTAGGATAGGCATATGCTAAATTTTTAAAAAAGAAAAGGATGTGAATTTCGACTTTATGAAATTTTCCTGATCTAAAAGATATGTTGAAGACAGAATAAAACATTTTTAAATTGGGTTAAATCCAGAATTCATTTCAAATAGGTTAAAGTCGAACAAAATCTAAAGATCTCAAATTTGGTTTCGATTTAAATCTGTTCATGATTCGCAACCTAAATTGAATCCTATTCAAATCTTGTGAGTTAATTTAAAACCGAATTGAAACCGATTCAAATCGGTTCTTAGATATTGAACGAAATTTAAAATGAGTTAATTTAACATCCTGATTTAACACGGACTTCACGTGATTTTCCTGATTTAAATATGGTCAGTTCAATTGAAAAAAGTTAAGTCTAAATTCACTCGTAATGGCTCCGGTACATCTTTTAGATCAGGAAAATTTCGCGAAATAAAAATTCGCATCCTTTTCTCTCTCATGTGCTCTGAACATGTCTATCTTATTCTTTCACATTGCAAATTCGACTGAGCTAAATTGAATTTGAAGTGATGTTTAAAAGAAGAAGAAGAGTGCGAAATAATAAGATAGACATATACAAAGCGTGTGAGAAAGAAAAGGATTCGAATTTCGACTTCATGAAATTTTTCTGATCTAAAAGGTATGCCGGATCCATAAGGAAATCGGTTCGGGGCGATTAATACACATTCAAATAGGTTTAAATAAGATTGTAGGAAACCTAAACAGTCAAGTTTCTGAATTTCTAAGAAAAAACCTAGCATAAATTTAGGGAGGGGGCCACTGAAGATCCTACCTCGAAATCTAAATTTTTCTAACAATTTTTTATTTGAAAAAAAAAAAAAACATTAAGTTCTTTTGCACTCCGTCTTCAACAGCAAAAGTGTTTTAGGACTTTTCCAATTAAGTAATTTGCTATCTTCAGGTTGTCCAAAATACCACTCAAGACTGCTCAGCAGACCCGTGTAAAGTTCTCAATGGTGGCTGTGAAGACCACTGCAGTGTCGATAAGAATCTCAAAGTGAAGTGTGAGTGCACAAGAGGTCGCTTAGCACCAGATGGAAAACGCTGTTTACCAGTAAAGTCTTCTTCTTGTCCACCGGACAATTTTGTGTGTTCTTCTGGAGGTTGTATTCCGTTCCATTTGACTTGTGACTCAGTTCATCACTGTCCGGATGGTTCGGACGAACAGACGGCCTACTGTGCCTTCCGCATGTGCCCCACGAACTTCTTCCAGTGCGACAATCACAGGTGTATTCCACAAAATCAAACTTGCAATGGTGTTCAGAACTGCGGAGATGGCAGTGATGAAGCTCACTGCAATTGCACCGATGAACACTTTAGATGCAACACAGGACAGTGCATTCCAGCTAAATACAGGTTAGTCAATTTTTTTTGTGATTATTTTTTTATCGTTTACCAATTCACGATCGACTTGAACAGATTTACAAATAACTCAAAAGACCGTTCAAAACAGCTTAGGAGTAATACAATTGAATTTAGGATAAATATAAGTTATCGGTTAGGAATCGGTTCAGTACCGGTTCATAACCGATAGAATCGGTTCGGAATTGTCAGGAATTCCAAGACCGTTCCAACGAGCCTAAATGTGATACCATGCAGTTGAGAAATACGCTCTCTAGAGACTTTCAAACCTTTAATCTTGAAGGACGAAATGTCCGCCTAGGTAATCTCTAAAACATATCCAACAATGAAAAAAAATCCTAAGAAGAGTTTTCGAGCAATCTCAAAAAATGGTTTAGATTTGAAAAGGGAGGGCTTGGGAAAATGAGAGGCATGTAAACGATCCTTATGAGGGCCAATTTATGAGAAGGGTTGCGCGAAGGTCTTCTAGCTCTTTCGAAAAATCCCCAAGAAGTATTGACACTTCCTTACTGAAAATTCTTCAACTAGTGCTTAGGGAAAAATAGGGGGAGGCCATATAAGTAACAAAGCTGGCAAGTAACGTAATTTCCTAGGGAATTTTCCCCACCTCGGGGAGCATAAACAGTGTAAAGTAAAGAGTCCGGTTCTCCTTGAGAAATCCCTGGTAATATGGCACAGGAAAATGGGGATTTCTTCTTAGGAAAAATCCCGGGAATGGTGAGGAAAATTGAGAGATTTTACCCAGGGATATAACCGTGAACTCCCCTGAAAAAGTCAGAGAAGGTCGCAGGAAAAGTTGAGTATAATTCTCAAGAAAATCCTTGGAAAAAACCATAAAAATCCCCATGTTTTTTCTATCCTTTTTGATCGTTTTTTTTTATTTTTTCTTTGTAATTTTTTTCCTTTTAATCTCTTCAAATTTTTCCTTTTTGTCACCTATTCCTTTTTGTTACTCGGTTGAAGATTCGTATGAATGGTGCTTCCTTACACGGCTACTTGAATTCCCTAATTCATTTATAAAATAGCCGATGTTCTGTATGAACTTTGTAACCAGAAAATCGTCTCGCCCGAAGTATAAGCTTAACTTTTACAGAATTTCCCCTGAACTCGCTAAGAGTTTTCATGTATCTCCGGAAGGAATTTTTCTCTTCCGGGGAGAATTTTCCCTTCGATTTCCCTGGAAAATCTTCGAGAATGGTCTGAAAAATTCGAAGACTTTTCCTCGGGAAATTTATAGGAATCCTCTATAGATATTTTTCCAATTGCCAGGAGAAAATATCCCCTTTAAATTTGATTTTGAATTGAATTTATTTCATCTCATTTTTGACCTTTCCCACCCCCCGCCCCATGCGTTCACCGCCGTCTTAGCGTTGATTCCAACCTCTAGGACTAAACGGTGGAAATGTTCTTTCTCTGGTTGTATGTTTCGGTTTTACAATAGGGGAGACTGGGGCAAAAAGTAACAAAACGGATATTTTATTTTTTTACAAGCTACCCTAGCGCTTAAAAAATTTCTAATTAGTGCAGTTTTATAGGAAATTTACTGCTCTACAACTTTGTGAAAGTCATTTTCCTCTATTTTGTAAGGAAATACATTTATCGAGCTGTTTTCTAAAAGGTAATTTTGTGACCATTCTCAAAAATGCTGGGGCAAATAGTAACAGCCGTGGGATATTATTACATTTTGTTATGCTTTATTACGAGCTTTCGTAAATTTAAAAAAATAGCTAGGTGACATATTTTCATAGAAAATTTATTCCTCTACACCTTTTTAAAACACAGTTTTCTCTATCTGAACGAGAAAAGTGCTTTTCAAGCTATTTTAGAAAAAACACACAAGAGACTGCTAATCGGTTGACCAATGAAAACAAAAAGCGGCGAGAAGCGCAAATAATGTTTCTTCTCGCCGTGAGACGTCAGAAATTGCTTCGGTCTTTGTTACTTTTTGCTCCATACATTTTGTTACTTTTTACCCCAAGTGGTCATTTTTAATAATAGGATTTCTGGAGAAAAGAATCTTTGTAAAATTCTAAAATAGATAGTGGTTTCGTATTCCAAGAATCCAAATCATTTATGAAATATTGACCAGTGCATTAATTTTAGAAAATAAATAGGTAAAAATTGATATCTGTTGCAAGGAAAACATTTCAAAAATAGGGCTAAAAATTTCAATATTTTTTTTATTTTCTGAATTCCTTATTCAAATTCTAAGAAACTTACGACTTTGAAGAAGGTCTATGGAGGTCATCTATGGAAAAAATTTCAAGCCGCTATCTCTTTCATCTTGGAAGATATTGAATTTTCAAATTTTCAATTTGTGACTTTTTACCCCAGTCTCCCCTATGTTTTACATTTCATTGGGGATAGGTCAGTCAAAAAGAGAGAGCAAGGTTGCCAAGCTAATCTAGTCAGCTGTATGGCAATTTAATTTCAGCCTAATTTTATAACTTCTCATAATCACCACTAAATCACCAAGAATGCCGGTAGAAACTTTCACATAAAATTTCCGCTTGAATCTTCATCGGGAATTCACTTGGTTGGAACCATCCAAATTTTCCGAGCGAATTTTTAAGGCAAATTTTGCAAAGGAATTCAAAGGGATCTCTTTGGGATCTCCTCGCAGATTCAAATCCTTTTGTAACGATTCCTTTATAATATAAAGTAATCGTTCCACGTACTTAAGAATCTGCTGGATGTGTGAGTAGATTTCTCTCAACTGGGAGGCTTGAGATTGCAACAAGAAGGGTTGTCAACGGCGAGGAGAGTGAAGATACGATCGCTACTTTACATGGCGGAAAGTCTTCTATACAGTCTCAACTTTCTATCTTTAATCGTAGAGTCGGCGACAGCCGGTTAGACAGACGGACAAACAGCGCGACGACATTTTTCATAACTCGTCTCTCTCTCTTTTTGTTGAGTTTGAGCAGTCAAATCATAAAAAAATAAGATTTAATAAACTGCCGAAGAAAAAGAAACCGGATTGATCTTGACTTTGACCTTGAAAAATCGTTACAAAGCATACTTCAAACGAAATGTTCGAACAAACAATCTTTAAATCATATACGGAAAACCTGGTATGATTGAGAGTCATGGGTAGAATTGAAGATCATCTTATAAGGGGTGGGGAAGGCAGTAGCGTACCTAAGGGGATGCGGGAGGGGCGGCCCGGCCAGGGCGCGAGCCTCCAGGGGCGCCGATGTTCCTTTTTTTTTAGACAACTGAACCCTGACCCTTTTTTTTTGCCATGTTGAAGTAAAAAATAGTAAAATAAACTCCGAGTCTTTCTGGAGAGCCCCTCTAGTTCTTACAATGTCTTTTGTCCTTATAATCCATTGCTTTAACACTTTTAATTTCCTCGGAGACTTTCTGGAGCGCCTCTTTAGTTCTTAAAATGCATTTTGTCCTTATCTATCAAAATTTCGCGTTGAAGTAAAGAAAAAGTTTTTTTTTTTAATTTCCTCACTTTCTAGGGAGTCCAACTGTTCTAAAGACTTTCTTGGTGCCCATAAAGGTCTCAAAATACATTTTGCCCTTATATTTTTGCATGATTTCATGTTTAAGTAAAATAAGACAGTTTAAATTCCTTGAGGTGCTTTTTGGGGTCACTTAATTTCTTGCAGAGCTTTCTTGGCGCTCCTCTTGCTCCTAAAATGCATTTTGCCCTTACTATTCTTTCATAATTTCGAGTTGAAATAAAAAAAATACTTTAAAATATTAAATTAAAATTGTGCTGAAAATACGCACAGCTTAAGCATAAGATGGTTCAGATTGTGCATAAAACTCGTACTTCTCAGATATTGTGCATTAAATCTGCATAGCTGAAGCATAAAACGGTTTATATTGTGTTAAAAACGCGCACAGTTGTTAAACATAAAACGATTAGGATTAAGAAAACTATTTAGATTCAATTTTGTTTGAGCTATGTAGGACTTATGTTCAATTTTAACCATTTTATTCTTGAGCTGTGCGCGGCTGTACCGGTTTTGACGATTACCATCTGTTTTAAGAAGTCTAACCACTGTGCATGTTTTTAGCACAATCTTAATCATTTCATGGTTAAGCTGTGCATGTTCTAAAAACAATATTAATCAAAATACCATTCTTCAAAATTTTGATTTTGTACTGTTGATCAACATTGAGTACTACATTCCTTGAAAAGGAGAGCTTCTACTTTTATTAAAAACGATTAAATTTCACTGAATTTTCAAAATTAAATGAAATTTGTTAAACTCAAAATTAAAAGTTAAACTTTTCAAAGAATATAGTACTCAATGATACTGATAAACAGTAAAAAAAATCAAACATTTTAAGAAACTTTTTCAGAAAAACTATTTTCACATTTTTTTATACTATATCGACCGTTTAGAATAAGAAGGGAACAACTCGCAGTAGGCAAATTTTACAGGAGACCGATTCAAATATGACTTTCCTTCTCGGTCGATTTTCCTTAGATGCGATGGTGATCCTGACTGCCCTGATCTTTCGGATGAAATCAACTGTGAACGTCGGAGTTGTCATCTGAGTTCTCTGACCAATTCCGAAGATGTTCTTCAGTGCGAGCACACGACGGCCTGCTACATGCGTTCCTGGAAATGTGATGGTGAAAATGATTGCTGGGATGGAAGCGATGAGATGGATTGTCCAGTGACGGAGAAGCCAACGTGCCCATCGGACAAATTTACATGTCCCAATGGTCAGTGTATTGCTCTGGAGTGGCGATGCGATGGCGAAGATGATTGCATGGAAGGGATTGGAATGGCAGCTGATGAGATGAATTGCACTCATCGCTGTCTGCACAATCAGTTCACGTGCCAGAAGGACAATTCGTGCATTCCGGCATCGTGGCAGTGCGATGGGCAGCCCGATTGCACGGATGGAAGTGATGAGGGGGAACACTGTCGGCAAACGTCATGCCCGGAACATGGTTTTCTCTGCAACAGCACAGGGAGGTGCATTTCGCAGATGTGGGTATGCGATGGAGATCGAGATTGTGCTGGGGGGGAAGATGAGGCACCAATTAGGGATTGTGGTGCTCCGAATTCTTGCTCAATCTTTTCATTTTATTGCAAAACTGGGGTATGCATTGATATGCAGTATGTCTGCGATGGTGACATTGACTGCGAAGATGGGAGTGATGAGTTGCCAGGATGTACGCCAGGAGCATTTGCCCATCCTGAGTGTGGACCTGGGATGTTCAGGTGTGCCAATAGGAAGTGTATTCCGAAGAATTTTACATGCGACTACCGGACAGATTGCGAAGATGCCAGTGACGAAGATCCGGAAATGTGTGAGAATTCGGAATTCAAATGTGTTGGATCTAAGCATTTCCGATGCGAAACTGGGGCTTGCATTTCTGAAGCTGATCTCTGCAATGGACGCGATGACTGTGGAGATTTCAGTGATGAACTTCCGTGTGGCGTGAATGAGTGTGAAAATATTGAAATGCCAAAATGTGCTCATAATTGCGTTGATAAGAAAGTTGGATACGAGTGTACGTGCAATGAAGGCTTCCGGGTGAGTACAATTGACAGGACACTCTGTGAAGATGCCAATGAATGCTACGATCGACCATGCAGTCAAATCTGCACAAATACGTACGGATCTTACCATTGTTCCTGCATCGAAGGCTTCTCGATGCGCGATCGGAACAATTGCAAGGCAGACACTGATGAGGAACTTCGTCTCATCTTTTCCAATCGCTACTACATTCGCGAAGTGGATTTGTCCGGGAAGATGACTCTCCTGGTGCACAATCTGTCGAATGCTGTGGCTCTGGACTTTGACTGGAAGACTCAGTGCTACTTTTGGTCCGATGTGACAGTCACTGTGGGGTCAATAAGACGATGGTGTCCAAAGGAAAACCGTACAGATGTCCTGCATCAGTCACTGCTGCAGAATCCTGATGGATTGGCGGTGGATTGGGTGGGCAGGAATTTGTATTGGTGTGACAAGGGACTGGATACAGTTGAAGTGTCCACGCTCGATGGGAAGTTCCGTAGGGTGTTGATAGGGGAGAACTTCAAGGATTTGCAGGAACCACGGGCAGTTGTGCTGGATCCCTTCAATCGGTATCTCTACTGGACAGACTGGGGTGATAGGCCGCACATTGGGAAAGCCGGAATGGACGGAAGCAATCCTAAAATCCTCATCAAAGATGATTTAGGGTGAGTTCAATTTTACTCTATCTAATTTGTTGATTTTCAGGCTGGTAATTTGCTAAAAGTCCGACGTACTGACGTAGGGGAAGGTTTTGCACCTTCGTAATTTTGCAGCTTCGTAAAAGTTGATTTTTTTCCAAGTTACTAAATGAATTTCATCCATGGACATATAATCTAAAAGCTAGTCTTGCATCTCGCATTTCCTGACAAACTTGGAAGCCTAGGCCTTTTTTCCTGGATCCAAAAGTCAAAAAAAATGGGCCTAAGATTGTAATTCTGAGGTGTAATATTTTATGCATTTTTTCACACTTCAAGTGCCTTTTCAAAAAAGCAACTATTCCAAGTTATAGGGTGAATGGTGGAAAGCGAGACACTTAAGAAAAAATTCAATTTCAAATGCATTTCTAAACTGAATAAATAATTATTTTTTACCATTTTTTTGTATCATGGGATTCTTTGACAAATATTTTAACAGAATCTTAACAGTTTTTATTAGAAGTTTCTATCAATTAATTAGATAATTCAATCAAATTAGAAAACAACACATTTTGAAAAGATGGACAAAATTTTGGAAAGTTGCACAAAAACTTTTGGAAAGTTGGACATAGTGATATTAATGTCAAAATATTATTCGAAATATGTAGAAAATCAAATGTTGAGCGTTTTCTCTGTATACTTGCACATTTGATGGTTATGCTAATCCCTCCTTTATGTCCGGGTAACAGTTGAGGAACGCTAATTACCAAGAAATTCCTGGACGTCCAACCAAAAAGAGGTTCTGTAAATTTCACAGACACCTCGCGCTGTCCAGCAGTTATAGCTTTAAAGCGGATGCAACTTCTTAGCAGATTTGGATACCTCATCCGGCCCGGATCTTTTCCACTTGCTTTGAGAGTTCTGCAGAGGCTCCTATTTGTCTTTCTCCAGAAGTTTTAGCGATATTTACTATCCATTCTGTCAGAAAAGTGGTCTTAGGAATCTGGAAATCCTTGCAGCCTTTTCCAGGAGATTTTCTCCTTATCAGCTGCTAATTGCTGTTGCAACTATTTCTCCGGATACTTAAGGATCTTTCTCGTCCTTGTTAACATGTTTTCACGGCACAAAACCACAAAATTCATTCACGAAATCAACTTGTCCAAGATTTCATAAAACTTATTTTGAAAGCAAGACGAAATTAAATCACTTTTCTATCCTTTTTAAATGTAATATTTCACAAATATTTTTTATTCACCTTTTAAATGGGTATATGTCCTTCGATTTTCACTACAGACTTAATAATATTTCACAAATTATGCTAAAAAATCAAACAAAACACTTTGATATTTTTCTAGCAACTTTCATAAGAAACAGAGAAAATGATAACTACTGTGTCAAGGTTATGAATATCACGCATGAAATACATTTTTTAAATTCTTCTTGCAAGTCACCCTTTGATTGTTTAATAACGATTTTTGCAATTTTAACTTCTGAAATAATCATAAAATTAGGTTTAGTAATCTTTTTATCGAAAATTGAAATATTTAATTGATTTATTATCAAGTTTTTAGGGAGGTGTCTCACATTCCACACTGCTTTGTCCAACATTCCAAACTGTCTTGCTTTAGGCAAATGACCCTATATGAAGTTAGACTGTTTCTTAAATGTCCGCCTTTCCAAATTTTACCCTAATTAAAATGAATTTGGAAAAGGTTTATTACAGGGTTTGTCAAAAAGGTTACAAAAAAAATTTGTCAAATTGCTGGCCTATACGATTTTATTAAGGTTTTTAATTTGATTTGTCTACAATTCTACATCTACAATAACATTTTATTCCTTAATTCAGATTTTATATTTTTACAATTAGAATTTCAAGAGATTTTCAGATTACTTTTCGTCTTAAAATGTCTTAAAACTGCCTTGAAAAATTCGTAAAGTTTTGCAATAGTTTGTCAAAAGGAGTTATAATTTGAGAGGTAAAAATTGAAAAAAACCTAATTTTCTTGTAAAAAGAGAAAGAGAGCAAAAAGAGAATAAATGTTACTACACAGAAAAAAATATTTTGTAAAATTGTTTGTAAATGTTTGTGAAATCCTATGGAGGACTTATGAAATGCTCGTGAATCATATAACCCACAAACAAGTTCGTAAAATTTTGCACTTTTTTTCACAAACATTGTTCGTAAAATGATTACTTGACGAACATTTTTTGTACTTTTACAAACGTTCGTAAATGTTCCTAAACACACAAAAAAATTTTGTAAAATTTTGTCATTTGTTCGTATTTTTTGTTTGTCTGGAAAAATTTTTCGAACAAATGACAAACTTTTACAAACATTTTGTGTGTGTTTACGATCATTTACGAACAAATGTTTGTAAAAGAAAAAAACTGTTCGTCAAAAGATCATTTTACGAACAATGTTTGTGAACAAAGCACAAAATTTTACAAACTTGTTTGTGGGTTATATGATTCACGAGCATTTCGTAAGTCTGCCATAGGATTTCACAAACATTTACGAACAATTTTACAAAATATTTTTTCCTGTGTAGTAACATTTATTCTCTTTTTGCTTAATTTTCGCTATTTTCCTATGGTTTTTTTTCTCTTGCTCATTCTTTATTTCATGTAATTCTTTTTCTTTTGTTCTTATCGATTTTTTTTCAATTTCTTTCTATATCAAACAATGTAAGATCTATCTGTTTGAGATAAAAAATATTAATGTCAATATCAATATCACCAGGGGCATGACATTTCCTATGTTTCCCATATATCTAGCGAGCCGAAAAAACTTTTGAGTTTATTAGCTGTTTTCTGTCATTGTAGAATGAATTAGCAAAAAATACTAATACAAAATAAAAGCCAATTTAATAATGAAGAGGCAACCGAAAATCCTAAATTGGCAACCTACGTAGTTTTGGAGATATCTCGTGAAATGTGTACGAAAACAGGAAAAAAAAAATTACACTAAAACCGGTCGCATTTTTTAGAACTAATGTCACCTCCCTGTGAATATCACAAGTATAAGATTTTTATTGATTCTAAGTAATTAATAAATATGTTTTTCCCAAAATATATATATATATATATATATATATATATATATATATATATATATATATTTTTTCCTTTGGATAGTTAGAGTCCCAAAAGATTCTAAACAGTTCATACCTGAACATCTTTTTCACAATCTTTTCTTAGTACTACAATTTTTTTTTCATTGACTTAGCACTATGGGATGCTCCTATTTCAAGATTTGCACGCAAATCTTGTTAAATATTAGTCGAATGGAAATAAAAATGAAGAATAATATGCTTTTTTTTGTTATTTCTTCGTAATAAGTTTGTTAAATTAGCAAACAAATAGCCTCAAACAAATATCCTCAAACAAACTCTGAAAAAAATTGTCAATTCAACAGGCAAAGTTTGTTAAAACTATATTCTTTTATACAAAATATGAAAAAAATGTTAAATCGGCTGTCAATGAGATCTTGTTAAAAGTTTGTCAAAAGGATATGTTTTTTGACAAATTTTTAACAAAATCCAGTTGACCACCGATTTGACAATACTTTTCATAGTCTGTCATACTTTTGACAAACTTTTCTTGTGAAATTAACAAACTTTTTGCAGAGATGTCAAATGAATTTATTTGCTTATTAATTCATAAAATTAATTACAAAAAAAATAAATAAAAATATATCGTTTTACAAGTTTTCTTTCAGGGAAGTCTGTTATTTTAAATTTTACAATGGAATTAGAACTCCTTTTGACAAAATTTTGCAAATATTTACAAACCTTCATTGTATGTGATACTTTTAAAAATATTCAAACGTTTCCAATGGATTGCATTTATTCTTTTTGTCCTGAATGGGTTGATATTGCTCATAAGCTAAGTACAATTTATTGGTGAATTTTCAGATGGCCCAATGCACTAACAATCAGTTTTGAGACCAATGAAATCTTCTGGGGCGACGCTCGTGAAGATTTCATTGCTGTCAGTGATTTGGATGGTAAAAATCGCAAAGTAATTCTGTCTCGGACAATCAATCCGCACGTTAATTTGCATCATGTATTTGCAATTGCTGTTTGGGAAGATAGAATTTACTGGACAGATTGGGATACAAAATCCGTGGAATACTGTCATAAGTACTCAGGAACGAATTGTTCAACTCTTGTTCACACAATTCATCGTCCCATGGATATTCGTGTGATTCATCCTTATAGGCAGCGTGAGGTGAAAGACAATCCTTGCCTCACGGCAAATTGCTCAACACTGTGTCTCTTGGCACCAAATGATGCTGGCTATCAGTGTGCTTGCCCGGATAATTTCTATTTGGGATCCGATGGAAAGTCTTGTATAGCAAATTGCACAGCTTCTCAGTTTAACTGCAAGAATACCCACAAATGTATTCCGTTTTATTGGAAATGTGACGGAATGGATGATTGTGGGGATGGAAGTGATGAACCTGGAAATTGTCCGGCATTTGCCTGTGTACCTGGGCAGTATCAGTGCACAAATAACAAATGTATTCATCCGAGTTACATTTGCGATGGCACGGATCAGTGTGGAGATGGATCCGATGAAACAAATTGTGACAATTACGTTTGCTTCAACACACAATTCAAGTGTCCAAGATTTGAAAATATTACGTCACATTGCATCGAAGGGACAAAGCGCTGTGACGAGAAAGTTGATTGTTCGGGTGGAGAAGATGAGAAAGATTGCCCGGCAAAGTCGTGCTCAACTAATCACTTTCAGTGCGCCAATGGGAGATGTATACCCAAAGTGTGGGTTTGTGATGGTGATATTGACTGTGTCGATGGCAGTGATGAACGAGAGTGCAGACGCCGAGAATGTCCTTCCAGTGAATTTAGATGCAAATCCGGAAGGTAAGTTTTACCCTACTTTATAACCCTAAAAATTTAGAGTTCTCTAATTTACATAATTTTGCAAAAATCTAATTAATTTTTTGAAAATTTATTGATTTTACAATTTTACGAAGAATTTATAATGTGTGTTGTTTTAAAAACGAACAGTTCTCCTAAAGATTTCCTGGTTAAGATTTTATGCCAATATTTTATTCAATATCGTTAGGAACACATGAAATTTTATCAGCAAAACTTCAAATTATTTGTATTGTATAAAGATTTGTAAATTTTACAAATTTTTAGAGAGTGTACTAAATGTTTGTAAAGTGTGTTGTTTCTGAAGTTTACAATTTAGTGACATTTTTTTTATTGTCAGAAGAAGAACATAAATTTATTTATGTAAATTAAATAAAAAAACATTGAGCACTTTGGACTGTCTTTGCCAAGAACAAAAATCTTTGGTTTTGATACTTTTCCAAAAAACAAAATTTAAGCGAAACACATCAATTATTGCTACTTTATAAATTTATAATCGATTAGAACCTATGTATATATACAGGTTAGAAATTTCAAGACCTTTCCAAAAAATCAAAATTTGACCATATCGGTTGAGAAATAGACACTCCAGAGTGATTAAACTTTCACATTGTATGATTCAAGATGGCGATTTTGTAAGTCATGGGTGTCTATGGACGGAATGTCCGCTAGGACACATTAAAACATATAAAAAATGAAGGTGCTTTATATCTTGAAATATTCCAAAAATAGTAGTTTCTGAAGGGGAAGGAGAGACGTTTGTAGGGATGGAATTGCAGTAACATTTAATAATAGTTAATTCGTCTAAGTAATCTTTATCAGGAGCTGAGATACACCAGGATAAAAAGTCGAAGAAACGCAAATAAAGATTTCAATATCCAAATTGTCACTTATGCCTTATCATTTTGGCACTTTAGTTAATTTTCACAAGGAGTGGAAATTTTCTTTTAAAATTGTGGTGGCCGAGGAAAATCTTTCGGGTGGTATGAAAAAGCTTACAAAATTGACAACTTTAAGTGCAAAAGTCCTGGAAATAATTTCACTTTTCATACACTTCTCATGTACTTTGAGAAAAAAATATTTCCGGAACAAAAAGAGCATGAAATTGATTGAACACCAAGAAATCAGAGAGAATGTTTTATAAATTTTAGACGATTGGATTAAGGTACAGAAACCTCGAATTTTATGTTCAATTGTTCTTAATGTAGATTTATGAGTGCACTTTTCACAAAATTTCTTAGATGGATTTACCGGTTTAAGAATTAGTTAGAGTTAGTTAGTCAAAAATTAAAATTTTGACTAACTACATACTGAGATGCAAGGGATTCCTTCAACTTCAAGTCAGTCATAGAGAACCCAGATAACTCTCAGCTACCGGTTCATCACTGTCATTGTCATTAAATCGAAAAATAACGATCACTGTTTATAAAACGTATGAGGTTCTAGTCGGGGAAATTCCTCTATCTAGATCCTAAACCTGAAGTTTCGGCATAAAAAAGCAAACTGGACGTTCTTATGAAAAGTCTAGCCGCACTCATTCAAATAAAAAGGGAACGCCAGGCATAGAGAAGAGAAAGTGAGATGATTGAATGGGAAAAGCTGGGAACTCCTTTTTTTCGAAGTATGACTGAATATAAGTATTTTCTGTTGAAATAAAAAAAAAGTTGTATTTATTGTGTTCCTAATGTATTAGCGTATATTACCCTCATTATACTGCCTCTGCATCCTTAAATTTTCTAATAAATTAAAAGATCTTCCATGGATTTAATGCTTTTCAAACGAGTTTCAAAACGCAAATAAAGATTTCAAAGCACCTCGAGACTACCTTTGAAATCTTTATGAAAAATAAAGAATATTGAGGTTAGAATCACCTTGAAATCTTGGGCGCAGAATAGCAAATATTGAAATATTTTTATCCAAGCTAAAAATAAAGATATTTGACAACTTTATTTTGAAATCTTGATTGTAGAATACCAAATCTTTATATTTCTTTTTATTTCTTTATATTTATCTTTATCTTATTCGCAGAATAGAGCCCAATATTTAATGAATATTTCATAATATCATTAAAAAAAAAGCCAGGAAAAATTGTTAGTACTTCACCACAGCTAAGTAAGACTGAAATAAACACGAAGTTCTGTCATATTTCTCGGAAGCAATTGCTCATACTGAGGTTTCAACGCAATTTTTTAACTCAAATCATATTCAAAATTTAACGAATTTAGTGTTAAAATCTTTCAAAGAGAACAAATATTTAGATAGAATTCATTATTCATTAAATATTGGAATAAAAATCCATAATTTTCATCAATTTATTTTTAGTGTCCAATTTTACCCTCATAGTGTCCAAATTTTGAAACTGTCCAAAATTATAAGCTCTTCCCCTAATGACAGAAGACTACAGTTCTATATATTTTTTTCAATAACACTTTTTTATTTTATAATATGACAGTCTTTTGTAATTCTCGTCAATATTTCGTAAAAATTATGCACTGGCCAAAAATGAGGAAAAGTGGCCAAGAAGTGGAAAATTTGCCATGGGTACAAAAAATACATTTGTAATTCTTGTTTTGGGACAAATTTTGGGTAAAATGACTGTTTTTTTGGGTACAAAAAGTCCTAATGGGTATTTATGTTAACTTTGAGAAAAGCAAGGCAGACCCCAACAATCAAAAAAGTTCAGACGTATTTAGTAAAAAAAATTGTAAGATTTGCTAAACGTTGTAAAAACAACAAAACTTTGCAAACATTTAGAGAAAACCACTGATTATCTTTGTCTATAATCATAATTTTAATTGAATTTTTAAATGAAATTCTATAGGTAATTGGACGTTCTTGTAATTATTTTGTGTTAAAAAGATAGTTTCGAGTTTTTATTATTTCATTTTGTTGAATTAACAAATTTTCTCAAAATTTGACAAAAGATTTGACAAACAATTTTGTTTAGATGCATTCCACATTCTTGGCGCTGCGACGGTGAGCGTGACTGTCCGCAGGGTGATGATGAACCGAGTGAATGTGGCCTTTCTCAGCCAACTTGTGAGCCTCTTCACTTCCGCTGCAATAATTCCAAGTGCATTCCAGCACGCTGGAAGTGCGACTATGAGAATGATTGTGGGGACAATAGTGATGAAGTGAATTGTCAGAGTAGAAATTGTTCAGAATCGGAATTCCGATGCGGTGATGGAAGATGCATTCGGGGCAATCATAGATGCGATGGTGAATTTAATTGTGAAGATCGCAGTGATGAAAAAAATTGTTCAGTGACTTGTGCTAAGGATCAGTTTCAGTGCCTTGGAGCAGCTCTCTGTATTCATTCCAGTCACAGGTGCGATGGAGACGATGACTGTATCGATGGCAGTGACGAAATGAATTGTGATTGCTTACGTACGGAATTTCGGTGTCGCAATGGACGGTGCATTTCCAATCGCTTCCGCTGCGATGGCTGGAATGACTGTCTCGATGAGAGTGACGAAGAGTTAGCTGCATGTGCTGTATGTCACCAAACTGCCTTCCGGTGTCGCAATCACAAGTGCGTGAGTCGTTCGGTGCTCTGTGATGGTCACGATGACTGTGGCGATGAGAGCGATGAACAGAAATATGTATGTCAGGAGTTGCACAAATGTCTCCCACATGAATTCCGCTGCTCCAGCGATGGGGCATGCATTGAGCGGACTTTTGTGTGCGATGGTCAACCAAATTGTCCCGATGCAAGTGATGAGATGAATTGCCGAGAGGCAGCTTGCAGTTTTGGGGCTTGTTCGCAGGTGTGCCTGGAGAAGAAGGCTGGCAATTACAGTTGCAAATGTCTGCCGGGATATGTCAAGGGACAACTCAAAAATGATACTTGTCGTGCCACGGGCAGGGAGAAATTCCTCCTGATTGCAGCAGAGAGTGAATTCCGCTTTTTGGCACCTGAAAAACCCGATGGGAGTCTCGTGATGGGATTTGCCCTCCCACCAACATCCAGGATTACAGCTTTTGATATTCTAACCACCGAAACGGATCTCATCATTTTCTGGATTGATTCCTACAATAATCACATCATGAAGCTCAATGCCAAGGAATTTGTGGTGGACAAGAAGAGATCTTCCAAGCCCTGTGAGTATCTTATAAATGCTTTTTCCTCCGTTTCTTTACTTTTTTTAGTAAGTATAGTAAGGTGCGGTAACCGGATCGTTTTCCGTAAAATGCTACTTAAACGCTTGTTTTTGGACTAATGAAATTCTTTTTTACTTCTTTTAAATCCATAGAATTATTCACTGTTTCATTAAGAAACAAAATATAAAAAAAAATATCAGAAATATTAAAGAAAATTTATAAAATAATGATAATAATGAAATGAGTTAGCGTTCACTAAGTGGATCGCCTCTTTGCTAATTGGATCATATGATCTTTTAATTGGATCACTCAATTTACAAGAATATTCTCGACAATTCTGAAACTATTCCATAAGATTTTCAGCAGTAACCACAGTCCTTTGCAATGAGAAGGACTTTGGATTGCGCATCCTGAGCTCTGGATGACGCTTGAGAAAATTCCTGAACCAAACATCTCGAGGCCTTCCATCCGTAAAATAGTTTGGAATTTTGAAGGTCTCGTAGATGATTTTGACGCTGTTCAGAATTTGTTCCTTGCCAATGGGACAAGTTCTTCTTCTTGTTCTTTTGTAAGCGTCGTTGGCCTGGCATTGGGGCACTCTTCTGGGTATCTGCCAGATAATTTGTTGTAGGGGAATCTGGGACAAAATTTGTCAAAACGAAAATTTCAATAATCACTATTTTCTAAAATAAAAGAGACTGAGGCTTGAAATTTTTATTATAGATAGCCTTCATGAACCTTCTTCAACTTACAAAGTTTCAAGGGATTCGAGGAAGGATTATGTAAAATAAAAAATAATGAAATTTTGAGCCCTATTTTTGGAATATTTGGCTTATAGAAAATATTAATACCGATTAGCTCAATTTAAGCACATTTCTCGTTAAGATAGAGAAAAATTATCTTCGACAAAGTTGTAGAGGAATAAATTTCCCATAAAAATATGTCTATTTGATATTTTTAATGTTTGCGAGAGTAAAACTACACAAATTATCCGAAGACTGACAAAATTTGCCCCAGCAATTTTGAGAATCTCCACAAAATCGACTTTTAGAAAATGACTCGAAAATCACATTTCTTTCGAGATAGAGGAAAATAGTCTTCTGCAATGTTGTAGAGCAGTAAATTTCCTATAAGAATATGCTCATTATAAAACGTTTAGATTTTCTCAGAGCTCGTAAAAGAATTAAAGGGACAGATAATCCTAACCGGCTTATGTAGGTGAGATTCTTAACGTGAGCTAACTCGGAGTGCATGCAAATTCGATTTAGAGCTGAAGTTGGGAGACGCCATTCAGTTATCTTGAATCAAATTCGTGAAATTATACAAATTTTGTATTTAAACCAAAATATCAAGGATTTGGATGAACTGACAGAAAAGTGATATATGGGTGAAATGTAGACCAGAATGTTCTCTATAATTTTCCCATAGAACATGATCTCATCGATTACTCAGAAGCCAAGATAAGCGAGGTTTTTTGTTTCTTAACTCGTTTTTTTCATCCAGAGTGCCCCAAGTAGTCATTTGTTGAACTTCAACTATATCAAAGAATTGTTGTCTTTTGTGGGACTTTCCATTTAAAACCCTATTTTAAGTGTCTTTGTGGAGTAGAGGCAGTTAAATTGGCATCTGAGGGATTTAAAAGCGTTATTATGGGAAAAATCAATTTTTTCACACTTAAATGACAAAATCGGAGTGATAGCGTAATCTGAGCGGAAAATGATGTATGGACGAAATGTAGAGACAAATGTGTTCTACAATTATGTCGAAGTAATCATCAAAATTGGTTCAGCGACAGTCGAGATAATTGAGGTTATGTGATATTGAAATTGGTTTTTCGACTGTGGCGCCCCTGGTGTTGGTCCCACGAAGTTCAAACATTCTAGAAAGTTGTAGAATTTGGTGAGATCTTTCGTTTAGGCCCTCATTCATCAAAATCGGTCACATAGAACCGGAGATATGATTTTTTGAATTTTGTGAACTTTGCCCCTCATATCTCCGGTTCTGTTTTAACCACAGCGCACATACGCACCATTTTGGAAACGTCCTAGACTGGACTACAACATACTAAAATTTCATTAACTTGCACAATGCCGTTTTTGAGAAAAGTGACTTTGAATTCCGATGAATTTTGACGCTATCACAGCGCCACCTGTGGTAAATTTTTGAACTTCCATCTGAAAGTGCTCATCGAGACGAAACCAAAAAGGTAAAATTTATGTCGCTATGTTAATTAGAACCCGAGATAGAGGCCGGTCAATGTTCGAACTTTGACCCCTTATAGCTCGGGTCAGGGGTTATGGATCGACTTAAGGTTTTTTTTGTTTGATAGGTATAATCAACGGCTACAACATACTAAAATTTCAGCCCGATTGCATAAGGAATTTTTGAGTTATTTAACTTTTAAGATTTAAAAATTTTCTTTTTAATAATAGCGCCCCTAGCGGTGGTTTTATGAACTTGCGATGTTAGAAGAGGAAGTGGCATTTCATGAGAGCTTTCCAAAAAGCCCTCATTTTTTAAATTCTGACAATTAGAACCGGAATTATGGCCATTTTAAGAAATTTTTTTTGGACCCTTATAGCTCGGGTCAAGGGGGTCGGGGGACCTTAAGTTTGGTATTGATGGAAAGCTCTAAGGCCCAGCTATAACATACTAAAATTTGAGCCCGCTCGATGCCATAGGGGCGGAGCTATTGAGAAAACAAAAAAAGGGGGGTCTTCAAAATGGCGGAAGGAGGGGTGGGGGGTGGGGGGTCAATGCACCATGTTGCAATTTTCATACGATATTTAACCTTTGCCGAAAACCGCAAGTCGATATCTTTTTTAGTTTAGGAGCTATTAAGCTCCAAAGAGCGGCCGGACGGCCGGCCGGCCGGGAACGTAACTTAGCCCCCCATATATTTGTGATCAGGAAGTGGCGAAACACATTTTGGCCAAGTTTGAGCGCGATCGGAGGACATGAAATTTTGTTAGGATTATAGTAGGTGAGATTGTTAAGAATCTCACCTAATATGCGTTTTGACAAGTTTTGCCCCAGTCTTCCCTACAGTGTCGCCCTTGGTACATCAAATGTTTTGGATGCATAGATTAAGGTAGAACCCTCTCGTACATACCTCAAGGCATTCTTTACATCTTCCTTGGAATAAGGTTTGTTCTTAGGAATCTTTTCCTTTGTTCTCTTCGGCATCTGAAATAGTAAAACAGTGCTGAACCATGCGATTCCCGGAAAGAAATATTGATTTGCGTGGCGCCCGTCTTAGAGCAAAATGTAAACAGCCACAAATTCACTAATTTATTTATAAAATATTATTATTTCATAGAAATCCATTTACTCACCTTGTACGGGAATGATTGCACTTCACTTTTAATTAAACCTTTGGATTTAATATACTTTTTTAACAGAAAAAGCAATAAATGTTTTCAATCAATTAGCTGTTATTAGCAAAAATTATCTCTGAAAGAAAATTTTGAGTACAGAACCCAACTGGCGCAAATTTGAAATGAGTCGATTATACTCATTTATTTAATGGATAAAAATATTATTTTTGCTTTTTCTCAGACTTGAATAGTTATATTATGTTACTGCAGTGAGTATATTACGGAAATAAAAATAAAAATATTATTTTAAGTGGATTTTATCTAGTTAGCGTAGTCATAACGATCCACATAGCGAAGCGTCAGGATTAGCGCACTTGACAGTAATCATCAAAAATCGGTTAATCAGGAATCGAGATAATTGAGTTTATGTAATATGAAAATTTGTAAATAGACCCGGAGATATAGGCCGGTAAATTTTTGAACTTTGACCCCTTAGATTAGAGCTTGGGTCTGGGTTTTTTTGTTTGATAAAAATAAAGTGCAGCTATAAGTTAAGCCCAATCTTAAAGATGGTCTTTACCGTTCTTTACTTTAAGGATGGTCTAGCATCGCTAAAGACCATCCTTAAGTTCTAGAAATAAAGAAAAGCTTGCGAACAGGGGAGTGTCTGTCTTAATGCCCAAGCAGTCCTCCAGCTCCATATCTCGGCTTCTGTATTCCTGAGGTACACACACAGTGCTATTTCTATATTGCGGCAGACCGGCCTTGGTTGGACCAGTTGCAGTGAATGTGTATTTGTATCGACAGATCTCTTTACGCTGAATTCGTTTCTGTACCAGCCTCTCTTATTTAGGCCGTTCATTGTCAATGCATTAGGCATTACTCTTTCATCCATTCACTGGACTAATTCGATACGGCTGCTGAAAAATCTGCAGCTGCCGAGTTTCGAACCCGAGACCTTACAGTCATAGAGACATTACTCTACCAACTGATCCACTGAGGCTCCCGCAGGGGTCAAAGTCACCCAGGGGGGTGACATTTTCTCTGAAAAATGCGACCAGTTTTAGTGTAATTTTTTTACTGTTATCGTATACATTTCACGAGATATCTCCGAAACTACGTAGGCTGCCTATTTGGGGTTTTCGGTTGCGCATTCTATATTAAATTGGCTTTTATTTTGTATTTATATTTTTTGCTAATTCATTCCACAATGACGGAAAACACCGAATGAACTCCAAAGTTTTCTCGGCACACTAGAGATACATGGGAATGGGAAATATAGGAAACGTCATGCCCCTGAAGTTACCTGTACTTACGGTAACTTAGAAAATTGAAAAAAAAAAAACATTTTTTATAATAGCGCCCCTAGTAGTGGTTTTACGAACTTCCGATGTTAGAAAGAGATGTGGAATTTCATGAGAACTTCCCAAAATGTTCTCATTGATCAAATTTTGACAATTAGAATCAGGCTAGGGCTAGAGTCATTTTGGAAAAAAATGATCTCTTCTAACTCGGGTCAAAGGCGTCGGGAAGCCTTGAGTTTTCTTTAATCGAAACCTTTAAAGCCCAGCTCTCATATTAAAATTTGGGCCAGATTGATGCCATAAAGGCCGAGTTATTGAGAAAACAAAAAATTGAGGTGTCAAAAGGGCGGAAGGGCAATATTTACGCCATATGTGACCTAGTCTAATTTTTGTTCCATCGTTTTCAAAAAATGGAAAAATCAGGAAAATTAGTTAAAATTTAAAATCAATGTTTACACGACTCAAAATCCTATGAATTATTAAAGCAAAAACATTGCTATGTTGCAGATGATTCCAATGCAGAAAAAAGCAATTCGAGAGTCAAAAGGGATTCAGGAGATGGATTGGTGATTGTAAATGGATTGGGAAAGCCTGTGGCATTGGCAGTTGAATGGATAACTCGTCGTCTTTATGTGATTGACGCTAAAATTAATACGATCATAACGACAGATCTTGATGGAAATGGATTAGTATCACTTGTGTCTACTGGACATGATCCTATTGACTTAGTTCTCGATCCAGCCATGCGACAAATGTTCTGGACAACAAGTTCAGTCAATGGAATCCTCACGGCAGGTCTCGATGGAACAGGCAAGAGGATTATTGTGCCATTGGAGTATCAGTGGGCAACGAGTTTGGCCCTTGATTATGCTACCAATCGCCTCTACTGGACAACTCACATTGGCGGAGTTGAGATGGTCAAGCTCAAGGGAATGGACAAACCAGTTGAACATCATATTATTTGGGGACTGATGCCAGAAAAGAGTCGCGCCAAGAAGATTGATGTCTTTGAGGATTCAGTCTACTTGACACTTCACAATCAGACAATTGTGAAAATTAGTAAATTTGGCCGTGGAAATGCAACAGTTCTCTTGAGAGCTAATCACAGAAGTGCCACTATTCGAATGGAACATCCACTGAAGCAGAATTCAAATACTTCCAATCCATGTCTTCAGCATCCTTGTCGCATCAACGTCACTTGCCTCCTTTCGCCAACAAATTCAGCCGAAAGGAATTGTGTCTGTTCGGACGATATGTTGAAAAATGACGAAAATCCTGAGGTAAGTACACTTAAAAAAATTATTTATTGATTTTACAGGCTTTGTTGTGAAATATGCATTCCTATAAATCTTCTAACGAAAGAAAATCCATTTGATCATTCTCTAAAAAAATATTTTTCAAAGTAATTAAGTATTTTGACTTGGTTTTAACTAAATCAGTTACAATTTTTTAATTAAAATTTTGACTGTAAATTTTGGGACTTAAAAATTTGGAAGTCAAATATTTGTCCATTAATACTGACTCAAAATTTTGACATTCAAATATTTGGGATTATCAAAATTTTGAGACAAATATGTCGTCCCTAAAATTTTTACTCAAAATTTTTGGATTAAAAAATTTTATAGTGAAATATTTGGGACTCCAAATTTTGATTCAAATTTTGGTCCACAAAAATTGGGTTGTAAAATAATTGATCATCAAAACTTTGACTCAAAAATTTGGGACTCAAATATTTGATCATCAAAGTTTTCTCTAAAAATTTTGGAATTTAATTGTCATCAAAAATTTGGGTCTCAAAAATTTGTGGTCAAATATTAGGTCATCAAAATTTTCATTCAAAATTTTGGCACTAAATGGTTATCAAAAATTTGGGAACCAAAACATTTGAGGTCAAATATTGGGTCATCAAAATTTTCAATAAACATTTTGGGACTCAAATATTTGGTCATCAAAATTTTGTGTCAAAATTTGACTTGAAACTGAGGAGCTCAGAATGAAAAAACGAACATCAAAAGTGCTAGAAAGAGAATTGGAAGTAAATTTTGTCAGCGAGAAAATTGAACATTTTTGTGTGTGTTAGTGAGTCTGTACATTCCCTTCTCTCCGCTGAGCTGGACGATTAGTTGCCTCGCTAAGGCGATCCGGCACGATCAAAGACATGAATCAACGTTTTAAGATTGAGCGAAAGTGTTTAAAGTGTTTTAAACTGTGAATTAATGAAATTGTGAACTCTCACACTATATTGCCCCTCTCCCTCTTACAATTTATTTTTCTTTTTACACTTTGTTGTTAATACATAAGGTGCTCCTAACACGCGCAGCTTTATTATAAAACGATTAATATAGTACTCAAAACACGCACCGCTTCAGCAAAAACATTAAAATTAGGCTTAAAACATGCTCATCTCAAGTATAAAACGGTTTGGATTGTGCTTGAAATTCACAATAATGCTCGAGCGTGAATCATTCTAATACAGATTTTTGTGTGTTTTAAGCAATTGCTGAACCTTTTCATGCTTAAACTATTTCTGTAATGTTGTTGCGCTTTTAAAGCATTGTCGATAAATAAAATATCTATGTATCTATTTTAAGAATAACGAGAATATTCATTTTATGCTTAAGCTGTGCTTCTTTTGAGCACAATATTATGCCCTAGACAGACTTGCGGCTTAAGCCGGAGACGGCTTATTGGAAAACTGATGGGAATGCAGTGTAAACATTATTCTGATTATAATTACGTTAAGCAGTCTTTCGACTTGAGCTGTGAAACTGTCCAGCACATTAATCATTTTATGATGAAGTTCTGCGTGTTTTAAGTACAATAGTAAACCGTTTAATGATGAAGCTGCGCGTCTTTGGACTTTGGAGCACTATCTAAGCCATTATATCCTCGACCTGAGCGGGTTTTGTACATAATTTTAACCATTTATTGCAGTCCTTAATTCAATTCAAAGTTAGTTACGATAATTTTAGATTGAGTAGCTTTCATTTCTTCAAGAATTTATTACAACAAAAATTTCAACTTAATGCCGGGAATGTTAGGATACGATTGATTGGGATTTCCTTCCGAATAATTTTCAGTCAATCACTTGCACGGCACTGGAGGATCTTCCTTCAGTTTGTAATCTACCTTGCAATTCTGGAACGTGCAAATTCGAGAATGGAGAGTCCAAATGTTCCTGTCCACCTCAATATACTGGAGAATTTTGCGAACATTATCGCTGTTCTGGTTACTGCAAGAACAAGGGCATGTGCTACATCGATCTAATTGCTGCCATTCAGAGTAGAGACAATGAACCGCCACCGTTACGATGCAACTGCCCCAGTGCCTGGACGGGCGAGAGGTGCGAAATCAGTGCGAGTATGTGCAGGAAACACTGCCACAATGGGGCAGCGTGTATCGATGGCGGAAAGAATGGACCACAGTGCATCTGTGCTCCGGGTTTTCAAGGAAGTCGCTGTGAATACTGCTCTGATCTAATGTGCGACAATGGCGGTGTTTGCCGAAAGACGGTGAATGGGGTCAGCGCCTGTGACTGTCCAGATCGTTTCTCTGGTAGAATGTGCGAGATAGACTCATGTGCCAACTATTGTTCGAAGAATGGCAAATGTCAGAACTCCATGGCTGGCCCAGTCTGCAGCTGCAATCCGGGTGAGTTGGGGATATTTTACGATTAAGTTTATTCGACAGGCTAAAGAATCTTTTTTTCCCGTGAAGGTTACACAGGGGCTAAGTGTGAATTCCCAATCTGCGAAAAGTGCCAGAATGGCGGAGTTTGCAGTGGGAATGAGCAAACAGGAATTCACTGCAGTTGTCCTAAGAAATTCACTGGAGAATTTTGTGAAGTGGACATTTGTGCAGAGAATCCGGAGCATGAGGTCTGTAGTCCATTGAGTTGTGGTGCCATCTACTGTCAGAATGGAGGGACATGTCTTTCGGAGAATGGGACAGTTGTGTGTAAATGCACTAGCGATTGGACAGGAGATTCTTGTCAGGTGAGTTCAATCTTTCCTTCTTGATAAACAATTTCTTAAACCGTTTATTCAAAATCGTTGGATTGGATTAGATTAGATTAGATTGGATTATATTATATTATATTATATTATATTATATTGGATCGGATTGGATTGGATTGGATTGGATTAGATTAGATTTGGATTGGATTGGATTAGATTAGATTAGATTAATTAGATTGGATTGGATTGGATTGGATTGGATTGGATTAGATTAGATTAGATTAGATTAGATTAGATTGGATTAGATTAGATTAGATTGGATTGGATTAGATTGGATTGGATTGGATTGGATTAGATTAGATTAGATTAGATTAGATTAGATTAGGATTGGATTAGATTAGATTAGATTAGATTTGGATTGGATTAGATTAGATTAATTAGATTAGATTAGATTAGATTAGATTGGATTAGATTAGATTAGATTGGATTGGATTAGATTAGATTAGATTGGATTAGATTACATTGGATTGGATTAGATTAGATTGGATTGGATTAGATTGGATTAGATTAGATGAGATTAGATTTGGATTGGATTAGATTAGATTAGATTGGATTAGATTAGATTAGATTAGATTAGATTAGATTAGATTAGATTTATCATCATCATTATAGGCTTCACGAGCGCGCGGCGGCCAGAGCCATATGCAGCCTGAACCTATTCCAATCGGTTATTAACCGGTAAAAATCGGTTTATAACCGATAACTAATTATTATTTGAAATTCAATTATATTATTTCTCATGTGTATTTTGGTCGATGTTTTGAGTGATTTATCAATCGGTTCAAATTGGTTTAAAACCGGTAATGAACCGGTTATGAACCGATAAGTAAGTTTTGCACAAAAATCAATTTTATTACCCGTCAAATATTTTCGTCAGATATCTTTAGGATTTCTGCAGAAAATATCTACATCTCTGTCAAAAATCTGCTGATATATCTGTAGATATTCCTAGGAATTTTATTTGGGCTTGGGACAAAATTCGTCAGAAAATTTTGCAGATTTTCTGACGAATACTATTTCATACTCTGACGCATTTCTGTTGATATTTTGCCGATTTTCTGTAGATTTTTTCTACATTCCAGTCTTTCCAGACAGCTGTGTCTGAAAAGATGAAATATTTTTCATTGAATTTTGTTTGCAGAATTTAATAGTGTTTTTTAGTGATACAGTGCTGTCTCTCTATATGCACACATATGCACAGCTTTTGTGTCGGTTGCATTCAAAATCAATTTGTTTACATTTTGACAAAGTAATAAAGAAAATTATTTTCTTGGTAATTAATTTTTCTTGTTTTTAATTTTCTTAATTTAATTTTTTCTGTCTCATATTATATTTAAAATAACACGGGAAATTCTAGAACAATAAAAAAATGATAATTTATTAAAAGAAAGAAAAAAACCGTTGGGAATTTCAAAAAAAGTTGTGCATCTTCAGAGAGAGAACTGTCAAAAAAAGTACCCAAACTGTGCATATAGAGAGGCAGCACTGTATCACAGTGTTTATATAAAATGAAGAATTCTGCGACGCCGTGTTATAAGTAGAGAATAGTGAAGTAAAAACTAAGCAGAGTGACGACCTAAATTTCGCGTTTTTGTATCATTCTATTGGGGATTATTAAGAAATTAGTATTTTTGCTCGCATTTCTTTATTTATCTAAAATGTTTAATCATCATTTGACAACTGAGAATCTATGAAGTGAAGTTAGCGTCGCCTATTGAAAAGCTATGGCGACAGGTGGTGAATCAATTTTAGAATATTACCACTTTCCGTCATGGCTCATTTTTACATCAAAATAATACAAAATGAAATATTAACTAACTAAATACAAATTTTATGTATTCGCCGAATGTAATTAAATGTTCAATAGACAAATTATTGATTCAAAATCGTAAATTTTGTTCGATAAAAGTTTCATGACACTTACTATATTTGGTAAGAAATATTGGATTCGATTGCACTTGCTTACAATATTCCCTCTAAAAAATGCTTAAACATTTAAATTCAAAACAATAAATTAGTGTTTTTCGATTCTATGCGTAGCAGCAATAAAAATACAAGTAACTTTGCGGCTAATTTCTTTCATAAATCGCGAAAAATAGCGATTTCAATATACGAGGCGAGAAGTGGTGCACTGGCGAGAAGTGGTGATTCCACTCTAATGGACACTATGCAGATTTTCTAGGAAGAAATTCTGCCGAAAATCTACAATTTTTTTCTGAATATACTGGAATATACCGTTACAATTCAAAAAACCTTCGAGTAAAATCGTCAGGTAGAGCAATGATTGTACGAGAAATTAATAGTATACAGTTTTTTGTTTGCTCACCGTTTATCGAATTTTCGTTTTATTTCTTTAATTTTCTTATATTATTTTCACCTAGTGCCACAGAGCCCACCGAGTATGAGATAAGGTAATATGATAATGGAAAATTTGCGTAAGAATTGCAATGAAAATGCGTAAATTAAGGAAATACGGTGAGGCTACGACGAGCATTTTATTGTCAATGTGATTCTGCCCTTACTCTTAAAACTATTTTGGGGGATTTTTTGAGTGATTTATGCAAAAGTACTTTAGAGGCATAGTATTTAAGTCACGAGTTCGAGCACTTTACAAAGCCTGGGACGCTTCGCCACTCCTTTTTTTTAAGGAACAAGGAATAATGTAGCTCTATTTTCATGCTTATTGTGTTACTTGGGATTGGGATCATTTAAGAACAATTTTAAATAAAAAGTTCTGCACTTTCTCTTTTGTTTTGTTTAGAAATTTGTCGGTGGAGCGGAATGCGACAATTACTGCGGGAACAATGGTCTTTGTCAGATGGATGCGCAAAATCAACCTGTATGTATGTGCATTGGTGACTGGACGGGAGAGCGATGTATGACACCGCCGGATTGTCGAGGAGCGTGCGGAGAGTGTGAACCGGGAAATTCGATAAATGAATGCAGATGTGCCAGTGGATTGATTCAGCCGTGCCGTGAGATTTTTACAGTGGCAGAAAAGTCCACGAGCGGTACTGTTACGGCTCTTGTAACAATACTCAGTATCCTATTTGCCCTCTTTGCCATCTTCCTGGTTATCACTTTGGTCCTCCGACGTCGACGCATTGGGCAACCTTTTTCCCATGCTCGACTCACGGAAAATGTTGAGATTACCAATCCAATGTATTTGGGTGATGCTGATGATGGGCCAGTGTTTATTCAGGAGGAAGATAAGGGGCATTTTGCCAATCCGGTGTATGAATCAATGTATGCCGGATCGGCAGGTGGGAATGCTTCGGGGGGTGCTTCAAGTGGGGTTGGAGGGGGCTCAGAGGTGTCACATGTGGCGCCAGAAGAGAAGAAGGGACTTCTTCAGCATACTCAAGATGAAACATCCAATCAGGATATTCTATGATCCGTGCTCAGTGGATCTCCTCCTACGGAGATCCCCAAAAGTTCACCCAAAAAATGTATATAGAGCTCAATGGCTGTTTTTTAAAAAAAAAAGTTTTTTTTTTAAATGTTTCGTGTAATTAACACGAAGGTAAATGATACAAAGGGGGGACACTTAAGGAAATTCCCCGTTGAAATTTCATCCAGAAATTTCCCGAGATGAATGTGAGACTTCCAGAAATCATGAAGATCGAATCGCCATTTCCGTAAGTTCAATCCTTTTACAAAATATATATTTTTGAGATTTTTTTTTAAATACTGAGCAATTGTGCCATGTCCATGACGTTTTTTTCTCAATATAGCAAGGTAGATTTTTTATTAGTAATTGTGGAAATTCTGGAGAAAATGGAGGAAAATCCAACACAGAGAAAAATTATTTGTAAAAAAAATTGTCAGTTTAACAAAAGTTTTGTTAAAATATTATGTGCAAATTTTTCCAATGCATAGAGAATCTCAGTTATCAAAGCTTATTTTGACTAAAATAAAAACAAAAAATGAGCTTTTTTCAGATAAAAAATTAATTAATTTTACAAATAATTTTTCTCAGTGTATAAGGTCCCAATATGTTAAGTGATCAAAATACTTCTATTTAGAATGTGAGATTATTTTTTTCCAATTATATATACTTTATGGAATCGTTTGTGAATTTTTTGTAGTGTTAACATGGTAATGATAAATTCTTATCATTGCACATTTACATTTTTGAACGAATTAAGAATCTCTTGTGCAGCTAAATATCCAAATGTATTTAGGGCAGATTAAAAAAAAAGAACACAAAACTAACAATGGTGCAGCTATAAAAAAAATTTTCCATCCTTTTCATGTTTCTCATAAAAAAAAGAATCTATTTAGACGAAATATTAGTAAAAATAATGATCTATCTGCGTAATTTTTAAAAGAAGATTAAAAAAAAGATATTTCTTGGAAATATTGAAGTGCCATTTTGATTTATTTGTGTTAGGAATCCTCACAGTGAAATTACCATAAAGATGATGTATGTAATGTTTAAGACAATATAGGGCAAAGTTTTCAATAAGTCTAAGACTGTAATTTTTAAATAAAAACAAAATAAAGAAAGCAGATTAGTGAAGAAGTTCGTTTTTGAATTTATAGCACTAAAGCCTTAGGGTAAGTGTGCTAAATTCCGGCCAGCTTGCAATTCCGGCCACCTTTTGTGTTCCTCAAATTTCCATGAATTTTTAGTTTTTACATACTCTAGAGCAAAGGCGTGCAAGAACCGTTGAAACCGAATAAACGTAAAATGAAACATGTACGGCAATGGTCAAAACGCTACCAGAACGAACTTATTTTGACGTTTATTCGGTTTTTAACGGTTCTTGCAAACCTCTGCTCTAAAGATTATACAATGCAAAAGAATAACAAAAATGTAGCTTTGACAAACGAGATGACGTAAAAAAGGCTTTGGGAAAATTCCCGAAAGGCAAAAATCTATGAGAATGAAGGTGGCCGAAATAGGCCACTAAAGCTATGTCTACATTTTTATTCATTTTAAAATGTATTAAAAATGATTTTAGAGCAAATAAAGACGGTAAACTGTCTACAAGGTTCCAAACAACACTTCTTAAGAAGAAGGAATAAAACAATCAATTTGTAATAAAAATATTGCATTTCAAACTTGAGACTTTGGCGCTTGCATGCAACTATGTCGAAATTTGGCACACTTACCCTATTCATATGCAATTGTAAATTCAATTCCATAAAAAATATAAAACCATTACGTTCTTTGATTCAACGGGCAAGAGTCGGCCCGGCAAGGCATATAGAGATTCCAAAGTGCCCGTAAATTTTCTCCTTTCCATCCGTCTTGCAATCCATGGAGTACGAGGCCACTGTACTGTGGAACACCTCAAGAATACACAGATGGATTAACTTCCGGCAATTTCTGGAGGAAAATCACAGGAAATGTTCCTTCAAAGGCTGGGTTGGATTCCATCAGGAACGACTTCTCCAGAAAAACACTACTCCCTTGCATATTTAGAAGATTTTCTTCAGAAATTCACTAAATACTATCCCAAGGAACTTCACCAAACGCTTTTCTCACCTTTTCCAGCAGTGAAACAACAAATTTTCGTGAAAAACAGTCAGAAGAGCAAGATACTTGGAAATGATGGCAATCTGTCAAAAAAATTTTTGATGGAAAATAAAAAACCCAGTGTGGAGGCATTTTTCTTCAAAAATTCCTTCAAAAATATAAATTTTTCTTTAAAAAATTCTTGAAATAATTCTTGATGAAATCAGCTCCAATGTGTAGACACCTTTAAGCCGGAACTCCTTGTATTCCACCTTTTGACCTAAAATTATTTTGGATTGAAATTGCTCAAGAAGTCCAATATCAAGAGCGCTCACCGCCGGAATTCACCCAAAAAAAAAGAGATATTCGAAGATCGTTTTCGAAGGTAAAAAAAAAACACAGTTTTACTTCTCGTTTCGTCCGCTTGATGGCTGAAGTCCACGGTTCTGTTACATACAATTCTATCTCAAAAAACAATTTATCAGGAGAGCCATTTGAAGTAGGCAACTTTCTATGTTGCCAGTGAAATTTTATCCAAAAAATTGATTTTTTTGTCACTCGAATGTAGGATTACTTGATTCCAGGAATAATAAATCTCAGGGAGTAATAATAATTCTAAGTCGACGTGAAATAGTATGGAGTAGGGTAAATTAAGCTAATTCAAAACCTGCTCCAAATGGAAATTTTTCGCTACTCCAAATGGAAACGTCATTATTTTCATGATAAATACAGTACTAAATTATTATATTAATATATTTTCTATATGTCAGTTTCATTATTTAGTTAATTTTGCTCTCCAAATAAAGCGAAAATCCATTCATATTCACAAATTTTAATTTGTTAATTTCTCAGAAAAATTAAAAGTGTACCTTCCTACCATTGAATTTTTCATAGATCGACCATGTTTTCCAATGAAAAACACAATGAGGTGACTGTTGTTTATTCGTTTTGTTTAACATTTATGTCATATTTCTGGCTAATTTTAGTTAAATTAAGTGCCAATATTTATTGTTAACGGTACGTGAAGCTTTCAAATGAAATAATTAACTATTTCGTGAACAAAAACGATTTTTCTGAAGTGTCTGCAAATGCTTCAATAGGAAACCCCGGAAATATGATTTTTTGGTGAGATTTTTAGAGAAAAGATCAAGAATAAGAACAAATCCTGCACTCAAGAGAAACTCAACAAGGTTTTGGAAGTCTTTCGTCGCGGTTTCACTTACACTGTTTGTCTCCAATTAGAAACTTTCCCTTGTCTCCATTTGGATTAATATGTTTTCAATAGAAGCATTTTACACTCGCGTATTTTTCTTGTATTTAAGAAGCTTTCAAACTATATCTAAAGGATTTTCACTAAACAGTAACATTCTAGAAGAGTCAAGGAGCAAAATTTATGTAATTCTCTTTAGAAAAAATATGAACTTAATGTGTTGAATCTTCTGTCAAAGTTAAAGCGACTGGAAATGGTTTTGAATTAAGGACATTTACCCTAGTTACATTTACCCTTTTTGATAATCGCAGCATCCTGTTTGGTTTCTCCTGTGTTATTTTTGTGACGTTAAACTGAATATTTCCAGGTTACTTTCGAATATTGGTCCATGGCCGGAATATCGTGTTTCCAGTAATCTTCTAGGAACTTGTTTCAATGGAGGAAAAACTAAAAAAAGAACGAGCTGGACACACAAATTGAACAACTGCTGGAATTTCTTCAGGTAAGTGCTGACAAATACTTAAGCAATTTATTTTATTTACCTACATAAGCTTAGGATTTAAGTTATTTTAAATATGTTCATTTGTGTTTTTACTAATATCCCGCAGAGGTATACTCTCTGCGATATTCGTCTCTGTAACCACATGAGATCCGCGGTCTTTCCACCAGCTTTTGATGATTTTTATTGTGTGTGGAAAACAGACGAATATTGTTAAGATTAGAAGTCCTTGGAGAGCATTGATGGTGTCAAACATTAGAATAATGTTATTGCCATTGGCATAGAAAGATATTATTTCGAAAATGAAACAAATTGCTTGGATGCAGTACATGTAGAAAGTTGATTTTGCTCTGGAAAGATGGATAGAAAAGTCGTTTTGAAGGAAGTTGGCAGAAGAGGGATTATTTTTTGTGAACTTACGAATGCTTGACGTATTCCATTTCTTTGGTGCATAATTTGGTTGTGTGTACTTCGTTGTCGTGCTTCTTGATGGGGTTCATCTTCATGAGCCATGCCATAATGTTGAGTTCATTGAGTTGCTGAAATCCGTAGTAAGCACCAATGAAGCAGCAGAAACAGAGGCACAGGAGTACGATGACGGGAAGAATGTAGAAATTTTGATTGGAATATGCATCCCAGTGGACTCCTTTGAGGAAATAGGGTGTTTCGCGTTCGTGACGTGAAATGGCCGCGAATATAAAAACGATCGGTAGGATCATTGAGAGGGTCGAGTAGATGGAGAAGTGTATCCAACCACGGAGGGTTCCTTTTGGTGAGATATTCTTCGGCAAATAGTACCAGACATTAATGACAATGTCCACTGACATGACAAATTGCCAGAAGAAGGCGGCCAGAATAAAGTATTGAATCATATAGATGAAGTAATTGGAGAAATTCGATAGATTTTGCACAGCAATGTGAAGCTGAATAATTGTGATGAGGATGAAGCGAAGTGCTAAGCAAAGACAGTGGCATGCAAGGGATTTTCCATGTAGTGTTCTTAGATCATCCACAGCCAGGTAGAAGAAAGATGTGACTAGAAGGCATGGAATGGATATAAGCATACATATGGCTAAGAATATAAGCTGTGCATAAGTGACTTCAGCATCGGGAGTAGAACTTCCCAGTTCATCTGGACAAACAATTGCTGACAGTACGCCATTGTCATCAGTGTCCAAGCAGTATTCGTCACGAATCTCAATCCACTCAAATTTCTCATTTACAATCAATAGCGATCCATTTAGCAGAACATACAGCAAATCACCATCGTGTTTGCTGTAAATGAATGATTCACGATTCATGCACGGATTTTCATATTTTTCCGGCAAATTCAGTGATTCTGTCTCTTCATCCTCAATACATCCCTCGTAGAATGTCGCATTGACGATAGTTGGTTGAAATTTGTGTTTTGTACGTTGGCATTGTTTGTTATTCCTATCGGTGTGAATGAGATTTTCATCCTTTGGACAGCATTTCTTGATTGCTGATGATTCTGTGAGGATTGGTTGCGTAGGAAGGCGCTAGAAAATGTAGGAGAGGTTGTTTTCCTTAATTACTTTTCTATTTTTGGTAAGGGAAGGGTAAGTTGACTAAATGCTACATGTGTCGTGTAGAAAGGCAAATAATGCGTGGGATGATGGTGTTCTTATTTACCTTACTGTGTCCTATTCTATTCTGAAGGAAAATGGTTTGTAAGGCTGCTTGTTTGAAAATTCAACAAAAGAATGTGTCAAAGGAATGAGGAACATCCTTTGGCAAACTTTTAACAAACAGCTGCGCAAACGTTTCCTTTTACTAAAATTTTTCTCTGTGTATCAAATTACTGTTCTGGAAGAATGATTTGTTACAATGTTTGTTCAAAGTTTGTCAAAAGGATGTTCTTTCTTCAATTATAGTGTTGAAGGAACACCTCCTCGACAGGGAACCCCTATTGACACTTTTGTCAAAATCTTGAAATTTATTTAATGTTTCTAATAAAATTTAAATAACATGACGTTTTTTCCTTAGTCTACGTCTTCTGATAAGAATAGACGTTCAAATTTCGTATTCCAAATGGTACAGAGTAAAACCCTTGACAGACTCGAGGATTAGCCGAGAGACGGATTAGCGTAATTATATTAGAAATAATGATCAAACTACATTTCCATCATTTTCCACTAAGTCGTCTCTCGGCTTAAGTCGTAAGTGTAACTAGGGCATAAGGTGTCAATAGGTCCTGACACGAGTGCTTAAACAAAGTGTCAATATGTGTTCCTCTCACCCTAAATTTTTTTCATATTATTTATGGAAGAAGAGCCCTTTGACAAACTTTTAACAAAACAGATCTACAAATATTTTTATTGAAATTTTTCTTCTATGGAGTCTAAACTATAAGCAGTTTTCGTCAAAAATTGTTTTTTTTTTTTTAAATCTGACGTTTCTTCTTACAAGGATAGCGGATATTTTCTTTAAAAAGGCATTTTTAAAGAAATTTTTCCTACTGTGTAGAGGCCCTTAAATTAATGAACTACTCTGGAAGAACGATTTGCTACAATGTTTGTTAAAAGTTTATCAAAAGCATGTTTTTCCGCCAATGAAGCCATTTACATTGTCGCTTTGGATTGAAATCGAATTGTCCCAAAATCGGGTTTTGGGACAATTTAGACTCAATCTGAGACAGAAATATTAACGGTTTTATTGAGGTCATTTACTTCCCAGCATTAGATTGAGACTGAATTGTCCTAAAATCCGATTTTAGGATAGTTTAATCTCAATCTAATGCAGTGTGTAAATAGCCTCAATGATAGATTTTTATATAATTTATTGAAGGACTTTTTCCTTTTGACAATTTTTTAACAAATAGAGCTGGTAAAATTTCAGAAATTTCACAGTAGTCGCCATCTACTTTAGGCGGAAATTCATAAAATTTCTTGAAATTTACCAACTCTATTAACAAACAATCGTTTAAACGATCTAAATTTTAATCAGAACTCTGTTTTAAATTCGTATCTTCATTTCTTTTTTTGATTAAATACAGAACTTTTTTTTTGTTCTGAAGAACTACTCAACTAAATATTCTCGAAGATCAGCCTGGGTTTATTTGGGAACTAAGTTTTCTGACACGATTATAGTTATCACTTAAAGTTTGTGTCATTTTAGAGAGATGAAACATAAAAAGAAGAAAATATAAAGTTTGAAATTTGGTTATACTGCTGAAGTTACGAAATTGAAAATGACTTTTATTAAATCGACCGCTCAGAATAAGAAACGAATAACTTGCAGTAGGCAAATTTTACAGGAAGAGCGATTTGAAGCTGAGATTTTACATGCAGAGTAGGGAATACCGGGGTAGAATTAGCCGCGCATGGTATTAGACAGTGGGATGTTATAGTCTGATTTGGAAGGAATATTGAGCAAACCACAACTTATTCGAAGTAAACACATCTCTTCCTATTCATTGAAACATTTTTCAGCCTGATACAAACATTTTTTGTACAAATTATACGCGATGAAAATTTTCATTTGCTGGCTAATTCTACCCCAGTCTCCCCTATAGGATTTTTGAGATTTAAATCTACAGGGTGGCTGAAAAAAATGCAACAACTTTCAGAGCGCATAGCTGTCAAACTACTGGTGACAGCGATTTCATATTTTGCATAGTGGTAGTTAATTTTATTGGTTAAAAGCCTGCAAAAGCATTTTCGATAATATTTTGTAAAACTTTTTTACACCGTAATGAAACTTAAACGCGGCAATTTAATGTCGCTATGTTTTGCAAGAAATGCGGAAGCAGCTACCGTTAGGGCTCTTCAAAACCCTGAATGTAATTAAACTTTCCGTTTTTCGAAACATAACTTGATACAGGGATACTAGTAGCATTTTAAAATGCTTTGGTGGAGGTCTAAAAAAATGCTTCATTGCTATTTAGTAAGCGTTCTTAAAGTGAAGAAGCAAATTGTACAAAATCTGCGTCACTTCTGCAAACAAACGATCTCTGAGACGCATAGATCGCAAATAACCATGAAGTAAATTTTGTTAAAGGACCTCTATATGAAGCCTTAAAAATCCTGAAAAGGAAGAGACATCGTCGATCGTCATAAAGGAGTTATGCTCGATCGACGAAGGAGTAAATTAGCTTGCACGTTCCTGGTCAGTTCGCAGAATGTCATTTTTTCTGATAAGAAAAATTTACGACTTAAGAGCATATTTAAGTCAAAATAAGATCGTATTGAACAAGACCGATAATATTCTAAAATATTGATGTATTTACTACCATTTTTTCTTTATTTCAAAAAAGTTGAACAAAAAAATGAGGATAATATAGCGCTTTAGTTTGTTGCATTTTTTCGGCCACCCTGTATATAACTTTAAAAATAATTATTTTTCAATTATAATATTTACAGGGAATAAAAGGTTTTCTGTAAAAAATCGAGTTGTTCGACTCATATCCTAAGTGGTGGAAATGTAAAAAAACGCATCCCCTTCAGATAAGCTTAATTTTTTTTGTATTTTCATATATCTCTTTAAAGAGTTCAACATTTTCCTTTTATTTTTCTGTAAAAATTATTATCAATAGTAAAAAAAATGGAAACGCTTGGTTGATAAATAAATAAAGCAATTTAGCTTTTAATGAGGTGCTAATTTTTGTACCTGACCGCCAAACGGTAATTCTCATAAATATTACCTCTACACTACACTAACAAATATAGTGCAATTTTTTTTAAAGCCTATACGACATTAAGATTTTTTTTTTTAAATTGTCTGAAAATATGCATGAAGAATAAATCCTATAAAATGCGAAAAGCGAAATACTATATTCCATCTTGTATCAGCAACTGGAAAATGAGGAAATGCAGTTTAACTCTTTCGCGTCCATAGGGTAATGTCATGACTCGGGGAAAAAAGTTTTTTTTGGGTATTTACATTAATTGAAATCTATCTGTTCGTGCATGACATCATAATAGAAGGATGTAAGATTCTTGGCTCATTTTCTCAAAACTCCAGTTAGATTTCAATTAATGTAAATAGCCAAAAAGAAACTTTTTTCCCCGGGTCATATATGACCCTATGGACGCGAAAGAGTTAAAGAAGCTGTTTAGGTAACGAGTAACTTATGCTATTTGCTAAACTTACTTTTTTGCTACTTCTCCGAAGCTTGGAAAAAATATATTAATTTTTAAATTTCATTTATTAATGCAATTATTTGATACCGCATATTCCCTGGACCTATAACACTACATGAATTGAAATTCATTGGTTTTGCAACAAAGCAATTAAATTAACTATATAATTATGATGCACATACGCAAAAGACCAACTTTTTTTGTTAAATTGAAATTGTGATATTATATATACTTTTCATGAGTAACCCAAGTTCATTGTTAATCCAATTAAATTGATGTTTTATCATATGTTTAATTTTAGTTTATCTATTTACCCAGGGGAATCACAATTGATTGGGATGCTTTTACCGCATTTCCTTTTTAATTCACGGTGAATTGTTATTCCTCTAATGCTACATGTAATATTAAGCCTTTCAGTGGAGATTTCATGGCTTATTTTTTTTTCTTTAAACTTATCTAAATATGTCTGTTTAATGTCTAAATTAATGATATTGACTGTTAGGTTTAAAATGCGAAAAAGTACAGCATAGGGTTTATGAGCGTTTGAAATAATAATAAGTGATAATATAAACTCATTTCAAATTTTTAATTGCAAAAATGTTATAAAAACTTTCAACATTATACCAAAGGACACTAATAAGCAAATGGTATAAATTTTTAATTCAAGTGGATTATCATTAGCTGATATTCTAAAAATTTGCACAATTTATGATGGATTTATTTAAATTCCCTTGAAATGTAATCTTGGTTAACGCTATACATTTATAAAGCGATTTTATATTCTGTATCCCATTAATGGTCGGTTTAAATCCAATGCAAAAGTAGTGAATTATGCTAAATATATTAACAGGTAAGCTGCAACAAATATTTACTACATTAAAGCGATGTGTTAGCTTTGTTTATTTTAAAATTATTGTAACCAGTGTGAAACGAGCTTCAGACCTAAGGCTTAGCCAAATGGTTTACCTTCTGTAATTCCTTATCAATTAAGATTCTTGGGAAAATTTTGATTTAGGGTTGGTTTGATGAAGGAAAATGATCTATTAGATTCTGAAAAACCAATTAAATTGGTTCTTGTTTGGCGTTTTGAAACCTTCTGGAACTCGGATAAACCTTTGCAGTTTTTCAGGGAGCTATATGCTAAACGTTTATGAATTTATAATCAATCTAACTTAGTCCCGTTCATTGGATATTGGCTCAAGATTAAAATCTAAAGTCATTCATGTCTGAACTGTCCTATGTCTGAACACAATTTTTCAAACGATTTTTAGAATTTTTGTTTTTAGAAAACAGCTCGATAAATGTATTTCCTTACAAAATAGAGGAAAATGACTTTCCTATAAATAAATTTCCTATAAAATTGCGCTAATTAGAAATTTCTGGGGCGCTCGGGTAGCCTGTAAAAAATAAAATATTCGTTTTGTGACTTTGCCCCAGTGAGTATCCCATATTAAATTATATTTTTATTTTGTTTATTTTATTTATTTTTTAGATCTAACGTGTCTTCAAAATTAAACTGTTCTAATTTGTAAAAAATATATTTTACAGTTTGTGTTCTTAGGGGGAAGTGGGGCGCCTTTGAATTGGGGTAGCTTTGAAATTATTTTTTCTCCTATTTTTGAAAGGAATTGAGCTTTATCATGATGTGATTTTGTTTCGCAATTGGTTTGTTTAGCTAAATTGTATCGTAATAAGATCCAGTTTCATTTAAAAATAAGAGAAAATAGCCCAAATTCAAAGCTTCCGCAATTCAAACGAGCACCATTTCCCCTATACCTATACCTTTTTTGGATAACTTTAAATTATTATTTTAAGCTTTAGGTCTTCTGAGTAATCGTTATGATCAGAAAGTATTCCGCAAAGAAGGAATATCCTATAGGGGAATGTTGGCATGATTCGCACAGAGTGAACATTCAAACAACGTGAATTTTCTCTTTGTTTACAAAGAGCGAGTTCGTCATTTCTTAGCCAAAAGATAAATAATAATTAAGCTCATGAGACGAGATGAGAAATGGTAAGTCAGCTCTTAGCAAACAAAGAGAAAATTCACATCGTTTGAAAGTTCACTCTGTGCGAACCATGCCTACATTCCCCTATATTGTTCTATAGGATATGAATAGCCTGGTCATATAGTTCAACCGAATTTATTTTAAGTATTTTTGTATCGAAAAAACTAGTGATCGTTTTTACTTAAAATATAAAAAAAAATCTTTTTCTTTTTTTTTTTAATGGTATTTATTATTATTAATTGAAAAATAATTAGCTTTCGGAGAATATTCTACGGATTTTCTGATTAGTAAAGTATGCACATGGTAACTCTGAATCTACTAAAGTGTGAGTGAGATCTCTTAAGAGATCTATGTATACATTTTGAAAAAAAGATAAGAAAAACACGCAGTAGGGTAAACTATTGGAATTTATTTTAATGAGCTAGAAATTGTGGAGATAGATTGACATTTTGAAAATTACGCCTTACAAATTAATAGATGTGTCGCTATCTAATATCGGTCTTATTGGTCACTTAATTCACATTAAACCATTATAAACATCATTCATTTATAGTGCAACTAATTTAGAAAAGAATTCTCCATCCAGGATTCAAATTATGAGAGATAATGAAGGAAAATATCATCAAAACCGACGCGATATCAAACTTTTTGTGCATAATTTCGGGCATGACTTTTCGCGAAGAGACAAAAGAGACACAAATAATGTATTTTACCCAGGGCGGAGCATTCTCATACAATTTCCGTACAAAAGTATGGTATATTTTTTCTTAGGTGATTTTTTAGTTTTGTTATGTTATTGTCACAAAATTTATAATGATTGCATGAGGATAACAGTTTCTAAAACCCATATGAAAAAGTCGTAAAATTCGAAATTTTTTGAATTTTTCTGACAAATTTTCTATTTGTAACAGCAGTAAAATTTTAAATTCAATTTAAAATTTATGCTCTGTATATGTGGATATTATTTCGTGTTATATTTATTTTTGTGGAATCTAAGGCTTAAAAATTATAAAAAAAATAAGAATTTATGAATTAAAATGCTCCATCCGTTAGTCTATCATCCTAGATTTCTACCCCTGTCGAGCTATTTTTTCCATATAATTGAAGGACTAAAGTAAATAAGAGACATCAAAATATTTGCAGATGATGTATCGTATCATATCATGGCCGTTAATGAGTTCGAATATACTTTAAGTCACAAGAAATCCTGTGAGCTTGAGAATTAATTTCACAAGATATGATAGAGAGAGAGACAATCCCATCCCTGTCTAAGAAAACGTAATAGGGGAAACTGGGGCACCACCAAACACGGGGTAGCACCAAACACTAATTTTTATTTCTAAACTACTTGGACTATCTGAACCATTTCTACAGTGGACAAGCATCCCTACACTGAGAAAAAAAGGGGGTGCGATTAACATTTTTTCCTCATAACTTTAACGCTGTTTAGGTGTAAAAATATATCAACATTTTTAATGTTAATTTTACACCTTTTTAATGGTAACGGTAACATGAAAAAGGGTAACCTTAACCCCTAATACTCCTAAAAAATTTACACCGATTTCGGGTCAATACTGCAGGGTAAAATTAACATTTCCGGAACGTTATTTTAACTTTTTCTGTAGAATTTTAGTCTTGGTCTCTGAACTCTGAAGTCAAATATTCTATTAAAAAATTGCAGTGTTTGGTGTTACCCCGTGTTTGGTGGTGCCCCAATTTCCCTTACTGCACGTGCACACCTAGAAATCTTGTGAGAAGGACTAATTCATAGTAAACAGTGTGAAGCTTACGTAAAATTGCCCTACCCTTTCCTAATTCTGTTTGTGCTATAAAAATTTTAATAACTTTAAATAAGCCAAAATGAAGTGAAATGAGTCCGAAAAATTTGCAACATACGCAATGCACAAATTCTTGGGTGCGCTGCGGCAATTTTGCAAAAACTCCAGTTAATTGAACGATAAGTTTTTTATCTGAAAGACTCAAGTGTACATAAGATACGTATGATAAGACTAAAAAGTTGATCCCTTGGAATTCATGTGAATCGATGTTATATTTAGTTGATTCTGACGACAAATTTTCTGAGAACTTTCGTCTGATTAATCATGAAGTTTAATGTTTAACTCATTCCTCATAACCGGAAAGTAATATCGGGCATGTTTAGTCATAAATTTTTGTCAATGAGAAAAAGTCCATAGTTGAGACAAAATAAATATATATATCATTCACCACGTGCGAAGTACTATCTGATTGTTAGGTATTTTGAGTGACATGAATTGATTGAAAAATTCTTTATCAATCCTTACCTTTAGGTTATGGCAGGTTGGTGGTATATTCTCAGCAATTTTCTCCTCATAGTCATTGGATGCTTTTTCTGGGGAAATTGTTGAATTATCTAGACTTTCCTCGGTAACATTTAGGTGATATATTGAAGTGGTGGTTTGTATATCATTTTGTGTTGTTGTGATATTATTAAGAGATGTTTCTGTTTGATTTTGAGCAGATACAACACTCAACAGTAGTTGATGAAGTAGTAGTATTAGCATAGGTAATTTTGTCATGCTGATTTATTTTATTTATCACTCTCTGTTACACTATTTGAATTTCTCAATGAAAATCACCATATTCCTACTCAATGTTCAATGATGAGTCAAATAAAAGCCTCATTCGGTCGACAACCGGATTAATGTTGGCTTTATATAGATTTGCTTTTCTTCTTTTTTTTTGTCGCCCGGGAATTTTTTCAATCACAAATTATTCACAGTTTTTTGCTATTCTCTTCTTTTGCACAAAAAATGTTCCTATGAAACTTTGCGTTCAAGAACTCCTACACATTTTTTTGTTAATTTCAAATATAGCTTCTATTTCAACGTTTTAGAACAATCACGGAAGTTAATTGGGGTTCTTCCAAATTAGCCGCACTTTTAAGACAATTTTTGAACTTCACTTCATGACTCTTCCAGCAGAAATGGTAAGGTGTCTTATTATAGTATTCCTGTAGTCAGTGCTTTTAAGGTGGATACGCTTTGTCTTATCTAATCAGTCAAGATAAAAAATAAACTTATTGATTAGATGCAATATTTGCTCTACACCTTGAAAACGTTTTTTTTTCCCACACAATCTTTTTTTTTCACTACACAAATATTAATCAAACTCCCCTCCCATCTTGATTATGCAATAAAATTCTGCACAACTTTTAATAATTTTCGTTTGTACAATTGTTTTTAAGAATTCTATGAATGTAAAGAAAAATCAACCGTGCTTTAATCTTTCCGGTGGCTAAGTGACGACTGAAAGAGCTTGGAGATTTGTAAAGTAAGTCTGGCTCGTTGATTAGTCTACTCAAAACTGCGAGAGAGACGAACCTTGAGTGACAAAAAACGCAGAATATATATTGGTGGTTCATGCTTTTTTTTCCCAAATATTTGTACGAAAAATTCGAGACAACACAATTGAATGAACACATACAAACATGTAACATAAATGTTTGACATGATTGATGTTTCAATCTCAATAGTTTCGGCTATTGTATTTTTTTTTCGTGATGAAGATGATCTTCTTTTTAGAATACAATAATAAAGAGGTACAGGAACATCAAAAGGTTTTTGTCCAGTAAAAAAATTAATTTTAGTTAGCAAATCCCAAATTTTTAATGTAATGAATTAGTTTTTATTTTATTTTCTTATGACAAAATTTAATTTTTAACTATCTAAAATGACATAAGAATTATAATAAGAAATAAGTATATTCTTGGTATTTTTAGTCTTAAATTTTCTTCCACTATAATTTCAAGGAAATAGTATGTTCCATTTTCTTAAGAAAAAACCGCACATTTAGTGCAATTAAGACAAAGTGGGAAAGCATCGATTTTTATATAAAATCACGCAACGGAAATATTTTTATGTCGCCCTTAAGAAAAGTGTGCATAATATGGTGTAAATTATTTCTAAGAGCCTTTTGTAAAAACACATACGGTTTTCTTTGCTTTCTTACTGTGTTATCACACTTGCACATTAAAATTTTAATATGATTCACATTAATTGTCGCTGGTGAGAGTCCAAATGTGTAATTTGTGTGTTTGAATCATTTTATATTCAAAATTTGATCTATTTGTTAATAAAAAGGTAGACTTGGCCCGTAAAATTTGATATAAATTGATTTATGGCAGTAATGCGAAAAATTAATGCGATTTTCTCTTTAATTTTTTAATGTGAAAAATATTTATGCTTTAGGTAAATTTAAACATATTTTTGCAGGCCAAGTCCACTTCTTTATCAATAAATAGAAAAACCCCAAATATTAAGTGACTCAAAGACACAAATAACATATTTGGACGCTCACAAGCGACAATTAATGTGAATCACATTAAAATTTTAATGTGCAAGTGTGATAACGCCGTTAGACAAAAATCTCTCCTTGGCATCTTCTGTTTTTCTGTTGTAAAAACAGAAAGTAAAATAACTTATTAATTCTTTTATAAATTTTTAGCGTTTGTATCTTTAAATGTAGGTTTAAAAGTCACGGTGATGTAATGAACTTTAAATATTACTAAAAATTCGAGGAAAGGATGGGTTAGTTTCACAAATGAAGTTTTTTCAATAGCACACATTTTTGGAACGATAAAAAAATTACCTAAAATAAACAAATCAATAGTGGTATTCTGTAACCATATGACAATGTCATATGACAATTTTTTGTGGTAAATTTACACTGAGAAAAAAATGAGGGTGCGATTAACTTTTTTTCCTCGTAACTTTAACACTCTTTAGGTGTAAAAATATATTAACATTTTTCAATGTTAATTTTATACCTTTTTAAGTGTAAAAATAACATGAAAAGGGTAACTTTAACCCCTAATACATCTAAAAAGATAATATTTACACCGATTTCGGATCAATATTGCAGGATAAAATAAACATTTCCGGAATGTTATTTTAAATTTTTCGGATTTCTCACTCAGTGCAGGAGCAAATTAACATTAAAGTCCAGTGAGCATCGAATGGGTATTTTAAAGAGCTCTAACTAATCTAACTGATATGAATCAAATTCTCGATTAATTATTCCGAATTTACCACTTAAAAAATCTTAAATTTGCCATATGACATTGTCATAGTGTTACAGAATTCCCCATCATGTTTAGTTTGATTACGGTTCGTGTTTGTTTAGCAATCTGCGTGAAACTGCACCACGCTCCCTTAATTTTTAGATCTTCCACAATATATCAGTCTGTGTCCAGTCCAAATTTAATAAAAAGGTTTATATAATTATATTTGCCTTAAGTCTGATTCATATTCTCAGTTAAAGATCTTTAACTGTAAGACGTCAAGTTTCTCTATAGGCTCTCTAACGTCTAACGTATCAAATTTTCTAATAACTGACCTAATATAAAAATATTAAAGTTCTATAATGTTGCCTGTAAATTATGAAGTAAAACAGCAACAAAAAGAAAAAGCTAAAATATTGGGAATCTCATTTAATAAAAGAGGAATTTTTTCGCTCTTTTATCCGTAAATTAATAAAACCAGATTTAATCGATTAAATAAAAGTGCGTTATTTAATTCGCTCTAAAATGGGGATGGAAAATTGCTTAAAATCAATTAAAAGAGCTTATTTGCGGATACCCGGAAGCCCCAAATCAAATTAGAGAAAATATAAATAGCATTGCAGAGTTCATATTAATAACATAATTAAGTGACTGGAATCTCATCCCACGCATATTTGCTTGGCTCAAAATCACACCTTTTTTTTGCAAAACTCTTTCCCTGATATCCCTGAGCACTAGTATGCAGGGGGAAAATAAAATTTATTTACCTTTTCCTGATTAATATAAATTTAAACAAATTCTATTATTAAAAATAAAACACAATATTGGTGCTATAAGGGGTAGCGGTACACAAAATGATAAGGCTCAATTTTATTTAAAAATAGAAGTAAAAAGCTCAATTTCAAAGCTCCCCCAATTCAAAGGTGTCCGACATCTCCCTACATTTGAGTTAAATAACCCGTCTGACACAGGGTAAGGGGACGCAGCCTTGAGTAATTAATTAACACCAAGCTTTAGGCACCTTTTTAGCCCTCATCAGTAAGATCTGAGTGGTAGGCCCGAATTAAGGACTTGATTTTGCCACGTATCAATGGCGGGCGAACGAAACTGTCAATCACACATCCTAATTTCACTTCTGAATATTATACAAACGGCAGAAGCTACAAGGAAAATGATATGTTTTATTTAACTTGTATTAACGATTTAAAACTTTATAAAAGGAAAAATCATTGCGGAAATTTCAATGTGAAAATTGTCATTTTGAATTCAAATTCGTTTCGCTAGAACGGTTCTATACGCAAATTGAAAAAAAGAAACGTTTGTATAAAAGCTTGTAATAAACTAAACAGCAAAATATCTAAAAAATTTAATACCTATTGCGAATAGGATTATAGAAGGTTTGTTGAATGAAAATTAAAATATAGTATAATAAAATGTACTATTGTGGTGCTTTTCCGGGCACTCGACACATTGACCACACGCGATATACTAAAAATAAATATAAATTGAATTCCCTTCATTAAAAAGTACCTGTCAAAAACACTTCGTTATAACATTAGTAAAATAAAATTCCCCAAGGATGTAACGGATGTAACCCATTTTTTAATTGCTATAAATTTTGTTACAAATGTTACATAAATTATAAATTGATAAATGAGGTGTTTGCAATTAAATTTGGTTAGAGAAAAGCAAATTTAAGGATTAGGGGAGACCGGGCTAGAATTAGCCACCAAATGAAATTTTTGATTGCGTATAATTTGTACAAAAAATGTTTCTATGAGACTGATAAATATTTTAATGAATAGTAAGGGAAGTAATCCTTCGAAGGCAAACTATAAGGTACCATTATCTAATACGTGGCTAATTCTACTCCGGTCTCCCCTACTCAATTTAAAATTTAAATTGAAGTTGTGGGCAATAAAAAAATATAGAGTTTTTCATTTTCGATGTATATAAATTATAAAAGGTTCTTTTTTTATTAAAAAAAAAAGATGTTTTTTCTGTTCAAAATTTGATATTTTAATGGTCAAATTTAAATTTTTTATTCCATTTTTATGGTTGGTTAGTAAAATAATTATTTGGTGAGTAGATATTTAATTGATAAGGATATTTTACGTTGTTATGTTAATAATAACGTTATTACGTTATTCTTGATAAACGGAAAATTAAAACTTATTAACCAACTTGGCATATCAAGCATGTTTTTTTCTTTATTTACTTTTAGTTATTTAAATTTTATTTATTTACTAAAATTAAATATTTTATTTACCAAAAAACTGCATATGCTAATAAAAATAAAGGCGATTTATAGACAAAAAAGCAATTAATTGAAGTGATATTTTTAATTTTATCAGCTTTTCCACGACGAGCTATTTTGTTAAAATTTTCCTGATTAAAAGATAAGATTAGGTAAATGTTTATTTCATGTCACAAGAATAATTACATGCTTTAATTGATTTAATTCTATTTGCTTAATTCTATATTAAGTATAGCGACCGATTCTTGTGAAAATTCTCGGATCTTATGTGCAATGTGCATTCATTAATTTTTTAATAGTTCGAACTCCAAGAGAGAGCAGTTTTCATAATCCATTTTGAATTGACTTTATTTCTTAGTGTTTGCTTTTAATTGTGGATATTAGTTATTCAATGTCTGTGTAAATGAAGTGACTGATCTTAATAATATTTTGTGATTTTAATTTAAATATTTACAGTAATTTCAATAATTTCAATATTTTACGTGTTGTCTGTAACTTATTATTCTTATTTTGATATAGGGGAGGCCTTCCAGGTTTTATATACATACTTTAGTTTCGAACACTTAATTTTTTTCCCATGTTTCTTTGATTGAATTTGACCTATTTTTTTAGGAAATGTGTGACCTAAGATTAGCTATTAAAATATATTTCTACTTGGTCAAATTTATTAAAGGAATAATGGAAATATTTGAAGTGTTTGAAGCCATGGAGCGTGTGCGAAACCTGAAAGCCTTCTCCTAGCGAATCAGGGGAGCATGTTCTGAATTAAGCTATTCTACCCTGTAATTTCATTTTCAAACCTATGACTAATTATACAAAGTTTAAAACATCATGGCTCTTAGAACAGTCCTGAAACTATTATATTTTTACTTTATCATTTTATAAAAGACTAATAGTCATCAGGATCAAACGATTGACATATTGCGGAGATGAAGAATATGAACATAGCATCAATTTTTCATGTTGAAAAATGAGATTGAACTGATTTCTACCCACTTTATTCACATATTTGAACAATGATATGTATACTTTATCGTGGGATCAAAAATGGTAATATGTACTTGCAATCTCTAAAAGTAAATTTACTTTGAAGAGTGAATCACATTGTAGTAACATAAAATGGTAGGTTAAGTTTAGCAAATATGTAGGAGATGAACACATTGCGGAGAAAATAATTCTTATTTTCTAATCTTGTTGGACATGTTGTTTACATTAAACAAGCGGTTTTGGGCGTATTTATCTAAATCATTTAGGTTGTTCTCTCACCTTGTGAAATCAGTTGTATTTCTGGTTACAAGAACTGCGAAATTATTTTTCAGGCACCACACAACAAGAAAACCACTATTTAAAATGCCAATTATTGTTTGCTGTAGGTGTAGTGGTCGGATAATTCAAATTGGATGAAAATTACCAAGTAAATTGACATAGAACTCACAAACTGAAATTGATTAGAGTAGGATTAGTGCATTCATTATTAGAGATTCAGTGATTTATGGAGGACTCATTATTGACCGTCAAATCCTTACCGCTGCCGTCAATTAATATGTTTCTTATTTTTTGTCAATCATTATGCATTTTTATCATACTGATTCGTAAAAATAAAATGATAAGAAAAGATCCTAAGACCTATTCATTTAGTTTATTTATTTAATATGTGGATGTTTGTTGGTAAAATGTTGTAAAACATTTATTAAATTTGTAAATTACCTAGTAAATAACCTTCTTTAGAGACGAGTTTTGTTTATTGTCTATTTTATATTGAAATACGCTTATTTTTAAAAACTTTTCTTGAAAAAATAATGTTTTGAATTATTTTTCTAAGTTTTCATTGGTTGAACTTTATCATAAGAGCAGTATATCGTCGGTTGTCTCAGCAACTGTACTAACTGCATTTTAACAACTTTTCAGGAGACATCTTTTTCTTTTTAATAACGTTTCAATGAAAAACAAACCCTGAATGAATTATTTTATTATAACAAATATTAAAAGAGTAATAAATAATCTGTCAGTTACTGCAAAAAAAATTCGTGAAAAGTAGATTTGTTATACTAAAATTTAAACATTTTGTGAAAGAATGCACAATATGCAATTGTACTAACTGACATCGTTGATAAAAAGTCTATCTGCAATGTATGAAATTTTTGCAAATAGCATAATTTGTTTATTATATTCAAAACATAACAAGAAAAGCAATTTATTATTTTTTTTTGCTTTATTAACTATGAAGATACCAGAAAAAAATTATTTAAATTAATATAGCCCAGAATTTATCTTTCATGTGTGGTTTTTTTATTATCGCTGTTTTATTTATAGGATCTCTGCAAACGATTCCTCCTGAAAGTGTGTTAAATTAATTAGAAAATAAATAATTTAGGAAACGAACGATCTGTGATTATGAAGAGGTACTTCCACAAAGATTTACAATTCTTAGAGGAGTTAATAAAATTGTCCGAATTAAAAAATATGAAAATAAAAATTTTCTAAATGATTGTATTTAAGTGATGTATATGTTACTCAATGATATCAATTCGTCAGTTAAATCAGCATTTGTCGTAACTTCTTTTTGACAACTTTTCAGGAGACGAAATTTTCAGTTCAGCTTTATTTTTCTTAAAAATTAGCCCCGAATGCGATACTTTTGAGTTAAAATAATAAAAGTGGCACTAAGTAACTGTAAGTTAACTAGAGAATATTCTTATAAAATTTTTTAAAAGCAGAGATATTGAGATATATGTCTGATAACACACAATAAGATTTTATCGTAACTTCCATCGTTTATAAAGCCGTAACTTCCAATGTATGGAGGTCTTGGAAGTTACGATAATTTTCAAAAACGCATTATATCAATTTTAATTATTCTAGTGATAATAAGCGCCTTTATTTTACTAAATTAATTAATTGAACTCTTATCCCTGTCCCTAAAGGCTTTTATTTCATAAATTTTATTAAGTAAATTTTATGCACTGCGTCGCTTGCTTTGTTTTGAATTAATGACAGATGGGCAATGATTTTTTCTCACTACTTTCTCGCAAATATTGAATTAAAAGGATTTAATGTTGCATTATTCGCACTGTCTTTGGATATTTGGAAGAGTTTGTGAACGTTTTAATGAGAAATATTACATTTTTGCTGCAAATTACAAGCCACGCAAACGAGCAAAATAAGTTACGGAAAATGCTGATTACTGAAAATGTTGTATGGAAATTTGTCGTAACATCTTCAAAAATGGAAGTTACGACAAATTCTGATAATTTTTTATTAATTAAGGGCACATACGATAATTTTTGTTTAAAATAATTTTTATTGGGCCTATAAAAGTTTCTTTTTCTCAAGTACGTTTAATAAACAAAATTACGCCGGTTCTAAATATGTATATATCTCAAAATTGCAAAAATGAAGTTGCGACAAATGCTGATTTAACAGACGACATGTATATATCGTCGATTGCGTCTGCCTCTGTCGTATCTGCATTTCTTTTGTGTCAGCATTTCACGCAAGAGGGGACGTCTGTATCGTAGCTTGCACCGAATGCAGATACAAAACAAATACAGATACGACAGAGGTAGACGCAACCGACGATATCTCAAAATCGTAAAAATAAAGTTACGACAAATGCTAATTCAACTGACGAATTTTGTATTTCTGACTTTTTACAATTTTTAGAGTTTCATCAATTTTCAATTTTTGCACATAGTATTTTGTATCTTCGTCTGACAAAAAATGTAGAATGCTTGAGATGCCATCCTTTTTTTCTTTTGATACTTCGTATGAGAATTTCATTTTTTTTTTAATTTGTTGGGTGAACTTTATCACAAATTGCAAGCGTCTGCTTTGTTTTGATGGACTCGCGATGAATAGAAATGTGAAACTGCAAATAGTACAATTGCTGACAAAAAAATAAGCGCCATTTTTCTGTGTATCTTTGTGCTAACCGCAGGAAATTTGGTAGATAGCGCAATTGCTGATGAAATTTTGATATTATCGTACAGTTTGACGGAAAAATATCTAATTATTAGAGAAAATCCCAAACTTTTTATATAACGTATTTTAATAGGGAAAATTCAATAATATCAGAATATGCAAAGAGCTGAAAATTGCAAAAATGCAGTTAGCACAGTTGCTGAGATATTGATTTATCTTGATTTATTGATACCCCAAAACATCTTCTATTCAACACATCTTTTGTGTTTGAGATGATTTCTGAGAAATAATGTCACACTGTTTGTCGGTTATTATTGTATTGTATTTATTTTTCATTCATTGACAATATTTTGCTCATGTTCAACCCATTATACCTTCCGGCTATCGCCGTCTTAGCGTTGGTGACCAACCTCAAGGGTGAAAACGATGGAAAACCCCTTCACAGGTTGTATGTTGTCAGGTTTACACTTACACACTTACACATTTTTAATATTAATTCTTGAGTTTTTCCATGAGTGCCTAAGTCAATCAAGATGTTAGAACAGAAATAAAGAAACCAAGACCGTAAATAAACTACTCCAACGAGTCCAATAAAGTAAATTATCTAGATTATCTGACCTAGAGGCCAAACGATTAGAGATAGCGACTTAGAATTTTCGAGGGAACCCCCCTAAGTCGACACAAGCACCACAAGGACCGTTAATATGATTTTCATTTTCTAAAAGATTTTATATTTTAAATAAATTAATCGCGGAATACATTTTGATAAAGAGAAATTGACAGTGACGGCAAGGATTTGACGGTCTGTGTGATTTTACCCTTAAAATAATTAACACTTACCGCTTGAAGTAATTCAAAATTGATGGAAAAGAATCCAGAAGCATCCAACTGAATGCTATATTGAAGCATTTGGAGGGATAATTGTTTAATAAATCGATTAAATTGTCTATTATCTGATTGAAGTTGAATTTTCCCAATAAGATGTTTAATTTGTCTGAAGGGGCGGATTGATGCATCGCAGGATTGGATGAATGGCAGTAGCACTGCCACGAGTGGTATAGAACAGAGTAGAGATGCTGTTGGATTGGATGATGTATTCAAGAACAATGCTTTAAAATTCCAATAATAGTGCACAATTAGAATTATAAAGTTCATTGTGATGTTGACGAAGATACTATATCCAAAGGATTTGTTTATGTATTTAATGATGAGCCATAAGGTGTTTATGCTACTTTTGAGACATTTGCATTTTCGATAGAGGATAAATTGCTTCACAGGCTTCTGTAGGGTATCTCGTGATAAAGATACTGCACTATTTGTTTCTTCAATAACTATTTCAAAAAATTCTCGATAGAGTTCAATATAGAACATGAGCATAAGTTGGCACAAGCGATGACCCAAGAATGGTACAAGTGCAAGAACACGTTGCCTTCTCCAACCTTCACTTGATTCACTAATTATTCCAATTATTACCAATTCCACGCCACATCCAATGCTTACAAGGATGATGAATTTTAGAATATATCTCACAAGGAATTGTCGTAACTTCTGTTCCATCTCTATGTCATGTGTTCTAAAAATATTTTCCAAATTTACATACAATTGCCAAATTTTCCTATGCAATTCACGTGAAGTGATTGATTGCAGTAAAATCACAAAATTGGTTCCAATTGGTATTGCAAGTTGAATAACATCCATGAACAATCCAAGTGGATTCCTGGCATCAAAGAGATAGTCAAAGTAGTAGAGAGAAATGGTTAAACTCACAAATAGAAACAGTAAGTGAAATATCCCAAGGCACTTTAAAAACTTCTCAATCTGTGATTTACGTGGGAATGTTATCAATAACATTCCGCATAGTTGGTAAAATGCGAGAATATTTCTCGCAATTCTGAATTTTATAATACTTTCACTCTCCATTATATTGTTTAGTGTGAATACTAACAAGAAATACGTCAGAATGTTGGGAAAACATTCCAATAAATACGTGCTGGTAGATTAATATGTAAATAACGAAAAAAAAATCTGTTTACTTATCCTGGGACATTTACCAAGTGACACTAATGATTCTTATAAATTGATCATTATCTGTGGTCAGCAGGAGGAAAGACCCAGTTCACGTCACTTTTTTTTGCGTTGGTGAGGACTATAAAAATCGTCATCCAGATGTTTGTAAGTTTAAATCCTGTTAAAAATATGATTCACTCTAGATGAATCACCCACAGAGAAAATTGAACGATTGAAGATTAAACTAAAAATCGTAATCCTATTTGTACACTAGCCCCGCAACTAAACAAAGTCAATATACTATCCGGTTCTAAGTAAATTCATTTGAAGTGTCTCATATTTTAAAAATTATTTGCAATATTGTTTGGAATTAATTCTTATCGGTTATGAATTATAAATTGAAGAATTATATAAATAGAAATATGAATTTATGACACTTAATATAAAGTGTAAACTTTCGTAATTCATGTGATTTTTATAATAGTAAAGATATAACAACATATATAGTGTGAGAAGCTAATGCGAAATGTGTTGATTGATAAAATAGGGATGACAGAGCTTCATACCTTTGCTGAATGATCGAAGTCGCGATAGTTATTAAATGATAAATATTATATTATAATAAATAGGGAAGCGAATCATTCTCACGATTTCGATCTTTATACGGGTTTCAGATCTAAGGATTAGCCATATGACTGCTGTAACTTCTTATTCAGTCAAGATTTTTCAAAAAAAATAATAACTTACACTTTCCACTTTTTTCAATTAATATCATATAGTAAATGAAAAGAATTCGTTGAGCAATTATGTTGCGAATTTTATTGGGTTGATTGAAAATCGATGCTAAGACGATGATAGACGCATGTGCGTAAAAAAATTAAAGATGAAAATAAATCAATTCAATTCAAATTCTCAGTGAAATTGCTTAACCCTTTAACGACGAGACACTTTTTACGGACTGAAAATCAACAATAAAAATTAAACTGGTAAACATAATCATTGATAAGTCCTACATCTAACCTTGGAAAGTCCAACAGAGTCTGATTCGGTGTATTTTGTGCTTCTATGGACGATAGGGACAAAAATAGCCTAAAAATTTAAGTAATTTTTCTGACAATACTAATGAATGATAATTTTCACTCTAATGAAAAAGATTACGTTTGAGTATTGTAGTTTTTATTACCAAAGGGGATTTGATTAAAAAAAAATTGGAAGTAATAAAAAATAAATAAAATCAATTATAAATGTGAGAATTTAAAAATTCACCATTTTTTAACTTAAATATTTACTATATAGCAAATAGCTGGAGATTTGAAAAAAATATCCTAGTTTCCTCCAACCTTCTACTTTGCAATTACGTGCCAACATAAAAAAAAATAACTTTAGGTAGTCAGGAAAAATTATTTTCTTTATGGGACACCGGTGTTCCAATCGTCCTTAAAGGGTTAAAACGTGGGCAGTCAAAACGTACTTGTCCTTAACCTAAAATTTACTACAATTAAAATTTCAATTGTATCTCTTAAATCTGGAAATGCAAGAGAGATGCAACGTATCTCAAAGATAGTTTTGAAGATTTACAGAAATAGAGAGCAAGTATTTTATTCCTTAAGTTAGGTAATCTACATATTATTTTTTATTATTATTAATAAATAAGAGATATAATTGCAGTCATGTACTGAGAAGATTGTATTACCAGTATTAAATCATATGAGATGAATAAGTCATAATTTACTTAAAAATCAATCAAAAAATTGGTTCCTATTAAATCGGTAAAAATAGAGAATAATTACAAAAAAGATTATTTCCTCACAGACACAAACCTTTCTGGAAACTTGGCGATACGAGCTACACTGTTGATCATGCTTTACTTATCTTGTATCTCTTTAGTTAAGATTGGATTTATTTGAAAACTTTGTAGTATTAAGTTTCTTTATAACTTTATCATTCTTCAACTGAATATAATCCAATTTTAATGGAACATACTTTGATTTTCAAAGTTTGAAACCTTGCTATAATGTAAAGGTAATTCTTTTCAATAAATTCTTGTTCAAGCTATCTTCTGACTTAAAGTATATCTATATGGCTAAACCTATCTAATTTCTAAACAAAAAAATGTGTCCTGAATCTTAAACGGTAAGAGATATCAACTTTCGATCTTCGATGACCCCCAATAAAAAAAGCAATATCTTCATATCCTCCAAAACCGTGTTTTCTTGGTTTATTTCGAAAACGCCTCTTATGATTTCTTTAATTTTTGGATTTGTAGGTAGCCCAGGTAAACATTTCATCCAAGACCTAAAAAATCGCCATCTTGATTTTTAAGGGTCAAAATTTAACTAGTCTAGAAGGTCTACTTTTAACAGATTTGATTAAATTTGGATTTTTTGAAAAGGTTTTGAAATCGGTTGAATATCTGTAAACGACTTATCTTTATTATTATTTACTATTTTTTTTTCATTTTGAAATCATTTTGTGATTCATGAATCAATCAAGCAACAAAAGACTGCTAAAAATTAATTAATGGAGAGCTATCTTGTGAGTTCGAGCATTTCGCATAACTGGGATGCTTTGCCACCTTTTTTTTACAAATAGCTTTACAGGTTATAGGTTCTACTGTTTAATCTTTCGTTTTAAATATAATTTTTTTTACAAGAAATTGACCAAAAGTGAAAATTCTCCATTTTTGTTGCGTGCGAACGGTGCGAACCTTTCTTATCCAAACAAGTGGAACAAAGTTTATACATTCAGAAAATCCACAATAATTGACACTTTTGGCTATATGGATCTAATTTGAATCCGACAGCCGTCAAAAATTAAATGAAAAAGAAGAAGACACTTTAAAAATTTATTAAAATTTTACCTATATCGAAATAACACACACTGACATTAATGAGAAAAGAATAAATAGTAATAAGTAGATATTTGAAGAAAAACAATAAAGTTTCCCAAACGGATAATATAATTACAATCAGCATTTTAAGAATATTTATAGAATTATCAAGTCTCTCCATTTTGCACTTATCATAAAATTAAAGTCATAATTCATAATAAGTCATTCATTATCATAAAGTCAACTGCAATAGCTATGTTATTATTTGCGAGACAATACATGAATTGGAAATTCCTGTAAAAATTAAGGAAAATTATTATTCAACTGAATATTTTCTCGGAAAAATTACAAACACAAGTTAAGCTATCATAAATTTGAGCGTATTTGCTCACTTTTATTGTCATAAAAAAACTTCAAAATTTCAACAAACATTTTCAAATTATACTGCTTCTTGAATTAAAAACCTCAACTAAAAGTAACACGATCTGAAAAATACGGAATCAGACGGAAAAGACTTCATATTCGAGCACTCCCACTTCCAAAGACTTCCAAGCACTTCATTTTCAGCTGTACACCACTTCCGACCCTAATATCTCCCCCTTGGCATTATCATAAGGTTTAGTTCCAGGTTCCATTTAAAAATATGACAAGAAGCAATTTTAAATGTGTTCTAATTCAAAAGTGCCCCACTTCATCCTATTTAAAATCCTTGGAAAATCGTCACAGAAGATCAATAGTCAATATCTCTTACCGTTTAGTCTTTAGCCTTAAAACTAAACTAAACTTAGAAGGGTTTTGGCTAATGTATTACTATGATGTCAAAACCCTTCTAAGTTTAGTTTAGTTTTAAGGCTAAAGACCAAACAGTAAGAAATATCGACTATTGATCTTCTGTGACGATTTTCCATGGTTAAATCTTAAGTAGGGTGAAGTGGGGCACTTTTGAATTAGGACACCTTTAAAATTGTTTTTGTATTATTTTTAAATGGAACTAAACCTTATGATAATGCAATTTAGTTTCACGGTTGATGGGTTGATGTGTGGATCGCAATTACATCAGTAGGTATCAGTAGGTTTTACTGGCTGCGACTTTTTGGTCAATAAAAAAATAAAATTTGGTCAGTAAAAAATAAAATTTGGTCAGTTAAAAATAAAATATGGTCAGTAAAATATTAAATATGGTCAGTAAAAAACTTTTAAAAAAATCGGTAAAAAATTAAATTTTGGTCGGTAAAAAGTCTAATTTGGTCAGTAAAAAATCAAATACGGCCAGTAAAAATAACATTTGGTCAGTAAAACATAAAGAATCTAAAGTAAAAATTTCATTTTTTACTGATCAATTTTGATTTTTCACTGACCAAATTTGATTTTTTACTGACCAAATTTGACTTTTTACCGACCAAGTTTGATTTTTCTTCGAACGAATTTGATTTTTTTGCTGACCAAATTTTATTTTTTACTGATTTTTTTTTTAAATTTTTTACTGACCATATTTAATTTTTTACTGACCATATTTTATTTTTTATTGACCGAATTTGATTTTCTATTGACCAATTTGAATTTTTTACTGATCAAAAAGATTTTTGCCTGGTTTTACGTAGTAGGAGCAAAATGCTTAATTTTAAAAGTGCCCCAATTCAAAGGTGTCCTTACTTCCCCTACCTCTAAAACTCGTATTAATTAAATAACTATTACATTTAATGGTCTTATAAAGCTTTGTAAAAGTGTAACTCATGAGTTCAAACACTCACAATGAATTTTTCTTGGCTGTTCGCTTTATTGGTTTGTGCATTACAATTTGTCGCGTTAGACCCCTCGTACTCGAGAATTTATATAGTAAGATGCCTTTAGTGTGTGTTATGTAGTGTGCGTTCTATTTTGTAAATATGCTTCATGAGGGAGAGAGTTTGTCATCCAACTTTCAGTTCAATCAAACTCGATTTGTCTCTCTTCAACCAATGACGATATCTACAATGAACAGTGCTTTGGAGTAGTTTAGGAACACCTTGCAAAAAATTTACTTTTAGCTTATTTTTTTGTATTTTTTCTGCAAATTTTAATAGAATTGCGAGAAATAGGTGGTTGTTGATGAAAATTGTGGAATTTTTTTTGGGATTTAGTGGGATTTTTCTCATCCCATTTGTTTCTTATTATCAAGAGAGCTAATAGTTAGGTATGTATAGTATTTGTCTCTTTCAGTTTAAGATGACCATAGGGGTGTATATAGTGCGTTTATTCTCTTTCATATTTGTATGGCGTCACAAATTCTCATTGAATCTTTTTGGTGTAGTATATTGATTGTTTCACCTTCTTCAGAGGGTCTCATATTTGTCTCACTCTGATATCAAAAAAGCAACCATGTAGTGTCATCGCAATCCTGAAGGCGCACTTTTGTGAGAATTTTGCTCTGAGAAGTGGTTTTCTCCCCTTCAGTTCATTATAATCTCTCGTACGGTGAACTTTACGTAATTTTGGAATTGTGTTTATAACTACACAATATATTTCCTTCTCGCTCTCATTGCCACAACATAGATCCGTATGTTTGACAGTGAAAATGGAAAATTCTTTTGCGGTAGTTTTTCCATTGAAATGAACCACCCATGGACCAAAAATTCTTGGTAGTCTTGTAGTATTTACAAATCTATCAAAAAGACGATGATATTATGAATGACGATGGTGTATGGTGTTTCTCTGTTTTTATTTTTTATTTTTTTGGGTGAAGAAAATATCAAGTGAAGAAGGGATTGGGAATACTTTCATTGCGGGAAGAGATATATAGCTGCTGTGTGACTTCAATATTTAGATTTTAATATATCTTGAACGCCATTTTGGACTGAAATATACCTCCTATATAATCTTTCGGACCAGGGAGAGTTTTATATGGTGTGTTGCAAAGAGGAATATAAAAAGCGTGAAACTTCAATATATTGGCTCTTTTAGTGGACTTAAGGAGAGCCCAAAAGTAGGCATTTTTTGTACATTGATGAAAATACTATATTAAATTATTCGTTGAGCTGCACAAAGTAGTAGATAAATTTAGGTTGAAGTGTCAAAAGTTTAAGTTAATATTGTGTAAGAGAGAATTGATGAAGAAAAATTCTAAAAGATCCAAATTTTTTCACTGCATAAAAAAGAGGTAAGTAAAAAATAGATAAATAATAAGATAGAATTAATATAAAAAAAAATTAATGACAATTTTCTTTCTTTAATAAATTGCAGCAATATTTTGTAATTGAGAGGAGTGGCCTAATAAGACATATATAGGGATCTTATTGGGATTCAAGTGAGAGTCTCATCCTGAAATGATGACGATATGAGCGCCGAGAAAATCGGCGTACGATGGAATTTGTATGAAAATTCACGAAATAGATTGGTAGAGAAGGATAATTGCGTGGGGATTGGCAAATGTTTGGACAAGAGCAGCAAATCCCCACGTCCACCACTGCCAGACCTAATCCCAATACGGAAGAGTTCACTGGTGAAGAATACATCAAAAGTGAATCCTGATGGCAATGGATATCACGATGTCAAGGCAGATAGTTCACAGTCTTGGACACACAATCCCATGGAAATTTGCCAGAGGACCACACAAATGTTCGACGAGGAAAAAGACTCCTTGTATGATGGATCTTTGAGAGATGAGGTGCAGGAAGAAGAGGCTGTTGAGGTGAAGAAGGTTGATCATCAAAATGGATGTGTTGATGGGAAAACATCTGTGAGAAATGGTGGAAAGTGTAGTGAGAAGAGCTCAAGCAATGTGACAGGAAAGGATACTGAGGCATACAATGGACATGATATGCCCAGTGTCAATCCTGTCTTCCTCTGGGTCATTCAGAATGACACGGAAATTGTTAGTGTGAGATGTGAGGATTATGACAAAAGAAATCGTATACGATTGACCAAGACGGCCAATGGTACGTGGAAGGCCACACCGAGGACACAGTGCAATGGTTCCCAGGATGGAACGAAGAAGCACAAGAAGAAAAAGAAGAAATCCGATGAGGGTAGACGAGACAGGAGGAAGAAGCACAGGAAGGAGAAGAAGCAGAAGAAGAGGAAACAGGAGAAAGTGTATGATGAGGAGGCAGAAATAATAGCGTCATTTCTGGAGGATGAGGCTGCTGAGTATATGGATGGGAAGAAGAAGGATGATGGTGCGCATGTGCTGGAGAGTGGAGAAAAGTTGGAGACATTGGCATCTATTGGGAGATTTGAGGAGACAAGTGAGATGAATGATAGGGCACCCGTTTGCACAAGTGAGACTAAGGCGAGATGCGAGGATGTATCGACAATGCAACAGAATGATGTAGTCGAAATGCAGCAGATGCAAGAGCAAGAACACTACATTAATGCAATTCACGACATATCACATGAGAATGAACAGCAAACACATATTCTCAGTGAGTCAGTTTATGAGACATTTGAGGTGGATACAGTCGTGAATTGTGTGCAAAATTCCTGCAAGGACAATCAAGAGGAACCATCTTTATTTCAAGACACACACATTCTTCTCGATACAGTGGACAGCATTGGGAGCACTAGTGGCAATCAATGCAATCAGGATAGTGTAGAGATTGAGGGTGCTAAGAAGGTGGAAGAGAGTGAGGAAAAGTACCTACCGTTTATGTGTAAGGGTATCACTGGCGAAGACGACGCCCAGCAGAATTTCAAGCAAGAATCCTTCACTGACAATCTCAACGTAACCACGGAGTTGATTGAGACAATAAGGGAGATTGCTGTGACCAATTCGGAGGATCTCGATCTAACGGATCAGTGTGGAGAAAATACGATGACTGGTGCTGAACTTCTGGATTCACTCATTGAACACAGCTGTGAAGTCAACAATATTTCTGGTGAGTCTCCCATATATATAAATTCTTCCTCCCAGCTATCTTTCTTTTTCTCATCCTCGCCACCTTTTACACCCTACCCTAGTCACACTTCCTGAAAATGCAATCCAGTTAAATGCGCAATTTGGCTGTTTTCCTTGCAAATACATCCATTCTAATGTTACAATATTGCAAATATTTTCCAACATCCTGCATCTTGTGCGTCACAATATTTCTCAAAATCTACAATGTCTTTTGCTTTATCGATTTTCTAAGGGTAACTTTACACAATTTATATTTTCCCATCGATGAAAGAACATATGTGCTATTTATTGAAATATCATTGGTAACACCATTGATAATTTATTTTTATTGGATGTTTTTTTGATACAGAGATTCATTTTAATTATTTTTATTCTTGTGTGGTATAATTCGCGAATAAACCGATATTTTTAGAGAAAACTTTCGCAACATTTTACAATTTCGTCGCTTGTATCAGCAATTGTACTGCCAATTTTTCTGGAGACAATTTCTTTCACTTTCTTGCTTTCTTCACCTTTTTAGTGATAATTATTAAGCTCTAAATATGATGTTTTAAATTATAAACATTTAAAGAATAATTCAGTTTTTAAAATAGTATCAATAAATCCTTTTTTTTAGTGAAATATTCAATATCCGATTAGTACATTTGCTAATAAAAATCGGCATTGAATAAATGAGCAGTAAAAAGTTAAAATTGATCAGTAACAAAAAAATTTGAAACAGTGATATTTTCGTCCAAATCTTGGCAAAGGGAAAATAAAGGGCTTTATACTTTATATGGAACTATATTAAATGTTAAATATATAAATTAGGTCCATTTTTGTAAAGATTTTAAGGTTTTTACTGATCATAATTAGATATTTTACTGCTCATTTTTAATTTTTTACTGCCCATTTAGAACTTTTTACTGATCGTTAGTTTTTTGCCATAAAAATCACGATATGTGCGACTTTTATGTTTTTAACACTAAACTAAACCTACCAAGACCCGGTCAAATTGACCTGTTTAAAATTAACACATATTTTAACTCTTTCGCGTCACACTTTTATTCAGCAAGTGAATTCATGTAAAATTGAGTTTTTCCTAATGCTTTATGATCAAATATAATAGTTCTGAGAGGAAAAAAATTTTCCATTGCGTGAAAACTCGGAAAAACTCCGGGTCATATATGTATGACCCTATTATCCTCAACGGAAGTGTACGTACCATTTTCAAAATCTATTATATATCACGGGCTTTCTAAGAGTTTTTTTTTTGCTTGAAGTTATTATTTTGGCTAAAACCATGGCAAACTGGATTGTTTTGATGAACAATGTACCCTTTGGTATTCAAGGAATCTTCCTGGTAATCCCTTGAACAGTCACTGTCACAATATTTTGAGTGGTATTTGGCAAAAATAAACTTATCTACATATTTATCACACACAATACAATTGCACAATATGAGACGCTTGCAGAATACTTTAAAATATTGCAAAATATGTAATAATTCATCAGATATAAGATGAAATGTCCAGGAGCAAGATATTTTTCTTCTGGATTTCACAAAGAAAAACAATGTCCCAACTGTCCCAACTACATTGTTGGCACGAAAACACTTTCATAAACTTTTACCCTTGCCGACAATAGGGTCATATATGACCCGGAAAATTCTACGCACTTTTCTGGAAAATTGAGAGTAGTTTATTATATCAAAATATGCAATATACAATCTTTGGATATTCTATTTTGTGTTTGCTGAAAAAAATAAATGAATATAAAAAATTTTGAAAAAGAAAAGTCATTTCACAAAGTTCGAAATTCGTGATTTTTGATCTCAAATATTTTCTTTTCTTGAATATCTGGAGTCTTGAGAAAATTAGCCAAGAATCTTACATCCTTCTATTATGATGTCGTGCACAAACCGATAGATTTAAATTAATGTAAATAGTCAAAAAAAAATTTTCCCCGGGTCATATATGATCCTAATGATGTGGAAGAGTTAAACGGTACAATGTCCCTATCAAACTTTATGAATTTTTTAAAATATGCGTGTAGCATATTTTTCAGTGTTCAAATTTTAATTTTTTGCTCTTTTCCAAGACAAATTTGTTGAGTATCCTACCTTACCGCAGTTTGTCATTTGACCGAAAAACGACCAAAAAAAGTCGGTTGGTTTAGTGTTAAATCGTTTGTTAATGATCCATTGATGTCCTTATTTGTTCTGTTTACTAAATTAGTAGTTAAAAAGTTGTTTTGGGGTCCTAGTTAGGGTAAAATTAGGTCATTTGGAATTTTGAGATATACTTGCAGTTTTAGATGTACAAAAATAAATACTAAGAAAACTGTTCCTTTTTTTCTATTTCATGATCTTCTTTGTCTCTTTCCTCAACTGAAAGAGTGAGGAAATTTCATTATCATCATCATTATTGTTTTCAACTCCCTATCCCTATTGGGGTCGCGGGGCCAGAATATCAAGGTTGAAGTAGATGTTCGCAGATCCCAAGGTGCCCCAAGACAAGATCCTGAATTTAATTCAGACAGCTTGTCCTAGATCGTGAGGAAATCTTAAATGTTACAGATTACCTCATTTTACCGTATTTGAAGTAATTTGTGAATCTTAGCACAACACTGTCTTGAAATTTTACATTTTATAATACAATTCGAAAAAATGTTGGAATGTAAACTATTATAGGAATCCCACAATAGGGGAGACCGGGGTACTTTTAGCCAGCAAATGAGGCTTTTTTTCGCGCATTATTTGTGAAAAAATGATAACGTTTGTCTAATATTTTTATGTTTCATAAGTAGCATTAGGATATTGGCTGTATGAAACAGTGTAGTTCAAAGCTCTAAAATCCTTGACTTTTTCTAGAGAGGATAATGAAAAAAGTATGACACATTGGCTACACTTGCCCCGGCCTGGGTAGATATAGCCACTTTTGGGATGTTAATTGCCACCAGTTTTCCAGACGAAACTTTAAACTGGAGATACCAAATATTGTTTCGCTTGATACATTGAAGCCCTCTGAAGCTAAATATGTCACTTAAAGCTAAAGAAAAAGGCTTTAGTCGACTTTTTTATGACATTTTCGTAATTGCGGCAAAATTAATGGAAACATCCTGAAAAAATCTATTTCACAAATTATTCATCCGAATGGCAAAATTGCTTGGAATATCAATAGTATTTTTTCATCTAACAATTATCCATGTATTAGTGAAAAATCATCAATAGTTTTATCCCGCCACGGAAAAGTCTGTTTCAGTGCTTATCATCTTATATAAAAAAGGAGATAATTATATTATCCAAGTGAAAAATATCTCTTAATTGACTTTATTAAACCAGAAACAAAGTAAAACTATGAGATTTTGACTAATCTCTACTAGAAGTTTAGGGGCTTCTTCTTGCGGCTGAATGTTGATTGGGAATGTAAATGAAAATTATGTTGATAGTCTCCCAATCGATTTAAAGAAGAATCTTAACATTTATGCATGTTTCATGTAAGTTTTAAAAGATATTTTCTTAGTTATCTTTAGGGAATTTGTTCTAAAATAGGTATTTCATATTTTTGGAAAATGACAGGAACTACCAAATAAGTTGATTTAATTTCTAGTTTTTAATTAATTGCACTATAAGTTGAGCGAAATAACTTTGCATGAGATTGTTGCGAAAAATAGGTTCAATATTTAAAACTATATATTATCGATGCTGTTGACAAATTTTGTATAAAATTCAATTATAAAATTATTAAATTAGCGGGGGTAACCAGAAGTGGGATGCGTTTGTCCCTCTTTTAACTTTTTTTAGTCAGTTGACATTAAAACCCGGTGCTCCCTTTAATAATGGTTAATTATAGCTCCTATTAGATTTAATAATGTAATTATCAGAAAAAATAATCATAGTAGAACGTTTTATTTAAGAACGATATTAAAGGTAGATTTAATTAAAACACATCAATTAATTAATTAATTCAAATTACATAAATGAAAGCTTGTGATGTTGGCAATTTCATTTCCTTTTGATAAAAGAATTAAAAATAAAATATTTGCAAAATAAAACAATATTTAGTGAAATATAGATTTAATATAAAATTCAAAATATAAGGGATCATCTTAATAGTTCTTTTTATGTGATGGAATAATAATAACTTTAAAGTCTAACTTTAAGAGTGCTATTTATCAAACATATTCAAATGAGTATTTTTCCCTAAAGAACTTTTTGATGAGTTTTCTATTATAAGTTCTTACTTTCCCTTATAATGAAAAGAAGGATTAAAATTTAAAAATAATCATTAGAGTTGTTCTATGCTCATGCGCACATTGAAGACTGAAATTACCTTGAATACTTTTCATAGAATAAATGTAATTCTATATGGTGTGTTTACCTGTGATGGTAACAAAAGGTGTGATGAGGATATATATGGTGAAATGATTGACCCTTTGGTGGGAATGAATGTACCTGTTTGGAGGAATGAAGAGAAGATGATTAGAATCTGGCGAGAAATGACCAGATTCGCGATTCCTTCCAGTTCCTGCAACGGCTTGACGATAAACGCGTTCTTGTCTACTTTAACAACTGATTTTATTCACAAGATACGACAAAATAACTCAAGAAATTAGATAATTCACGGACTGAGAAAAATTTCACTGACGCCTCGATGACAGACCGCTCAAAAGGGTGACGACAAAAAAAAATGAATGGCGTGAAGTCAGTCGCTTCCGAAATTCGCCGCTTCGGAATCCGCCATTTCGGATGAACCATTCAAATGGCAACCGTCAGTACGGTACCATCCTGCCCCTTCTGGACTGTGTTCAGACTCCAGACCTTCTTGTCCTGTAGGTAGAACCGCAAGACGGGTGATGGCCCTCTTGTAAATTCCATCCTGTGTCTGGACTGTAGCAACGCGAACTCTGTTGTCCGCTCCCGGGTGGACGTCGACAACTCTTCCTAGAGGCCACTTCAAAGGTGGAATGTTGTCCTCTTGAATGATGACGAGGTCCCCTTTCTCGATGTTTGGACGTTCCTGTTGCCACTTCTTACGCTGTTGCATAGAAGTGAGGATTTCTCGATGCCAGCGCTTCCAAAAGTGTTGAAGGATTTGCTCGTTCACACGCCATTTGGAGAGCCGGTTTTGTTGAATGTGAGTCAAGTCCTGGCTAGGTAAGGTATTGAGTGCTGTCCCAACTATAAAGTGCCCTGGTGTGAGCGCTGTAAAGTCCTGGGGATCGTTGGACATTGGACACAACGGACGTGAATTGAGACAGGCTTCTATCTCCACAATGATTGTCTCCAGAGACTCCAAGGTAAAAACTACGTTTCCAGCAACTCTTTTCAGGTGTGACTTGAAACTCTTCACAGCAGTTTCCCAAATCCCTCCAAAATGCGGACTGCGTGGAGGTATGAAGTGAAATCGGATTCCTTGCTGTGCAGAATCTGTTGAGATTGAAGTCTGGATCTTCTCGTCTCGGAGAAGTTGGTGAATGTCTGAGATTTGTTTTGCCGCTCCAACGAAGTTTTTTGCGTTGTCACAAAAGATGTCACTTGGTTTACCCCTGCGTGCGCAAAAACGACGAAGTGAGGCGATGAATGCTTCGGATGTGAGATCGTGAACCAGTTCGAGATGAACGGCTCTGGTCACGAAACACACATAAACTGCCACGTAGACCTTGACCACAGCAGACCGTCGAAGTGGTGGTTTGATGAAGAACGGGCCACAGAAGTCAATTCCAACACGGCTGAATGGTCGAGTGTATTGAATCCTTTCTGCTGGAAGGTTACCCATCAGCTGATGACTGAGTTGAGGTTTGCACTTGAAACAAGTGATGCATTTTCTGGCTGCCCTTTTGACGACGTCGAGACCTCTGAGTGGCCAAAACTGCTGTCTGATTGAAGCCAACACGAGCTGGTGACCACCATGGAGATTCTCTGCATGATGTTTTTCAGCAATCAAGTCCGTCAAGTGATGTTTGTCATGAAGAAGGATTTGATGCTTCTGCTCGTAGTTGAGATTCGCCTTGTGGATCCTGCCGCCTACTCTGAGAATTCCTTCTTCGTCAAGGAATGGGGCGAGACTCTTGATGCGTGATGCTTTTGAGAGCTCTTTGCCTTGTTTCAAGTGATGAATGTCTTCTGGGAAGGATCGTTGCTGGGAAGCCTTGATGATTTGTAACTTCGTATTGTGTAATTCGTCAACTGTCAGTGGCCCAGTGATTCTTTCAGAATTGTCCCGCTTGCAGAGAAACTTGTTATGAATGAACCTTTTGCAGTAAGCCAAAACCCTGACAAGTTTCGTGAATCGTGAGTATTGATTGATGATTTCCCAGAATCTGTTGTTCTTCTTCGTGGTGAGGAAGACCCGTTGTTCGAGTTCCACTTCGTCCTCTGGAAAGCGCTCTTGAAACTCCTGAATACCACACACACTGAGATCGGGTCCATTCCACCAAAGTGAATGATTTGCAAGTTCGCTGGCTGTAGTACCTCTGGACGCAATGTCCGCAGGATTGTGTTCTGAAGGAACATAATCCCAATGTTCTCTTGATAGCGTTCCCTGAATGTCTGACACTCTATTTGCTACGAATGTCTTCCATTTTCGTGGATTTTCGGCAGCTAACCAGTGAAGAACAATCATGGAATCCGTGTATGCATGGATGGAATCAATTTTGCAAGTCAGAGATTGTTGTACGACACGAATTAGTTTCACTGCGAGCACTGCTCCACACAACTCTAAGCGAGGGATAGTGACTTGTTTGATTGGAGCTACCCTGCTCTTTGCGCACAGAAGTCTGCAACTCTCTTCGCCATCTGGTGTCACTGTGCGTATGTATATGCATGCCGCGTAACCCTTGATTGAGGCATCAGAAAAAGCAATCAACTGCGTTGTGTGTGTTGCTGAGTGTGGTGTGATGCATCGTGGTATGGATATTTGAGAAATATCACGAATGCTCTGTTGATATTCTGTCCATCGTTGAAGAATATCTGGATCTTCGATATCATTATCCCAGTCTATTTTGGTTTGCCAGAGAGTCTGCATTAACATCTTGGCAGTGATGACCACTGGTGTGAGCAGACCCAATGGATCGTAGACCTTGGATATCTCAGATAGAATGATCCGTTTTGTGACCTTGGAATTGCTTGGGATGGTATCGAATGAAAATGTATCTTCACTTGGGTTCCACTTCAAGCCCAAAGCCTTGACTGTATCGTCTGGACTCAAACCAAGTGATGTTTCAATCTCGTGATCCTGATGAGGGAACTGTTGAATGACTTCCTGATGACTTGACATCCACTTTGTGAGCTCAAAACCTCCTTGTTTCATGAGACTATGAACTTGTGCACAGAGTTCCATAGCATTGTCGACGCTGTCTTGGCCAGACATGAAGTCATCAACGTAGAAATCTCTGGCTGCTGCTTCCTTAGCGAGTGGAAAGTCATCACCATCTTCTTGAATGAGTTGTTGCATGCATCTGGTACTCAAATAGCTAGCTGAGGCAGTGCCATAGGTGACCGTTTGTAGGAGATATGAAATGATTGGTTTGTCAGGTGACTCCCTCCAGAGGATTCTTTGCATGTTTTGGTCGTCTTCATGGACTCTGACCTGACGAAACATTTTCCTGATATCTGCCTTGACAGCCACGGTATGCTGGCGAAACCTGAGCAGTATTTGAAACAGATCTTCTTGAGTTTTGGGACCAACCATGAGTGTGCTGTTCAGTGAAATATTTGTTGACGACCTCGCAGAAGCGTCAAAAACAACTCGAACGGGTGTTGTCTTTGAAGATGTTTTGACAACGGCGTGATGTGGAAGGTAGATCTCAGGTTGGTTGGATGTGTATGATGTTGGAGCGGGGCGCATGTGTCCCAATGACTCGTACTCCCTCATGAATTCTACGTATTTCTCCTTGAGTGCGGGATTGCGCTGTAGCCTTCTTTCCACGCAGAGAAATCGCTTGAAAGCTGTTTGCTTGGAGTCCCCGATCGAATGAAGGTTGTCCCTTGTTGGAAGACGCACAATGAAACGTCCATGTTCGTCTCGTGTCGTGTTCTCCAAAAAGTGCTTCTCACAAAGCTGCTCTTCTGATGACAGAACAGTTTGTGGCTCTTCTGCCTCCTCAATCGTCCAGAACTTCTCAAGCTGTTGCTGAAGAGGATCAGCTTGCTTGGTGAGAAAACATACGTTGTAACAGGCCTCACTATTTGTACTCACTGGGACAGTCCCTGAGACAATGTAGCCGAAGGCTGTCTCCCTGAACTCTGGAGACTCCCCAAAATTGCCTTGTCGAAGAGTTTTCCAGAATAGCTGAGCACCGAGTAGCATGTCCACTCTTCCCGGAATATTGAAGTCGGGATCGGCGAGCTGAATGTTTGATGGGATCAGTGTGCTGACATCTATGAGTGCTGTGGGTTGCACATCTGCGATCTCATCGACGACCACAAAGTCCACTGATGCAATGAACTTCTTTTCCTTTGTGTAGATGGCGGCCGTGACTGTGTGCTGAACCTCCATTGGATGCGGTGTCACACCTCTGAGTGGATGGAGTGATGTTGTTTGAAGTTGGAGGAATGCCCTTTCTGCAAATCTCTTTGTGATGAGATTGGGCTGACTACATGAATCGTAAAATGTGCGACATTTGTAGAATCTTCTGTCTGCCCCCATGACCAGCAGACTGATTGTGGGTAGAAGAATCTCCTTTTGAGTGTGATCTGAATTGTCTGATGTTTGCATTGTACTGGCCAACACCATGCTTGTTTTGGTGGCCTGTTTGTCCACAGCCTGACTTGGAGGCACTGTTGATTGTTGTTGCTTTTCCACTGCCTTGGGCACCTCCTCTGCTGGTACTGTTTGCTTGTGAACAGCTGGTACGTTTGTGGAAAAGGCGTCATGCAGAAGGGTGTTGTGAAGCAAATGGCATTGCCTACAACTTGATGACTTGCAAGACTCTACTGTATGTGAAGCTCTGAAGCAGTTTGTACACAGGCGTGCCCCCTGGACGAGTTGCAGCCGCTGTTGAGGGTCGACTCCAATGAATTTTGGGCAATTGAAGACGCTGTGTCTAACTTGAGCACAAATCTTGCAAGTTGGTGAGTCACGGATGGCAAATGATTTCTGGCTATGAGGCTTCTCATTTGCTGCTTTGATTTGTTGTTTAGGTTTTGCACCCTTTGAATCAGCTGTTTTCTGTTGATTCAGCTGGCTACTGTCACCAGGCTTCAGCTGAATAGACTCTAGACTGTTGCAATGCTCATCGAGAAATTCCAGGAATTTGTCAAATGTCGGAATTTCAGACCTCTTGTTCTCACGTGCCCAGAGAAGCTTGGTTTCATCGTCCATCTTGTTGAGGTAGATGTAGATAAGCCAGACATCTCGTTCCTCACAGTTGAGAGCATTGAGCCCATTGATGACCTCAAGTGCAACGTCATACATCTGTCTGAGAGACTTGTAGTCTTGCCTTTTCAACGTTGGCTGACTAATGAAGAGGTGAATGAACTCTTCAACGGTGTTTTGTTTCTTGCTGAATCGTCTCTCGAGGACTTGCCAAGCTTGTTTGTAATTGTCATTAGTCACTTTGAGGTGTTTAATGGCGGACTTGGCTTTGCCCACGAGCAGCCCTTTGAGATACTGAAACTTCTGGACATCACTCAGGGATGAATTGTTATGTATGTTGCATAGGAAGACGTCTCTGAACGATTCCCAATCTGCGTATTCGCCTGAGAATGTCTGCGTGGTGAGTTCAGGAAGTTTCATTCTTGATTTTGGTTCTGATTCCTTGTTTGCTAGGACTTCCAAAACCTGAAGTAGGCGCTCATCTGCTTGCGATGATTCACCAGTTGATTGTGTTGTGTGTTTTGTGATGTGCTTGAGCATCTGCCTGATTTTTGCGGTAGCAGATATCATTCTGTCATCAAATGCGTCTTCCTCAGCTTCCTCAGTGTCCAATTCTTCATCTGGAATGGTATTGTAAATTTGTTTTTGGACAGCCTTGAAGTCATCTCGAATGTGGTGTAGATTCTCCTCATGAACTGAGAGAACTTCTTGAGTGAAAAGCTCTCTGTTTGAGTTGAGGTACGTCTCTATCCTTGTCAATCGACCCTTGACACGACCTCTCTCACGGTGAAGCTGTTTGAGATTAGGCTGACGTTGTGCTGCACCTTTCTCTGCCATCGTGAGAACGTGTAGGTGACTTCCGGAAGCTTAGAGGCTTGGAGATTGCGTCAATGTGAGAATCTTCTGAGTAGCGAAGTGGCAATGGAGCACAGGGTTGGCTCAAAGGAGCCTCGGAGGACCAGTTTTATGTCCTCACAGAAACGCCGAAGGACCAGTTTTATGGTGTGTTTACCTGTGATGGTAACAAAAGGTGTGATGAGGATATATATGGTGAAATGATTGACCCTTTGGTGGGAATGAATGTACCTGTTTGGAGGAATGAAGAGAAGATGATTAGAATCCGGCTCGAAGGACCAGTTTTATGGTGTGTTTACCTGTGATGGTAACAAAAGGTGTGATGAGGATATATATGGTGAAATGATTGACCCTTTGGTGGGAATGAATGTACCTGTTTGGAGGAATGAAGAGAAGATGATTAGAATCTGGCGAGAAATGACCAGATTCGCGATTCCTTCCAGTTCCTGCAACGGCTTGACGATAAACGCGTTCTTGTCTACTTTAACAACTGATTTTATTCACAAGATACGACAAAATAACTCAAGAAATTAGATAATTCACGGACTGAGAAAAATTTCACTGACGCCTCGATGACAGACCGCTCAAAAGGGTGACGACAAAAAAAAATGAATGGCGTGAAGTCAGTCGCTTCCGAAATTCGCCGCTTCGGAATCCGCCATTTCGGATGAACCATTCAAATGGCAACCGTCAGTACGGTACCACTATATAAGTTTTCAAAATTTATGAATTCATTAGTTTCAATGTTTCAAACAATTCTATATAATGGCTGAATGTAGATAGTTTCCTTGATTGCTAATTAGCCTAAATTGAGTGATGAATATTGGGAAGCTCAAATTAGTTCTCTATTAATTGAATGAATGAATGAATGCAATCAAAATACGAATTTCGAGGCATAATAAAATAAATCGAAGTAAAAAATATTATTTGCGGATACTTTAGTAAATTTCCCAAAATTGTAAAAACTGAAAAATATATTTTTCTCTAAGAATTCTTCACATTTTATTATAAATTTAATATCATAAAATATTTTAGTCCTATAGTCTTTTTCAGTTGGCTAAAGCAGCTAAAGCTTTTAAAGTATTTAGAGCTTATAAGCTCTAGCCAATTAGAATGTGTGAAAAGATCAAAATATTTTATGAGAACGAATATTTAATGACATATGGATAATGCTATAAAAGAGAAAAGGCTTTAAATGGAATAGCTTTTATTGAATAAAAAATTTATTTGAAGGAAAATAATTCAAAGACCATCGCGCGAAAGAGAACGCTTTCAAGTAAAATATAAAATTTTGCGCATAATCAAAGATTATATTTCCTTTTATTAAAATTGAAAACAACTTAAATCCTAAAAATAAACTAACAATATACAAATTATTTATACGACCAATTCTACCATACGCTGGTTCTATATAATTTAATTCAAGAAAAAATCTGATCAAGATAAAATGCTAAAAATGTGAAAACTAAAACATAAAACTTCTCATAAAAATAATATTAACAGATTTCTAAGTAATCTGAATGTATTGAGAAAGAGACAAAACTAAGCAATTACCAAAAATATCTAATTCCAGAACACAGAAAATAAATGGCATTTTAAATTTAAAAAAATAATGCGCAAAATCTAGGAATACTTAATATGTTACAAAAAAGTATTTGTTATTTATTTATATTGATGGAGTTACCGGAATTAGTCGTAAATGGAATCTCTCAAGAAAAACGCATTATTGTTTCAAAAGCTTTTGGATCAAGCTTCGAGCTTTTATCAGTAGATGAAGCAAAAAAAAGAGCTCTAAGTTTAAATCTCTTTCATAACTTACTCATGCTAAAGATTTCTTTCCTGAGGTTTTGTTCATAGGATCAACAAATTTGATACTCAGAAAAAATATTTTGTAAATGTTTGTGTATTCATACTGGGGACTTACAAAATGCCTGTAAATCGTATAATGACCAGCGTACAATAACTTTTGTTTGTAAACATGTTTTTAAAATTTCGCATGAGAATGAGCGAGATGACTAGATGTAGATCTCATTCACTCTCATTGAAATGTCAAAAACATGCTTACTAAACAAAAGTTATTGTGCGTTGGCCATAAGCCTCAAAAAAGTTATTAAAAGAATATGGGCAAAATATGAAGCGTTAGAAGCCAGAGTGTGTTCGACGCCCAAAAGCTTTCCCCTACTTTTCCTAATAAGCCGGTATCTTAAATTTTATAGACTTACAATTAGAATTGCTCTACAAATCCTCTTTTTCTCCATTAAAATCTACCTTTAGCTTTTCCAATTTAATTAAATATTTTAGGACTAAAGCTTTTAATGATTGGTTATATCTTTGAATAGGTACTTTCAAGCATTTCAAGCTCCAGCAAATTACAGAACGTGATAGAACTAAGACTTTTTATGTGGAGTTTTAAATATTATGGACAACACTTTAGTTGAATGTTTTCTGTGTTTATTTTTCTTGTCTTAATGATCAATTATTCTGTTTAATTTCTTTTATAATTTCACTAATTTAATGAATATTACCTTAATACACATTAAATCGATTAAATGGATTAAATATCCAAAGAATTTCTTAAATTTTCTTTAAAGTCTTTAAGATTTTTAAAAGTCGCAATGTAGAAAAAAAATACTAGTTTAGTAATGCTTTATTAATAAATGGTGAAATCAAATGGGATAGTGTAGCGGTATAAACTTGTGTACAATCACCCTTAACACTTTAAGGACGATTGGAACACCGGTGTCCCATAGAGAAAATAATTTTCCCTGACTACCTGAAGTTATTTTTTTCTTACGTTTTTACGTAATTGCAAAGTAGAAGGTTGAAGGAATCTAGGATAATTTTTGCAAGTTTACAGCTATTTGCTATGAAGTATTTTTTTAAGCACAAAAATGACGAATTCTTAACCCTCTAACGGGTAAGACCGCCTCCAAGAGGTCATTCTATAAATCGCATTTACTGCACTGAGAGAAATCCGAAAAAGTTAAAATAACATTCCGGAAATGTTAATTTTACCCTGCATTATTGATCCGAAATCGGTGTAAATATTGCCCTTTTTAGGTGTACTGGGGGTAAAAGTTACCCTTTTTCATGTTAATTTTACCCTTAAAAAGGTGTAAAATTAACATTAAAAAATGTTGATATATTTTTACACCTTAAAATGTTAAAGTTACTAGGAAAAAAAGTTAATCGCACCCTCTTTTTTTTCTCAGAGTGGGGTAATATTACTTATTTGAAGTTGAAATATCTACAGTGTCCTCAGTTATAGTCTTACTAACTTATTTTCTGAAGCTGAACTCATTTTGACCTTTCATTTGCTTACCATCTTCAGTTTTGTGTGACAGGTCAGCAACAAAATGTCGTTCGCAACATTTTTCGTTTCCAATGTGCAAAAGAATATGTTTTAAAGTAATCTAACTCTAGTAAGAATCTTATTTTCTGAAAGATATGCTATTCTAGTTTGTATATTTCAATTAAAAAGTGTGAAAAAAAATAAAAGCATGAGTTTTAGAAGAAAAAAGGAAGACCGCCTGTGGGCGGTCTTATTCGTTTAAGGGTAAAATTTTCAAAAATTACCGATTTTTTTATTTAATTGTTTCGGTTGTTCTAGTATAATATATTATTATTTTGCAATATATTAATCATGGAACACAATTGAGATTACACGAAGACTGTCCAGAATGAGTAAAATGGTCGATTTCTGTGAATTAAGCGAAATTGAAAAAGAAGCAGACTTCAACAGTCATGATTAATTCCCTAATTCGTCCTTTAATGCCCCAGATCGTGAAATAAAAGCAGAAGATGAGCAATGTATTTCAAAGGACCTTCAAATTATACAAGAAGGTGACTTTTTCATAGCTGATCTGTGACCTATTCGGTAAAAATCAGTCTTATTGAAACACCTTGAGCTTCATTAACGTCAAATTATAAAAATTATAAACGTTTTTTTCCTAAAAATGATCATTTCTTAGATAATCATAGAACATTCATCCATAAAAAACGTTTAAAATTAATTTATTTTACTATTTGTTCACTATTTTTCAATAAAAATATTTCAGTCTTTTTATGTCTTAACTCTTTCGTCTCTTTTGGGACGAGAGTACCCAAAGCAGCATATGAATGTTCTGTGAAAAACAATGTTTTTTAAGTATTCAGAATTGATAAAAATCCGATTCTTGTAGATGATTACAAACTATAAGGATGTCCAAATGTGAGATATTTTTTGTAGGACCTCAATTAATTCCTGAGCTTAAATATTTTTGATTAAAAATTGTGAAATTGGCTTGCAGCATATGCTGCGGTCCGGAAAGAGTTAAACCGATATGACCGCCTCCAGGCGGTCTTTACCTTTTCTCACCTGGCGCCCAAACGGAAAGAGATAATGAAGAATGGATGGTATTTTTCAGTTCAGTGGACCATTAATTACCCTAGACAAAATTATTTAACTACTTTTTTTTGCATATTAAAGAAAACACCGTTAGAGGGTTAAATTTTTCTATTGAAAATTGATTTTATTTATTTTTTATACTTCCAATTTTTTTAAGCTAAACCGTTTTGGTAAAAGAAACTACAATGATCAAACATAATATTTTTTATTAGAGTGAAAATTATCTGTCATTGGTATCGTTAGAAAAATTACTTAAATTTTTGAGCTATTTTTGTCCCAATCGTACATAGAGACAAAAAAATACACCGAATCAGACTTTGTGTTGGCTTTCCGAATGTTAGATGTAAGGCGTTTCACAAGTTTTGTTTTATCAGTTTCATTTTTATTGCTGATTTTCGGTCATCGAAATCTGTCTCGTCGTTAAAGGGTTAAACCTGAAACTGCTATCTTCAAAATTTGTACAGAGCTTCAAACCTCTTATCAAATTTAAGTAAAACGAGTAAAACCCAAGAAAAAGACAGGTGTGAATATTTTTTATATGATTTTACCATGAAAGACAAACATTGTGAATTCAATAAAAGCTATTAAAAGAGACACTTTGAAACTTTTTATGTTTATCTTTCAACACTACCGTTTATTTTTAGCTCAGATCCACCCACTATTAAATAAGTAATATTTGCTATGGATTTTTTTCTTCAGTTTTTTTTCCTCCAAGTTTATTTCATCAAAAGTTTATTGTTGTGACTTAAATGTTCAAGAGCAACATTGAGATATATTTTTTTTTGTAGATGCCAAAAAATTGTCCTTGATATTGCTTAGTGTTTCATTTGCACCACAATTTGCAGATCGATTTATTTGAATAATATATTTATCTGGAATTTCTGAACTTTCTAATTGAATTATGAGCATAAGATATAGATGAATTTCCCAGTCATGTGACCATGGTAGATGAATAATATTGAAAAAAGAATATTTTATTCTATTTTTCTTCAGGTCATATTGATGATGTGAAGCAACAAACGGCGTGTGATGTTGAGGATGACTACAATGAGGAAGATGAATTACTTTTAGATTCAGAACCAGTGGCAAATATTATTTCACGCCTCAGTGATTCGCCCAAGTGTCTCTCATTCACTGAATCCGGAGAGATTGAGACAATCCTAGAGTCTAGTAATATCTTTAAGACAGGCACTGAGCAGAGTCTCGATGATTTATCGCTCACAATTAAGGAATTAACAGAGACAAAATTCATGACATCAGCTGAATCAACGCAGAAGAATATGGCTGAATTGACAGCACTCCTATCGCCAGATTCATGCGTTGAGGAAATGCCCAAGGATTTGAGTTGTAAGCCAGTTAATCAACAGCGAAGTCCATCGCCAGCACGGTCAACTTCGAGGGGTTCTGATACAATTCAATCCCCACAGCCAAGTGGATTGCCTCCAATTCCACCATCTCCTGACATTTATTCCCAACACAATCGACTACTCCAGAATCTAACCACAACGTCCCCGAAGGCAGTTGATGGGAACAGGAGGAATGCACAGGAGAATCAATCTCAGCAACCAGAACCTCTGAATTTGGGTGTCTACAGGAAATCAGCGAGTCCTACTGTTAGTTGTTCCGAAGAGGCCAAAAATCTTCTCAATGATCTCACAACATCCGATGACAGTATCCTCAGTGAGCCTGCCAAGAAGCGTCTCAAGACAGACACCTTCAAGTCCGACGATCCAAAAGTCTCGCACACTGAAAAGGTGGGAATGGGAAAGGATCCTGATCCACTGACACAATTACGACTACTGATGTCCAATAGTGAATGGAAGGTTCCTAGTACACTTCTTGTGCCAAAAGATCGTCTCAATGCTGTTCTTGCATCACCAGCCAGAGAAATTCCCCTTTTACTAACCACGCGTCCAGAATTGCGTCTCCCTGAGGCTTTTGCATTTCCCACCATTCTTCAGGATCCAGACATCTTAGTGGTGTCCCTCAGTCAATTGGAAACGATTCTGGAGAAGCAAGATGAACTGTTCAAATTGAAGGATGCCGAATCGACGCATCAGAAAAAACTCCCATCGGCAAAATTCCCCTCAATGCATCACAATACCGAGATGCCAGAAAGGCAGAGGCATCCTCCAGCACCGACAATGAATCAAATTCCCACAGGTGGAAAATTCGATGTTGATCCTGGAACACTAAACATTTTCAACCAAATGCTGTGGTTGCCGTATTTCAATCATTTACGCAATCAGAACATGGGAGATTTCATGAAGACACCGAATCTCAGAAATGTACCAGGAAGCTTTCCCGATCTTCTGATGCTGTTGGCTGCACAGAACAATCTCACCGGAGCCATGTCACCCAATTTCATGGGCTGCAATAGTCCATTGGAATTGGCTCTGTGGCAGGAGGCAATGCTGCAGGAGAGTAATCTCAATATTCAGCAACTTCAGCGACTCAATGCCGAACGACAGTCAAGCAAGAAGTACCCATCGAAGCAGAATCTCACAAAACTCCCACAGTATCAGCAAAAGACGCATCCAATGCATTGTATGACGAATTCTCTGGGAAATTATCGATTTGCTGGACAACATCTGCCACCACAGAAGGCAACCAATGCAGCTTTTCCCACGTCGCCGACCTACCTGCCGCGGGGGTGCAGTAATTTGTCGCCACATGTGAAGAATTCCCTGCCATTTGTTCATCCGCAGCATGCTCAAGGTGGCAGCAAGAAGAGTCAACCTCAATCAACTACTCAACTCAACAACTTTCCAGCCCATTTTCCAGCAGCTTCATTCAGCAAGAATGAATTCAGTGAGATGAATCAGCACAATCTGCAGAAGGTCAAGGAGGACGAGAGAGCGTCGAAGCATAAGTATCAGAGCTATCAAGAGGCTAGGACAAAGGCAGCATCGTGTCAGTCTCTGTTGAATCTCCTAAATCCATCCGGTGGTGGTTTTGGGCAGGAGGACAAACCCAAACAGATGCACACCACAAACACTGTGACTAACTCCTCAACTGTGAGTAGTCAGGCTCAGCCAGTGTCGCAGCCCAAGCTCAAGGTGAAGTCTGGGCAGCATCTTCTCGATCCAGCGGCCATGCAGAGGCGTCTTCTGGCCACTGATGATCTCTCAGAGGTTGGCAGCACAACTAGCACGTCAGATGATGGACAGGATGCCAATTCATCTCTCTGGCATCCACTTTTTGGCAGGTAAATGGTTCTTTTATAATTTATTTTCTCTTTTGGGGTACAATGCTAAAAGAAATTGCTTAGAATGAGACCTTAGGGCAGAATTACATTGACAATAAAATGCTCGCCGTAGCTTCACCGTATTTCGTTAATTTACGCATTTTCATTGGGATTCTTACGCAAATTCTCGATTACCATATTACCTTATCTTATACTCGGTAGCACTAGGTGAAAATAATATAAGAAAATTGAAGAAAAAAAACGAAAATTCGATAAACGGTGAGCAAAAAAAAAAAACTGTAAGAGAAATTATTCGTACAGTTTTTTTGCTCACCGTTTATCGAATTTTCGTTTTTTTTCTTCAAATTCCTTATATTATTTTCACCTAGTGCCACCGAGTATGAGATAAGGTAATACGGTAATCGAGAATTTGCGTAAGAATTGCAATGGAAATGCGTAAATTAACGAAATACGGTGAGCATTTTTGTGATGCAACAATGTAATTCTGCCCTTAATTGGAATATTATTATCCCTTCACTATTCTATTAGGACAAAGAAATCTACGAAAAATATTAAGAGTATCCCTTCGTGATCTTTTTTCTCTTCGTTCATCTGAAACCGTGAAGAAATCTCAAAGGATTTCTTCACGGTTCCATCTCAAGGATCTCAAGGATGGTTGTGAGACTTGATTGAAAATTCTCGAACTATAATAAAAACGATTAGAACATCAAGAATAAATGATGAACTTAGGGAAAGGTGACCAGTATCTGAAAGTTCAATCTTTCGAATATTTCAATTTTTTCTTTGTTTTATTTGATATTAGAAAAAAATGTTCAATTATTTAAGATGGAAAAGAACAAAAGAAAATTACAAGAATTTAAAGAAATGCAGGAGTTAATCTTCATGATTTAGCTGTATTCATTCGTTTTTGTTTTTTTTTTTTATTATTTCTAATTTTTCATTTCTCTCTCCAATTAATCTTTCCTGACTCAGCCGTACAATATTGTTGAGATTTTCTATGTATCAAGCATACATTGACAACCTTTTTAGCATACTTTACCTTAAAGTAGAATTATTTTATTTTTTTATCTCAATAACGGATATATTGTATACTGTTGGTGTCTATATACGTAGAGAAGGACTCTAGGAAGATTTCTTAAAATAAACCATATCCTCATCACATTTAGCTCTCCCAACAATTTTCAATATTTTCCGATTTAAATCCTTCAATGGGAAGAGAAGAGACTAATCCGAATCCTGTCAGACCACTTCCTTGTTCTGATAAGAATATTCCTGAGAATTTCAAGGAATTTGGATGGACTCTCAGCTGTTTTCACGGCTTCTTATAGTAACAGTTCTTTCGAGCCAGCAGGCTTAAGGCTGTAAACCCCAAGGGGAACCTCGAGAGAGTTTTAAACCAAAACAGAAATAAAATTCCTGATCTTGCAGTCCGGCGAATAAATGCTTCTAGAATAAATTCTTACTTGCTTACTTACTTATCCGCCGTTATGTCCCCTTATTGGCACTGAGTGAGAGAAATCCGAAAAAGTTTAAATAACATTCCGGAAATGTTAATTTTACCCTGCAGTATTGATCTAAAATTGGTGTAAATATTACCCTTTTTAGGTGTATTAGGGGTTAAAGTTACCCTTTTTTATGTTAATTTTACCTTTAAAAAGGAGTAAAATTAACATTAAAAAATGTTGATTCATTTTTTCACCTGAAAAGTGTTAGAGGAAAAAAAATTCTCATTGGGGGATCAGCCCTCTTACTTCGAAGGCGCCAAGTGGCGCGCTCCTGCGTCTCAGCCCTCACGAGGTGACTTTGCCTCATGTCCACGTAAATCGTGGATTTCGACAAAATTGGTGGTCTTCCCGGACCCCTCTTCACCTCTTCAATGTCCATGGTGCACCGGATAACGTGGTCTTCGTCACTACGCATAATGTGGCCGTACCACCTCAGCCGCCTTTTCCTTGATTTTTCCGTAATGTGTTGAACCCCAAGACTTTCTCTGATGCGATCATTCTTGACCTTATCCTTCAAAGTCAGTCCCATGGACCACTTTAACATACACATTTCTGCTACATGCAGGCGGTTGCCGTGAAGCTTTTGGAATCCCCGTCATTCAGCACCATAGAGCAAAGACGGTAGCACCACATAGTTTTGTAGACCAAAACTTGTGCCTCTGGAAGAAATTTCTCTACAGAATTTTACCCAAGAATTATTCCTAAATAATCTGCCCTCGATCGTAAAGCTTCGTGACGGCATTACTTGTGGCCTGTCTCTACTTATGGCCACGTCGCATTTTTTGCCAGAAAACGATTCCGAAAACCAAAAAAAAAACATGCAATATACTGTTAAAACCGTTAAAACACATAAAATATTTTTAATTTTGAGGTTTTTCAAAATCATTTTGTGACATTGTAAAGTTTTTTGCGGGGCGGCCATAAGTAAAGACAGAGACCACAAATAATGTCGCCATCCTATACGTTTTTTCTGCCGGAACCTTGCAAAATTTTTGATTGATCTTTTGGGTTGAGAAAAAATCTTTCGTATACCATAATTTTTTTAATGAGGCCTTTAACTTTGAAAAAATCAGGATGAATAAAATTGTCTTGCTGACTATTTTATACAGATTTCAAACTCGAAGTTTAACCGAGTTTCCGAATGTCTCAAAATCCTAAATTTAATTTTAATTGTTTTTCGAAGTTTAACGGACTACTTGTTTTTAGTATTCGTTCTAGATAAGAAATGGCAAAATCTTTATTAATCAGTAAAAAATTCAAATTGGTCAGTAAAAAATAAAATATTGGTCAGTAAAAAATCAAATTCGGTCGGACGAAAGTCAAATTTGGTCAGTAAAAAGTCAAATTTGGTCAGTCATTTTTTTTAAATCAGTAAAATGTTAAATTTAATCAGTGTGGAAAATTAAATATGATCAGTGAATAATAATTTAGTCAACAAAAAACTAAAAGGAAATCAATAAAAGTTAAAACTTTGCATATCTGAATAAAAAGTATTGCACATTTCGTATTGCGGAAACTTCGTATTTTAGTACATTTCGTATTTTACCATTTCGTATTTCATATTTTGTCTTTCCTAAATTTTGTACAAAAACTAAACAGATGCTACTGATAACTTTCCAAAGCATAGAAAATTTCCCTTTGCCTCAACAGGCGATACAAATAACTTACCGCAGCACAGAAAATTTGATTTTTTACTGACCAGGTTCTTTATTTTTTACTGACCATTTTTTTAAATTTTACCGATCAAATTTCAATTTTTACTGATCAATTTTGATTTTTCTCCGACCGAATTTGATTTTTTACTGACCAAATTTGACGTTTTACCGACCAAATTTGACTTTTTACTTACAAAAATATACTCTGATAAAATATGATTTTTTACTGACCAGATTTTTTTTACTGACTATATTTTATTTTTTTCTGACCGTATTTTATTTTTTACTGACCGTATTTGATTTTTTACTGACCATATTTAATTTTTTACCGATTTTTTAAAGTTTTTTACCGACTATATTTAATATTTCACTGACTATATTTTATTTTTAACTGACCACATTTGATTTTTTACTGACGAAATTTAATTTTTTACTGACCAAATTTTATTTTTTACTGACCAAAAAGTCGCAGCCAATAAGAAATTGGAGAGTTAAACCAAATGGCTGAACCTTAGGTCCGAAAACAGTATTACGGTCAGGAAATAGTTAACAAAACTGCTTTTTGACCCATATTTTGTACTGTTTTAAATTTGAATAAAATATTATTTGTCTTATGGCCTCTACACATTGGGAGCAATTTTTGTCAAAAATTGCTTTTTTGAAGGAAATTCCCTGCAGCGTTGTAGGGGGAAACGTCAAATTTCTGTCAAAAACGCAATTTTTGACGAAAATCGCTCCCAATGTGTAGACGCCTTTAAGGCCTCTACACATTGGAAGCAATTTTCTTCAAAAATTCTCATTTGAAAGAAATTGCTTGCAGTGCTGTATCTGGAAACGTTAAAATTCTGTCAAAATGCCATTTTTGACAAAAATTACTGTCAATCTGTAGAGGCCTTTAAACTGCTCCATGACTTTGCTTAAAACTGTTCTTCACCTGCAAGCAGAATTTTCACAACCATCCTAGCATTCATCCAATGATAATATGTCTCATTATTAACAAAAAACTACAAGAAAACTATTGCAATTATGTTATTTAAACATACTCATATTAAATGCATATTTTAGAATAATGATTATTCTCTTAATTTGTTGATATTTGAATGTGATTTTAAACCATTTCAGTCCGCCGAAGAGTGGAGGATACATCAGTCCGTGGCAGTGGACAACAGTTACGATAGCAGGAGAGTGACAATCGAGGGCTCCGACTGAGCCCGCTACAAATAAAGGTCACAGTGTTCCTCCCTATCTCTACGATAGTCTCTACCAAGGTGGTGAGGGTTTGGGAATGAATCCACCCTTCGGTAATCCTTCCCACACAAATAAATAAAAAAAGAAAATGATAAGTAAGAGAAGTGCATGAAATATGGAAGAAATGATGAATTTATGAATGGCAAATGATTGAGAAATCTTCACAAAATCATTTCTTTCAGTGCGAAGTAAACTTATAACAATTGATATAATCTCTAATGAAATATCTTCTCAATATTTATTCATATGTTTTAGTTTTATTAGAAGCAAAAGGAAAACAAAAAAAAAAGGAAAAGGAAAATGGAAAAGAGATAGATAACACACGTGAAGGAAGAAAGAGAAAAATTGTTAAAAAAAAAACCCAAAGACAGTTGAATTATATTATGAAGTCTACATCTATATTGATATTTTGTGATAATTTTGAGGGCAATTTTATTATTCATTGATGAAATGTTGACGTCACCGTGAGTGTGGTGTTTTTTCTTGCCGCTGGGGCAGGTCAAAAAGTGTAGAATGGGAAAAGAGGTCACACGACGAATTTGCGGGAGTTCTTTTGGGGTGACACGGTGTGTGAAATGTTTTATTTCATTTGTTATTGATTGAAAAAGAGAATTGAGGAAATGGAATCTTTTTTTCAAAATATTACTGAATTTCGATCCCGACACTAGACAAATATTTGTATTATTATTAAAAAAAAAAACAGAAAAACAAAAGGAAAAACTGGAGAAAAGCATAAGTGTATGAAATATTGAAATAATGATGAAAATTGATGTTAGATTGCGTATAAAATTAAGACAAAAAAATAGATTACCAAAAAAAAGCATGATTTAAAACGTATGTGTGGAAAAAAATCACGGAGTTTAAAGAGAAGAAAACACCCAAATTTTATCGTCTATTGAGTGATATTTCAGTTACAATTTTAGCGGAAATTTCTCTTAACTGGAATAGAGTTAATGTAAAAGATATTTAAATGGAATTAGTCATCAATTCTTAATAACTCTTTCTTATTAAAAAAAAACACAAAAATCATAATTAAGGAAATGAAAGGTGTAATTATTGAATGAAATGTCGTATGAACAATAATCAAATTTTTAAGACTTTCCTTTGGCATTGCCTGACTTTTTTTTTCAAAGATCAGTAGAAGCTTTTAATTTTATATTTTTTTTATGCTTTTCGTAGATCTTTTTTTATCTCCATATTGGGTCACTACTCAGCAAGAATCTTTGATATAATTTAACATATGTTTCATCCTGAAAATTCATGATCTGTAAAAGCCGGAAGAAGATAGCAAAACACTTGGAAAAACGATTAAAAAAAAATTGAAGGAAAAACATTCTGCAGGATAGCTATTCAACATCAATCATTTTATTCGCAGTTCAATGAACGTTTTACATAAATTATGCAATATTTGCTTCAGAATGGTGAAATGGAATTAGCTTTAGTAAAGCTAAGTGCCGTGTAATGCATTTTTCTTTGGCGAATAATACCTTATAATGCGGGATATCGTGAATATTTTGCACAAGCTTGTATTTTGGGATGGTTATCTCAGTTTCTGTTAAAGATATTTGGGCGAGTAAGCTCTTGTGAGAAAGCTTGGTTCATTAGCTTTCAAAAACCGGCAAGTCTGTTCCTTTTGGGTGAAATCATGATCATCCATTACCATTTTTGTGGAAAGTGATAATGCTATTTTTGTTTGTTTAATTTTGGAATGGTAGGACGATCTTTAATCTCTCGACGAGTATTAGTCAGGCTTCTACAGTAATAAGGAAGCTTGACAGATGCGTGGTGAGAAAATCTGATGAGCTTAGTCGTTCGAGTGAATTATCATTTTCAAAGCTGTATCACTCCTAACTTACCCGCCCGGTGATTATGAGATTCACTGGTAAAAATAAAAGGGTCACCCCGATGATCCTTTGAAAGGGTCACGGTTTTAACACCTATTTAACTCTGGAATAAACGAACAAAAACAATGAAAAAGTCATCTTTGGTGTTCGCTCAGATGAGAGAAATATGATAGGGCACACAGAAAAATTTTGATTCTACATTTAAGAATATATAAGATTCTGGGAACTTAAATTGAACGTGAATTCCCGAGGCGTTTAACTTTAGAAGCTCTGAGCGAAAGAAATGGGCTAGAATCCCTAGCTCTTTCAAGTTAAGAGATCGGGAACTTAAGTTCAGCATTAGCTGGAAAATGAAAAATGTCTACGGAGTTCCAAATTGCAACTAAAACTAAATGTTCAAGCATTTAGAATTAGGACATTGGCATTCATTGGATGGAATTTGAAATTAAATTCCTGGGTGTTTCTGTTTAAGAATTTTCCATTTTTCTGTGTGGAGTAATAAATTTACGATAAAATGTAATATATCGTGATAAATGTGCACACAAAATTTCAAAAGATTCAAGTGAACCTTTCAAAAGGTCAAATATGATCCACTTTTGTTGAAAATGGCCAATTTTACCCTTTTATTTTTACCAGTGTTTGGGTAATGATCGAAACAATATGATAACGAGCAGAAGCGTAATGGACGGGCAGTGCATTTTCGCCTAAGAAAAGCGCTTTTATTGGCTTTTAAAAGGCCTTCTGTTGAATCTTATGAGCTTTCCAAGAAGTCTGAAATCAGTCAATTTCGTTAAAAAAAAATATGATAATTTTTTTAAAGACTCGGCTCATAAAATCGAATATTGAAGAATTCAAATGGATTTTTAAAGAGGTATTTGGGAAGGTTTCTAATCATATTTTCTATGCAGCTACAAAAAAAGCTTTTAAGAGCTTTCTAGTCCCTCCTGAAATAATCAAAATCGGTTTAACATTGATTTTTTGTGAATTTCTGAAAGAAACTTTGCAAAAAATGTAATTTAAAGTATTTCAAATTGATTTTTGGGAAGACTGGGAAAAACTTTTGATCAACTTTTGTCAAAAAAGCTGCAATGTCGTCTTAAAAAGAGCTTTGAGGGTATTTTTCAAGCTTTATACTCTTTCCCAAAATAATCAAAATGATCAAAATAAGTTTAGTATTTAATTTTTGGTGAATTTTTCAAAGAATCGTCCCATAAAATCTAATATATAAAATATTTCAAATTGATTTTTGAGAAGACATTCGGCAAGCTTTAGATCAAATTTCTTCAAAGAAAGCTTTTAGTTATCTTAAAGGAGTTTTTAGGGTATTTCTAAAGCTTTCTACTCCTGCCCATTATAATCAAAATCGGTGGCTTGATGGGCTCATTGTTTCACATCGAATTTTTTGGTGAATTTCTGAAAGAAAGTTAGCAGAAAATCTAATTTAAAGTACCTCAAATTGATTTTTTGAATGACTTTGAGAACACTTTTGATCAAATTTTTTTAAAAGAGCTTTTAGGGTCCTTCTCAAGCTTCCTAGTCCTACCGAAAATAATCAAAATCTGTTTAACATTGATTTTTTGGTGAAGTTTTCAAAGAATTGATGCATAAAATCTAATATAAAATACTTAAAATTTCTCTTCGGGAAAACTTTGAGGTAGCTTTTGGTCAAAAACTTTCTCAAAAAGAAAGCTACAATGTCGTCTTAAAAAAGCTTTTAGGGTCCTTTTCAAGCTTTGTAGTCCTCCCCGAAATAATCAAAATCGATTTAATATCGATTTTCGGTGAATTTATGAAAGAAACTGCAAAAAATTCATTATAAAAAACTTCAAATTGATTTCTGGGAGAACGTTCGGCAAACTTTAGATCAAATTTTCTCAAAAAAAAGTTTTTGGTTACTTTAAGGAGTTTTTAGGGTATTTCGGGTATTTCTCAAATTTTCTACTCTTGTCCATAATATTCAAAACCGGTTTGACATTGAATTGTTTGAATTTTTGAAAGAAATTTTACAGAAAATCTAATCTAAAAAACTTTTAATTGATTTTTGGGAAGACTTTGAGGAAGCTTTTGGTCAAGTTTTCTAAAAAAAAAATCTACAATTTCGTCTTAAAAGAGCTTTTAGGGTCCTTATCAAGCTTTATAATCTTCCCCGAAACAATTTAAATCGGTTTAACATCGTTTTTTTGTGAATTTATGAAAGAAACTGCAAAAAAAAAATATTATAAAAAACTTCAAATTGATTTTTGGGAGAACATTCGGCAAACTTTAGATCAAATTTTTTCAAAAAGAAGTTTTTGGTTACTTTAAGGAGTTTTTAGGGTATTTCGGATATTTCTTAAACTTTCTACTCTTGTCCATAATATTCAAAACCGGTTTGGCATTCAATTGTTTGAATTTCTGAAAGAAATTTTGCAGAAAATCTAATATGAAAAACTTAAAATTGATTTTTGGGAAGACTTTGAGGAAGCTTTTGGTCAAATTTTCTCAAAAAAAGCTACAATATCTTTTAGAAAGAGCTTTTAAGATATCCCTAAAGTTGTCTAGTCCTGCCTGAAATAATCAAAATTGGTTTAAGATCGATTTTTTGGTGAATTTCCGGAAGAAACTTTGCAGAAAATCTCATATTAAAAAACTTAAAATTGATTTTTAAGACTGAACAAGCTTTTGATTATTTTTTTAAAAGAAAGTTGCAGTGTCGACTTAAAAAGAGCTTTTACGGTATCCCTGTAGCTTTCTACTCCTGCCCATTATAATTAAAATCGGTTTAGCACTGATTTTTTTGGTGAATTTCTGTAAGAAGCTTTGCAGAAAACCTAATATAAAAAACTTTTGATTGATTTCTGGGAAGACTGGAGAAGTTTTTGACCAAATTGACTTAGAAAAAGTTACAATGTCGTCTTAAAAAAGCTTTTAGGACATCTCTAAAGTTTTCTACTCTTGCCTGAAGTAATTAAAATCGGTTTAGCATTGATTTTTTGATGAATTTTTGAAAAAGGCTTTGCATAAAAAGCTTATGAGATTCTAGAACAGAACCCTTAGATTATGGTCAGTAACTATCAATTTTCAAATGTAAAGTTTTATTTTAAGTTAAATGTTGCAAGTTTAAAGTAATTTCTGATTAATTTTGCGCTTTTTTTACTGATCGAAGTAGAATATTTTAGTAGAAATTTAAGTAGAAGTTTAAGTTTAAGTAGAAATTCTTTGAAGACTCGATTAAGCTCATGCAAAAATATCCGATTGAAGCTCTACTTGCGTAATTTTTGGCAACCTATATCATATTCGAAGAATATGTGCAGTTCATGAAACTCGAATAAAATTAAATAAAAAACAACATGAGAATTAATGATTGGTTGGTGGAGAATGTTGATTAGAAATTCTGCACAATATTTTTCTGTGTTAATTTCAATCATTCTCTACTTGTTATTAATTTATTTAATTTCATAACTTTTTTCAGTTTAACCGTGTTTATACTCGTAGAATGATATGGAACTAGATTATTTTTTTGCAATTAAATTTTTAATGATATCTGGATAATTCCTCATATTTAAGTGCTTAAACATTGAACAATTCAGGATGAAACCGCAATTCTAAGATCAAGTAGCTGAGTAGAGGCACTAAAACGATGCTAAATTACTGGAAATGGAATAAAAAATCACAATAAGGGAACAGTGCAAGAAAAAATTCTCTATTAATATTGTTTAATTTTTTTTGGTAAGACTGTGATGAACGGATTGCATAATTTCTCTATAATATATTTTTTTTAATTTCATTCTGGAGCAATTTCTGTTGACAATACCTATTTTATGCCTTTTTTTTTTAAATGAACGTGCAAGAAAGAAATAATCCTATTGAACTTATGTTATTTTGAGTCATATTTTTATTATGTATTTTAAATATATATATAATGTACCTCCAAAATGTAACATGTGTAGTGAGAATAATCACCCTTCCTCTTTATGTCATGTATAAATTACATCTCCTAATAGGAAAATGAAGAAAAAAATATCTCTAAGACATAAATTAATTAAATAAATAAATTATACTCATACTGGGCATCAATGTTGCTTTCTTTACTTACCTCTTCCTCGATATGTGTCAAAAGTTTCTGTCCAATGGTGTTCAATGGGGTGAATTATGAATTGCAGCGAATTAATTCAACTTCCTCCATGCCCTATCTCTATACAATTCTTTTTGATTTATTGCAAGCCAAATGAAAACACAATATTCCTTCTTTTTTAATTATTATTTATTTATACAATTGAGACGTAAAAAAAAGTGTAACTTTCTTAGAAAAAAAATACAAACACATTCTTTTTTGAAGTGTGTGGCTTCTGGAACTTAATTGTAAAGAAAAAAAGATTACTAATTACAGTGTCTATTCGTTTGTAGGCAACAAAATGAACAGTTTCAGTCATGATACAATTGCTATCATATCGAAGGTTTTTTTTTTACACAAAAAAAATAGGTCTTGACTTAAGAATAGGAGAAAATTTCTTCAGTACATCATTCCAGGATGGACTCCGCCACTTCTTTGAAAATATACATTTGGATTGCTACTCAGTGTTTGCTCCAATGTGGTGTAAACATTTGCATCATCGGGTCGCATAAACAGCCCTATAAGTTTTATGGAAATACAAAAAAATAATGAAATGAATATCACTTTACAGTGCAATTTAAAAATGCTTTAAAATACATTTAGTGCTCATGCAGGAATGAATATTTTTTGTTCAAGTGTCATTACCATTTTAAAAATAATTTTTTTTTGTGAGATAAAACTGAGGATTAACTACTGGAGATGTTTGTCAAATTATGCAATTTTTAAGTTAATGTCTCTGTTGAGTTCATTAGAAACGCGACGTACAATGCTAGCATCATAAAAACCACCTAAGTCTTCATATTAAAATTCATAGCATTTCAGTACTTTGCAAAATTTATGCAAATTGAGAAGATATTGTTTAACACAAGCGGTAATTGAAAAGATACTTTAATAAACCACGAATGGGAAAATTGCTAAATCGTATTTTTTTTTTAGTTATTTAGAAAAAAGATCAGTAAATTTCTGAGTACCACTCTCGATATCATCTTGATTTAATCCTAAATTGTTCAAATAATTTTAAATCCACATGAATATGAGATATTTTAATGAGATTGCACCTTGGCGCCACTAATGTAAATTTACATTAGGGGAAAGTACTCTCCCTTCGAATGTCCATGCCTTCGAATAATGTGAATTTTCTTGTATTTTTCCTAGAGACTTATACACAATTATCACATAATTCTCAATAATTCATGATAAGCTATAACTAATATTTAATAAAAATTTGTAAATCTCTTAGGAAAAATAAAAGAAAATTCACATTATTCGAAGGCATGAACGTTCGAAGGGAGAGTACTTTCCCCTAACCTTTTATGTACTAATGTTGCCTATAAGTATTAAGAGATATTACTCTCAATTCTAAAATAAACCATAAAGATTTAAGTTAGGGGCTCAATTTTTTTTTCAACATAATAAATTTTAAATTTTAATTCACGCAATAATAATCCTTTCCTAAAATCTATGCTTCCCACTTATCAGCGTACTTGAGTGCAAAAAAATACCTCACCATTAATAATATTAGTTCGTCTGACTGTGTTATCACAATTGCACATTAAAATTTTAATATGATTCACATTAATTGTCGCTGGTGAGAGTCCAAATGTGTAATTTGTGTGTTTGAATCATTTTATATTCAAAATTTGATCTATTTGTTGATAAAAAGGTAGACTTGGCCCGCAAAATTTGATATAAATTGATTTATAGCATTAATGCGAAAAATTAATGCAATTTTCTCTTTAATTTTTTAATGTGAAAAATATTTATGCTTTAGGTAAATTTAAACTTATTTTTGCAGGTCAAGTCCACTTCTTTATCAATAAATAGAAAAACCCTAAATATTAAGTGACTTAAAGACACAAATAACATATTTAGACGCTCACACGCGACAATTAATGTAAATCACATTAAAATTTTAATGTGCAAGTGTGATAACGCCGTGACCTAAATTAGTCAACCAAACATTTTTGCAGTAGCCTTCCATATATTCGCTAAAATCATAAGTAACATATACTTTATGATTTGAATAATGGTTAAAAAGCAGTACATTTTATTATTACCATGTAGTTAATATTTTAAAAGTGTTTAACAAAATGTTTTGATATAAAATTGGTAGCTTGAGGTATAAAGAACAATTGACTCTTATTTTAAGAGGAATTTTTAAAAATCATGCCATCATAAAATTGAATGTTTTTTTTTAACCCTTTAACGACGAGACACTTTTTACGGACCGAAAATCAACCATAAAAATTAAACTGAGAAACATACTCAGACAAAAATAGCCCAAAAATTTAAGTAATTTTTCTGACAATACTAATGAATAATAATTTTCGCTTTAATAATAAATAGGGTAGAGTAAGCCCTTTTCGCCACCTTAAGGTTTTATACCCTTGTAATTCTTACAATTTTTGTCGAAATAAAATGAAATTTTCTGTACAGATGCTTTGAAGCATTGTCTCTCTATTGAACCAGGAGACTTCCCGGGAAGTTTTGGGTATCTAGTTGAAAAAATGCATTTCCTGCAACAATGCATGTTTCAGTAATTTTCGCCACCTTGTAAACACTTTTTCGTCACTGTGTAAGCACTTTTTCGTCACTTGTTTTTAATTGATTTTTAAGAAACAGCAGCTTTCGGAAACCCCCAAAAGTACATGGCACAATACTTTTCTTATTTATCACCGATAGACGGAAGTGGGGCACCTTTGAATTGGGGCAGCTTTGAAATTGAGCTTTTTTCTCCTATTTTTAAATGAAACTGGATCTTATTAAGATATAATTTAGCTCAAAAAACCAATTGCGAAGCTAAATTACATCATGATAAGCCTCAATTCCATTTGAAAATAGGAGAAAAAAGCCCAATTTCAAAGGTGCCCCACTTCCCCCTACCAGACAATTAATAGAGTATTTCGAATAATTTTTTGCACATTTTTTTATTTCCGACAAAAAACAATTGAAAATTACGCATGTTTCAACTAAGTTCCGCGAGGTGCGCCACTTGTAAAATGCTTGGAAAAATGAGTGGCGAAAAGTACTTACACAGCCGAAAAAAGTAAGCCCTTTTCACCACATCCGAATTTCATTAACTTTTTAGATAACATTATTATAAATAATATTATAATAAAGTTTAGTTAATAAGAGATTGAGTTTCAGTGAAAAATATCAAATACTCTACAACAAAAACACAAAATAATGCAAGATAATTTCTCTTAGCGTTGACAAGTTTCTTAAGAACTCCATATTTTTTTGGTAATTGTTCACCATGTCAAGAATTTCTCTTAATAATTTGCAAATAATCTATTCGGCAAAGAACCTGATATGGTTTTCTGATCCGTTGGACTAGAGGTCACGAAATAATACTCATTTCGTAGTTCCATAAGCTTATAATTCCCTTAAAAAGTGATTTTATTTGTAGGTGGCGAAAAAGTGCTTACTGGCGAAAAAGTACTGACTCTACCCTATCACGTATGAGTATTGCAGTTTTTATTTCCAAAAGGGTTTTGCTTAAAAACATGGGAAGTTTAAAAAATAAATAAAATTAATTATGAATTTGAGAATTTAAAAATTCGCCATTTTTTAACTTAAATATTTACTACATAGCAAATAGCTAGAGACTTGCAAAAAATATTCTAGATTCCTTCAACCTTCTACTTTACAATTATGTACAAACATAAGAAAAAATAACTTTAGGTAGCCAGGAAAAATTATTTTCCTTATGGGACACCGGTGTTCCAATCGTCCTTAAAGGGTTAAAAGAAGTAACAAAAAAATCAATTTGTATTAAAATGATTACATTTGAAAATTAAACCTTTGGTGCTTGCATTCTGCTATGCCGAAATTTGGTACAGTTACCCTAATTTTGTGTCTTTTGTAATGTACTTTTGAATAGAGTTTTAGGAAATATAGTTTTTGAAATTTCGAACTTAATCAACTACAATGGTTGGGAAAAACTTTTATTGCATATTTGAAGTTGTTTTTAATTAATATAGTCAATTATTTGCTAAAGAAAATCTCCCTATGAGCCTATAAGAAACTGTCCCTCTCATACTTTCAGAACTTAAAGTAAAATTGTCAGGACCATCTTAAAATTTTCCCAATGACAAATATCTTATTATAATCATGCTTGCATGATTATAATAAGATATTTATTGCTGGGAAATTATATTAGAATTATGTTAAATCGTTGGTTCAGAAATTCATGAAAATAAGAAATCCTAAAAACGTTTATTTTGATATAATTTTGTAAAATCAAAGAAAAGCGTTGCGAAATTAATAATTTTTTGTGAACATAGGGCATAGGCACTGCTTTATTAACTTTAAGATATTTATCGCATATAACATTCTTTTTAAAAGAATAGAAAAATATACAAAAAATTGAATGGAGTCTTGATCATAATAAGCCAATGGGCTTCAGACCTATATCAAGGGTAAGGAGGAATAAGAAAAACAAATATTGAAAATGCCCCTTCCTTGAACTGCCCCATTCTTCCCAATAGATTTAAATTTCATTGCAAATTAAGAGCACATTTATTTTTTTATGCTTTAAGCTTTAAGACAAAGACAGAACCACTTAAATATGTAAAATTATTTACATAATGTAAAACAATAATATAGGGATGCTGCATTTTAACGATTAAACCAGACAGTGATAAACATTAAAAATAAGATTTTTACAATCTCTGCATTTTCCGCTGTGCTAGAGAGTGTCATAAAATGTGGTAAGTGTAACATCTCCAAGATAATTGTCTCCCCATTTGTATAAAATATAATACAAAATGTTTATTCTTTGTACCCACCTGCACCTGGATACCAATTGTGGTTATATTGGTGAAGTGGTAGAATTTGTGGTGGAATTTGTGTTGCGATGGGGAGATAGTAACAAAAGGGATAAGTCAAATGTGCTCGAAAGTAATCATACATGCGATAATTCATATCGGCGCCTGGAACCAGAGTTAGATGATAATCAGAGATGAATATTTTATTAATAAAAATACATGCATCACCATCGTAAATCTATCCTTTGCTTTACCAGCAATTTGCAAAGCCAAGCGCTCATTGTTATTTAATTTTTCTAACGTGAATTTTTTCGCAACTTAATTACTTCTATTTATTTAATGATAGGAAAAGAGGCAGATTTTTCTCTTTTTTTTCAGCAGCCATTTCTAACTATGAAAGACTTTCATTTCCCATATGGTTTACGAATAAAAAAAAAAAGAAAAGATAGGCATAGAGAAAAAAAGAAAGAAACCATAAATGCAATCGTGTGGAATTTTGCTGTTTTTAATGGAAAATAATAACATAATCTCTCTCCCATACAAAATAATATTTATATCGAGCTACATAGCAAAAAAAACTTCCACTCAATTTAAAATACAATTTATTGTAGACATCAGTAAGAAATATGCAGATGGAAATGACAAACAAACTACGAGACTTAGAGCCATCAAAGCTTCTTATAGATCAATCAACACTTTGTTAAGAAAAAATCCCAAAATCATCTCATTATGAGAGTTTGAAACTGTTTGATTACATTTTCATCTTGAAAACCGTTTTGGAGGCTTTGAATGAAAGTTTTGCCGTCAATTTTTATTTGATAATCAGAAAAAAAGTGATGAGTGCCTTTAATTGGCCCATCATTTTCATTTAGATCATTTTCAAGCAACACTTTAGATAAGATGCAAGGTAACGGTCTCTTTAGAAAGCCTTCAAACTTTCATTATGCTGGAGGATTTACATTTAAGGTTATAAATTTTTGAATTTTGAAATTAATATTATTAGAGACTGTTGTAAAGGTTGGAAAGAAACGACAAGTGCGAAAAGATATGCATCAAGCCAAGGGAAAGAAAACTTTGCAATATGCTTGATATCTCTAAAGATATTAATAGCGAAACCTGTCGTAGATGTGACAACCCAAGAAGCAAAACAGCTGCCTTATAGAACCAAGTATTAGACAAGTCTTTTAGTAGAATTAAAGTAAGAATTTTCGGTTGAAATTCTTACAGAAGCTCTTAAGATTCTTAAGAGTGCGCCACTTCACTTATAGTTATCTCAGCGATGGAACCAAGAGCGTTATAAGCAAATTAAAAGATTTTTGGTTCTATAGTGCCTTACTGAGGGAATTCTACAAGACTATATTAAGAAAAATTGTTTCTTGGGAAAGTCTTTAAAATTGGTTCATAAATTATCATTTAACTTGCTCAAAACATCACTGAATTGAATGCTCAAAGAATTCTGCTCTTGTTTTCTAAAGAAGAATTTTACATCGAGCCAAAATATATCTGATTTTAAATAAAGGTAACTGAGCTTCAGCCTAAAGAGTAAGGGAGACTGGGGCAAAAAGTCACAAATTGAAAAATTCAAAATTCAATATCTTCCAATTTTCTCCATAAACCTTCTTCAATGTCGTAAGTTTCTTAGAATTCTAACAAGGAATTTAGAAAATAAAAAAATATCGAAATTTTTAGCCCTATTTTTGAAATATTTTCCTTGCAGAAGATAACAATTATTACTTATTTATTTTCCAAAATTGATACACTGGTGCATATTTTCTAAATAATTTGGATTTTTTGAATACGAATCCGCTATCTATTTTTTAATTTCACAAAGGTTCTTTTCTCCAGAAATCCCCTTATTAAAAATGGCCACTTGGGGTAAAAAGTAACAAAAAGTATAAAGCAAAAAGTAACAAAAAAGCGAAGCAATTTCTGATGTCTCACGGCGAAAAAAAACGTCATTATCATGTCTCGCCGCTTATTGTTTGCATTGGTCAAACGATTTGCAGTCTTTTGTGTGTTTTTTTTTCTAAAATAGCTTGAAAAGCGCTTTTCTCGTTTTCTCACTTTTCTCACAGAGAAAACGGTGTTTTACAAAGGTGTAGATGAATAAATTTTCTATGAAAATATGTCCTCTAAGTATTTTTTCAAATCTACGGAAGCCTGTAATGAAGCGAATCAAAATATGATAATACCCAATGTCTGGTACTAATTTGCCCCAGAATTTTTGAGAATAGTCACAAAATTACCTTTTAGAAATTGGCTCGATAAGCGTATTTCCTTACAAAATAGAGGAAAATTACTTTCACAAAGTTATAGAGCGACGAATTTCCTATAAAACTGCGCTAATTAGAAATTTTTGAAGCGTTTGAGTAGCTTGTAAAAAAATAAAATATCCGTTTTGTGACTTTTTGCCCTAGTCTCCCCTACTCTTCTAATAAGTTAGCACAAAAAGATAAAGGCTTAAAAAAATGAATCTTCCTCTGAGGATCAAAGAGGAGCACCTATATTGTCATAACTTATTGGCACTTTTTCAGTATCATTTGGGATATGAAATTTAAAACACCTATCCTTATAATAAAAAAGACATATTAAAGAAAAATAATCATATTATGGAATGGCATTCAGACTTCGCACACACTCTTCCTTCGAACAATTCATATTTTTCCCCATATTTTCCTTTAATAAATTCGGCCTCCAAAAAAATATTTCGTAATATTGTTCGTAAATGTTTGTGAAAGCTTACTGGGGACTAACAAAATGCTCGTAAATCGTATAACCTACAAAAAAAGTTCGTAAAAGTATGTACTTTTTCCACAAACATTGTTTGTAACTTGAACGTTGAACACTTTACGAGCACTTTTCTTCTTTTACAAACATTTGATCGTACATTTTTGTTTATCTGACACAACTTTACGAACAAATGACAAAATAAAAGAACAAAAAATGCTTCTGAAACCCAGAATTTCGAAAAAAAAAGATATTTTGAAATTCGATCATAGATTATTTCAGCCACCAGGCAGACGAAAAGTAAAGCAAAAATGGCTTTCGAAAATGATCTTCGAATGTAATATCTTTTTGGAAAATATTAGGCATGAATGCTTAAAATAAAATACCTCAGATTATTTTTATTTTTTGCGTTACTTTTTTTTTAATTTTTTAATGAAAGAGCGTTATTTAAACTTGCAAAGTGAAAGCCCTGATTTTCTGATTTCAAATAATAAAAGCGGAATTAATATTTTTGGTTTATAAATACTAATAATTCAATTTTTATAAACAAACTTCATCAATCATCAGTAAATAAGCAAGAACAGCTTTAAGACCTGAATTTTCTTAAAGTTTCATGTTATTCGGAAAACTATAAGCTAAAGCCTTTAGAAGTTTTTGTTGATATTGTTGGTCAAGAGAAGGTCACTCAACGCCGACTATATATCTTTAATTTTTTAAACTTATTTTTAAATATTGTTCACACGATTAACAATAAATTCAGAAAATATTGTTCAAATATTGTACAATGTGCATAAAATTTTTGATTTAATAATTATTTTATTATGTTTAAAAAATTAGAAAAACACATTTTATGTTTCCATGCATTAAAATTTGAAGTTAGATTTTAACTGACAAGTTTGACCAAAATACTGCCGAATCTGCTGGAGTATTTTAGAATTACAGAATTTAGAAAGTGAGATTTTTTAATCATAATTAATTAATTTAACTATTTTGAACAGCAAAAGCTAATTTATTAAAAGCAAATAATCATTTGTCAGTGAATCTTTATACAGAATATTTGTTAATATTGGGAATAATACTGAATTTCTAAAGATTGAGAACTTTCTCTCACTTTACATGAGAATTCTAAATATTCGGCTATTAACCTAAAAAGAGGCTTCATTGAAAGAGACAAAATTATGTTTTCTCATCCTTTGCCCATGAGCAAAGTGAATTTCTACATTCAGAAATGTGCCCATTAATTTACACAAATTCTCGTTTAGGAGAAATGTGTCGAGTTATTAGTTTACAAGTTACACCAATCTTATCCACTGTATATCTCTTGGTTTACGATCTACTTAAACTCATCAAATTTAAGATAGTTTAGAAGTAATTCAAACATTTCTTTGCTGGCTTCGGAGAATTATTTTATCTATCTTCATTGATTTTGTTTAATAGTATCTAATTTATTGGTTGATTTCAAAAGTAAATAAAATACATTTAAAACTGTCTTATTCGTTGGGCTTCTACATTCCTATTAAAATAATGTATTCCCATTAAATGTCGAGTCAATTTAATAGTTGTAATTATAAATTATTTACCGTTACTATTAGAAGTAGGGGAAAGTGCCCAGCCCATGCTTTGCACGGTTCCAAACTTTATAATGACTAATTTTTTGACTGTTTCTCAATAAATATAACTGTAACAATATATTTTAAAAACAGAATATTTTCCCCTAGTTTTTAAAATTTGAGTCCGATGAGTCATATTTATTGAAAAACATGGGATAATTTAGTCATTATAAAGCTTGGGACCGTGCAAATCATGGGCACTTTCCCCTACAGGGTCATGAATTAGAAATAAGTATTATCTATATGTAATTAAATATTTAACTGTATCAAATATTTAAGCCCTATTGCTCTATCTGATTGGTTAGACCTTTAAAGCATCCATTTTAAGCTTTAAATTTTCTTCAAATTTTTTTTTTACCAAATTAAATGTGAACTGGAATAAAATCTTCTGACCAGAGGTTTAACCACAATGTTTCACACTCAATAATTGGAAGTCTAGCCATTGATTGGGACTTCTAGCCGTTTTTCAAGTAATACTAAAATTGATTAATTTAAGGAATGACTATCGAGAATTTCTCCAGGTTTTAGCCAATAATAAGGCAACGAAGTACATGGTGGCCTCGTCAGCAGCGACTCCGGCAACATCTACGGAGAGCATCGGTCAAACAGGGCTCCCGATGGGGGACTACAACTTTGAAGTTGTCAACTCCTTCGTGTACCTTGGGTCAACAATCACAGCCGACAACAACATCTCAACAGAAGTCCGCGCACGGCTGCTGAAAGCCAACAAAGCCTATTTCAGTCTATCAAGAGTGTTTCGGTCCAGAAACTTAAGCATAAAGACTAAGCTACTGCTGTATAGGACTATGATCCTGCCAGTCCTCACGTATTCGTCCGAGACGTGGGTCCTCAGCAAACAGAATTGCGAACTCTTAGCCGCGTTTGAGAGAAGGATCCTGCGACGGATTTTTGGCCCCATATGTGAGGAGGGACGATTCCGGAGCCTATACAACTATGAGGTGTATGAGCGATACCGAGAGGTAACTGTCGTCAAGCAAATACGCCTCAATAGGCTCCGGTGGGCTGGTCATCTGGTTCGCAAGGATGAGGACGACCCAGCCTGGAAAGTCTTTAGGGGCGGACTTTATGCTACGAGGAGACGAGGCCGACCCAGCCTCAGATGAACCGACGGCGTGGACCAGGACGCCAACTCATTAGGGGTGCGGAATTGGAGAACAGTGGCGCGTAACAGGCTCGAGTGGCGACGGGTCCTGAGTCAGGCCAAGACCAGTAATTGGTTGTAGCGCCGGATAAGTAAGTAAGTAAGTTAGTCCAATATAATTTATTGGATTTTTAATCAGATGTGCATAATGCTTAAGGGTAAATACTTCTTAGGACTCATAGAATTCTGTTAGAAAGTTATATACTGTTAAAGATATATTTTCAACTACATCTTTGGATATAAGATGCTACACTTTATTAATCTTCTTCTAAAAATTGGAAACCTCCGGGAATAAGGTTAAGTTTTTAATTTCAAAACCCGTGTGATAAAGCTAACTTATAAACTCGGATATTAATTACGAAATTTCATAGCACGACTCCTAGATATTAATTGATTATAGAAAAGTGGGAAATTTTCACCAAGTTAAACCAAATTTTGAAACTCTTTTGCCAAACGGGTCTGAATTATATTCAAACAAAATCATGTTAGTTTTTCTTTAAAAATGCATTTCATACTTCTCAATAATTAATTTATTATCAATATTACTGAATTATTATTAAATTGGCCTATGCTCCCTGTTTTGATTTAAAGCTCCCATTCAAAATTTCAGAAGTGCATGATTATTTCTAAAGCGTGTAAACGATTGAAACAAATCCTTTCTGAATCACGTTTAATGCCTCAGATTGCTACATCTTCATGCAATAAAGCTTCCAGATAGGCGTTATTAGTTGTTTTTGGTCCTTATGACCTTTGCGTTTAAAACGCCATTTCGGAAGCGTGTAAAATTTAAATTAATTTTCAGAAGTGGTTCTTGATAGTTTATGTACGTTAAAGGTTTCTTTAATCAAACGATGTGCTTAAGTTGATTTTTTCTTAAGTTAAAGTGGTAAGGCAGCACTCTCCGCAAATACTTTTATTTTTTGACACAAAATTCAGCATCTTCTTTGTTATTTTTTTTCTTGAGTTCTAGTGTCTGTCGGCATTGTAATTGTTCAGAAATGACTAACCTTTAATATAAATGTAACTTGATACACGAATGCCGACTACTAAAAACTTGGTTGAGGACTTAGGATAGTATGGGGTAATTTGGAATCATGTCTAGGGGAAACTGGGGCTGTAGTAAACATGGAGTAGTTGTGAACACTGCTATGTTTTACTGCTTGAACTCAAAGAGAGAGCAGTTATATAATCGACTTTTTTCAACTTCTCACTGTTCTAGAGCTTAAACGGTAAGAGATATCGACTTCCGGTCTTCGATGACCCCTCCTCAAATGAAATTATCTCGTACCCAACCTCTTTACTTTTCCCCCTCCCCTTTCGTACGTTCCCCATCCCTTAAAAAATAGGTCAAAAATGAGGCTTTTCCAATTTTTCTCAAAATTGGCCCAAGCTTTTTCAATGATTTTTGGATATGTTTTAGACCTGGTCCTGGCGAACATTTCGCCCAAACATACCTATGGCCGGAAAGTTCGCCATTTTGAATTATTGAAGGTCAAAATTCAACCACTTTGAAAGGCTCATTTTTCAACCGATTTGGTTAAATTTGGATTTTTTTGGAAAGGTACTGCAATTTCGAACCCGGCTGCATCGGTCTTTTTCGGTAGTGAACCGGTTAAGTACCGATTTTTTAATTTTCAAATGCTTTTGTGATTTATGAATCAATTTGATCTCTAGTAGATCAGTGATTCCAAATGATTATGCAAAAAGCTAATTCACGGTGAGCTCTATCTTGTGAGTTCGAGCATTCCGCAAAGCTGGGACGCTTTGCCATCTCTTTTTGATTTAGATATTGAATTTGAGAAGACGCGAGACCTATATGAATTTATAGATAGAATAGCTATTCTTGCTTTCTGAACAAATAGTCGACTATAAGTCTTAGTAGTGTAAACATAAATTTTAGTGTTTACAACTTCCCCGTGTTTACTACTGCCCCAGTTTCCTCTAATTTGGAACTTTGAGATATATTAGCAGTTTTAGGCGTTTTAGGTGACAAAAGAAAAAAAAACAACGAAGAAGTACTCACGACTTGTACTTCTTCGTGGTTTCTTTGTTCTCTTTGGTCATCTGAAACAGTGAAAAAATCATATGACAAATGAATTAGTGTTGTCCAAAGGTGCCGCACTTTCCCCTATATCTTTTTGTTTATCATTACAATTAATTTCTTTTTATGAAAATTATATATGTATAAAAAACACATTGTTGAAAAATTCTTATGTCTGCAACTTTTACTAAAGTATGAGCCGTAGTTTTTTTTTGTAAAATAAAGATAATGATAGGAACCGTTTGTCGAAATTTCTTACAAACAGTGATTTTGAATTCATTGTTGAAATAATCAATTTATTAAACAAATGAAGATTCATAATGAGATTAATAATACAAATTGCGCCCCAGTAATCTCTAACGACTGACAAATTTTGCATAAATACCATTTGTTTTCTGCTAATCAGCAAATAGAACAAATCAGTGTTTGCATAATTTATGAATTTCCCTTTTTAAAGTTTAGAGACTGCAAGTAAGGCAAATATAATGGAAAGTCATTATATTCAATGTAATTTCAGTTTTTTTTCTTCTTCTTTCTAAGAAATTCTACGGTACATTTTGAAGCATAAGTACGCGGTTATTTGTCTGCGGGGTATTTACTAAGAGTGAAGAAAAAATATCAACAATTGTTGTCTGCATGAGACACCGTAATAATTTCATTTAAAAGACGTACTTTTTTTGCCACCTAACGGCAAAGAAAAAAATTTACGAGGTGAAGAACAGAGTTTTTAAAATAACACAATATATCAGTTGAGTGTTGGATGAAAAATACCAATTAATGTTTCATGCAAGGATGATGAGGTATTTTTCACAAAAAAAAAACAAAACTGAATTCACCATTTCTACCTGTTGAATCATACAATCAGTCTTGCATCATACTGCCAATTTTTTCCTTATAATTTCCTCTTTGCGAATTTTATAGTTTCAAGATATTTGTTACAAATTAATCAGGAACAAGATAAATAAATGATCAAATTAGAATTTTATGGTGGTAAATAAAAATAAATATTGTTTTCAATTCATTTTTCAATTCTTTTTCTGAATGTGAAAAATTATATGTATACATTTGGAAAATTTCTCGCAATTAGTCCATGAAACGGAGCGTAGAAAAGTGAAATTGTGACTAAATGATGTGAAAAATAAAATTCATGGTATATACAAATATAATTTTACATGCATATTTTTCATTGTAGAAGAGAATGTACATAGTACAGGAGGAAAATAGCAATGTTATACAATTCTCACGTTACTTTTATATACAAATTAAGTTATTTTTAAAAGGTGTTTTTATGTAAAACTATAACCCTCTTAAGCAACAGAAAATTTATATATATTTTGCTTTTCTATATTGTTCTTGAATCCATGTACAACTTTAGGAAAATATTATTATTGTGGACAAAGAGCATTATTCACGGTCTAAACTACATAATACCGGAACTACATGCAATATTTTCCCATATTAGATACACAGTAAAAAAATGTGTAAAATTTTACTACTATAATAGTGCAAAATCGACGATTTTAGTTGTTTAAATTAAAAATGTTTAAAAAATACACAACATTTTGGTAATTTTTTTGTCACGTGATTGAAAATTACCACTATTATAGTTCCAAATTTTCAACAATATTGTTTAATTCGAAAATGTTGAAAATTTGACACCATTATAGTGGTAATTTTTGACATTTTACTACTATAATAGTGGTAAAAAAAATTTCAACAATGTTTTTTGTGCAGTAAAAGTGTTGAAAAATTCTAAAAATTACCACTATTATAGTGTGAAAAAATACACAACTTTATGGTATTTTTTGTCACATGATCAAAAATTAACACTATTATAGTATAATTTTTCACACTATTATAGTGTGAAGCCGTGTGTATTTCAATCAAAGTTGTTGAATATTTAAACAAAAATTGTTGAATTTTTAAACAAAAGTTATGTAAAAATTGTTGAATTTCCATTTAAGACTTATACTTCAGTCGAGATGCATTTCGATGGGCAAAGGTCATATAGAACATCAAATATTTATAAGTATAATAAATATATCGTAAAGATTCGAGCATCAGATGTAAGCATCTCACATTAGGGGGGATCCTGAGACAGCAAAAAACATTCCATATGTCTAAAAAAGCAAAAATTCAACATATATGTAGAATTCAACAATTTTTGAGTTTACACACAAAAATTCAACAATTTTTAAATTCACCAACTCCAAATTCAACAACTTGAAATTCAACAACTTTAAATTAAACAATTTTTAATTAAACATTTTTTCCAAATTTAACACTATAATAGTGGTGTGAAAGATTACACACTATAATAGTGGTAATTTTTTTTACTGTGTATATAATTGTTGACAACTATTTTATTTAATTGGTGAACATTTAAATTCTTACTGGACTTTTAAAAACAATAACAACGCTTGCACCATTTAATAAAAAAAGTCATGGTTGGGCAATAATTTATCGCAGCGTTTCTGCAAGAAGCTGTTCTTATTTCATCTAATTTCTTCGCGAGATCAATGCATAAATGCCGTTTAATTTCATTATGTATGCTAAGTCATTATAATTTTCTCCCAGTTAAATGGATATTTTCGTGATATATTGATATGATTTCACGTGCTTAAGAAAATTACGTAAAATGGCAAGAATAACACGATTTTCGAGACTCAATCACAGCAAATTATCAACAAAATAATGATTAAAAAAAATGAATACACATTAATTGTTTTCATAAGGCATTATAAAAATGTTCATTCATAATTAATCACAGAAAGTATGTTTAATTAAATCGATAAACCATATTATTTTTAATTAGTCGTAGATATTTATTGTAATTCCGATTTGTTGCAAATTAGCCTTTCTTCGAATGTTTATCGGGAAATTTTTGCATGTTACACAACATTGTAACATGTAATACCACTTTTGTTTTGCACTGAAAACAGTTTTAATAATATGTTAAAGACCCAAAAAAAAAGATTTTGAGCAGATAAGCGTAATTGCGCAAACACCAATTCTGAACCTTGTGTCTCTTAATTTAAAAGAGCGTAATATACTTATACTTATCTCAATCCTTAATGCCTACACCTTTCAGATCAGGAAAATTTCATAAGGACGAAATTCAGATCCCTTTCTCTCTTAAAAGATTTGTATATGTCTGTCCTTCTCTTTCGCACTCTTCTTCTTCTTTTGAACATCACACCAAATTAAATTTAGTTAAGTCGAATTTGAGGGGTATCGGTAGCTCAATAGGCAAAGTATTGGCTTTGTGACGCAGAGGCCCTCGGTTCGATCCTTGATCGAAGCGCGTCCGGTGAATAATTGGAAAACAGTTTTTCACCGTCCTTGAAAGCTACAAAACTGAACGCAAAAATATCAAGAAGGAAGTATGATAAAAGATAAGGGAGCAAAAAAAAAAGGATTTGTGATGGAGAAAAAAGAAAAATGATAAGGAGAGACGAGAGGAACAAACATATGGAAAAAAAAGAAAAACAGATGGAACTCGTATGTAAATAAGAGTGAGCGAAATGGCTATATGGACCTGATTGAGTCTGACAGCCAAAACATAAAAAGAAGAGAGAGAGAGAGAAGTCGAATTTGGCGCGTAATAGGCTCGAGCGGCTCGAGTGTCGACGAGTCCTGAGTCAGACCAAAACCAGCAATTGGTTGTAGCGCCGGTTAAGTAAGTCAGTCCAATTTCGAGTCAGAAAGGGGGTAAGAAACAGTTAGGGTAAAGTGATATAATTTGGAATTAGTGTTACAAGTTGGACAATTTGCCGGTACAAGTTGGACATGGCTTTTTTCTTCATAAATACAGTCCAAAATTTGTTTTTATGCAAAAGGAACCAAACTGTAAAACTAAAGCATTAAAAATATGCAAATAAAAATGAAGTACTAGATTTATCAAAACAAAAGGCCCTGTCCAAATTGTACCATTGTCCAACTTGTACCACTGTCCAACTTGTACCATTTTACCCTATGCAAATATTTTTATAAATTATTGGAAACGAATTTTGATTTAAAATCTCTTTTCGGAATCTGATTAGTTTTTTCCAATTAATGAATACTAAATTCTGTCAGTAAAAGTAAAATTCTAACGAGATACGGCAGTAAGTTTGATCAGTTAAATGAAGGTCAAGGATATACTTTTAGCTTAAGTTTAGACTGGATTGTAAAATCAAGAACATCGTAATAGTTTTGAAGACTCATTGAAAAATAAGATTTTTTTAAGAGTCCAATGGTTAAGATTCCATGAAATTAGAAAAAAAACATAAATCATGATCAAAATTCTTATAATACTATCTTAGGGATTTTCTATAATACGCATAGTCTAATAATTATTGTAAATTTGATCAGTAAATAACTTAAAGGACTATACCAAATTTCGGACATGTTACACATAAACTCTAAAATCCTAAGTTTGAAAAGTAGTATTTTAATACAAATTGAAATATTTTGTTACTGCATTTTTGGTAAAATTGTTTGGAGATTTAAAAAATAACTAAGCGAAATACTTCTCTGTTCTTCTTAAAATATAAATATTGCCTTGTGCGCAATTTTGGACGCTACGTTTCTCGAAATCTATTGCCTTTCTAGAACTTTATTAAAGTCTACACTCTACAGTACTGCGTCTCTTTCGGAGAGGCAACGCTATCATGATTCTTTGGCAATGTACGTGCTTTAGAAAATGATTATTATATAGAGATTAGAAAACTAAAAAAAAACATATGAAATTTTGAGAAATAAGCGAAGTGTCCGATATTGCAAACAGTCCAAAGTTTAGCACAGTTTTCCAGTAATCGTTCAGTAAAGTAATAAACTTTAGCCGTAGAAATCTTAGATGCTAATTAAATAAATTAGACTCCTTTTAGAAAGGATACAGGTAACTTTCTGGCCATTTTTTACAAATTAAAGTTTTTCCCAATTTATATACTTATTAATTTATACAAAAAAAGAATCAATACTATGAAATTTTAGTAACCCTTGTTTATTTTTTAAAAAGATAGTTTTAGGAAAAGTTTAATGAATTTCTAAGACCTCTTTTAATCTTAATCGCAGTTGAACAAATTGATGAGTAAATCTCACCTAATAATAGTGGCTTGAAATATCAAATACTATTTTAAACGTTTTAAAGATCTCCTTATATGTAAAAAAACGGTTTCAAGCGAAATATTGTCAATGGTATAATGTGGCGGCATAGAAAGCAATTGTCGTATTTAACAATTGCATATATCATATATGATTTTTATATAATAATAATTCATTCGAGCTTTACATAATAAAATAATAATATCCCACTAGAAACTTTAAATTTTATAAAAAATAATGCAGTTGTAGGGGGAAGTGGGGCACCTTTGAAATTGGGATTTTTCTCCTATTCTTAAGTGGAAATGAGCCATATTATAACGTAATTTAGCTTCTCAATCTGTTTGTGTAGTTAAATTATATCACAATAAGGCTCAATTTTAATTAAAAATAAGTGAAAATACCAATTTCAAAGGTGCCCTACTTCCCCCTAGATCGTTTAATAAAGCTAATATAATTTATTTATTGCTTTTAAATTTTTTGAATTAATGCACAAATAAAAAGATATCTTTTTCTTATAATCTTCTTGAAATATCTTTTTTTTTTAATTTTTTTCTTATCGAAAATAACAGTTTTGAGGAACTAATTTTCAAAATTTGTAACATTGTTTACAATTTCTGGAATAATTTAAATCTATTGCCCATTTCAGAAAAATGTATCTAGTGCTAGTCATAAGACATGTCATAAAAAAATCTCACTGAGTAAGTGCAATTTGATCAACCTGTGCGCATTTTCTAAACCACTGGTTTTATTTTTCTTGTCAAATATTGCTTTTTAAATTTATTTCAAAAGTGCAGTTCTCGCTGAGATAAAGCAAATAATCTTTATAAGGATTCTGATTTTTCAGGATTTGGCTTTCGGGATTTTGGTTTTTGGGATTTTCGCCGATACTGATCTGTGACACTTTTAGAGAAATTTTAATAAATATTTGTGAAATAATAAGAAAACTTTGGCAAAAAGGATACTTTTCTAAAGCTTTCAAATGACTTGAGAAATATTTAATCAGTATATTCTTAAAGAAGAGTTGGAAAATTTACGGCACCTGGAAATTTTGTCAAAAACCATTTTTCCCACCCGAAGGGAAATGCTTTTTTGAGTTTTTCGCTAAAATTTTGTAAAAGTTCTCAAATAATTCTTGGAAAAAATTCACTTTAACCCTTTATGGACGATTGGAACATCAGTGTCCCATAAAGAAAACATTTTTTCCTGTCTAACCTAAAGTTAATTTTATCTTATATTTGCACGTAATTGCAAAGTAGAAAGTTGAAGGAATCTAGGATATTTTTTGCAAGTCTATATCTGTTTACTATATAGTAAATTTTTAAGCTCAAAAATTACGAATTTTGAAATTCTCATATAGAAAATTTATTTTAATTATTTTTTATACTTACAATTTTTTTTTAAGTGAAACCGTTTTAGAATAAGAAATTACAATACTCAAACATTATATTTTTCATTAAAGTAAAAATTATCAGTCATTGGTATCGTTAGAAAAATTATTTAAATTTTTGAGCTATTTTTGTCCCTATCGTTCATAGGGACAAAAAATACACCAAATTAGACTCTGTTGGCTTTGCGAAATTTAGATGTAATAACCCAACGCTCCACAAGTTTTGGTTTCATTTTTATTGCTAATTTTCGGTCAGCGAAAACTGTCTCGTCGTTAAAGGGTTAAACGCTGTTGTAAATGAAAGAAATATTCAATTTAGAAATCATGATAGGAAATTTGTTCCTTTACAACTTTATCGTAGAACATTTTCCTCTATTTCAACGAGAAATGTGCTTCACGAATAATTTTCAAAAGCAGTTTTGGTCAAGAAAAATATATCTCCACTGGCTTAGAAAAGGCAAACTGAAGACAAATCAACCAAGTGCATAGCGTGCATAGCATTCATTCATTCAGTGGATTTTGGCTATTTCGGGATTTTGATTTTCCGGGATTTTGACTGGGACCAGTCACAGATACCTCAATATACTCTGAAAAAAAGTTTTGTTAAACGAACAAATGGATTTTGTACAAATTTTGTCAAAAGGATGTTATTTACCAATTTGACAAAACTTTTTCTCGCATTTTATAGAGGAAAACATCCTTTTGACAAACTTTTAACAAGATCCAGTTGGCCGCCGATTTGAAAAAACTTTTTACTATTCTGTATGGAAGAACATCCTTTTGACAAACTTGTCTTGCTAATTTAGCAAAACTTTTTTTTTCAGAGTAGACAAAGTGATAAATTGTACAAATTTATTTTCACTAAAATTCAGTACTTCCTACACTGATCAAAGAATATTTTTCCAGCTAAACTTACTTTTGATCTGACCGAGAAAATGCACCTATTTTACTCAACAGGTTTTCACTCTCTTGAAATTGCTCCAAGCATTGCAAGTAAATCTCTTCAGAATGAGAAGCTTTCGTGAAATGTCCTTGATAGGGTAAATTTAGTAATTATAGTCTTTACTAGACGACACTGAAGGCGACAATAAAACTGGTAATATAGTTCATCATACAAGAAACAAATAATTAGCAAATTCTCAACAACACAGCCTCCAATCTTCACATTTGCTTTTAGCATGGAATTCTAGAGCCAAAGAGGTACAAAGTTTTGTAAGTAGGCATTAAATCTTGTGCAGCACAAAGTGGGGAAAAAATTCTGTCTTCCCAATAATGAGAACATACCATTACCATCCAACCCATAGCTCTTTTACAGTGATTAACAGTAAATATGTTTAAAAGCAGAATTGCAAAGCGCCCAAATATCTAACAGGAATGCTAGAAATAGAAGTTGCCTACCTCCTCCCAAAGTAGCGATGACCTGATGCTTGGCATTCTGGTTACTTCCACCAGCTGATCTTCCTCCCTCGCCCGTTGCTGTATTATTCCCTGAATTGTTTCCCATCACCCCATATTTGATGGGCTTAAAGTGGAAGAATGACGGTGAGTATCCAGATGCTGTACGACTCAGTGAACTGCATCGTTCCTCTCGATCCTCCATATACAGTCCTTCCTTGCCCATGGCAGCCAATTGGCGTCCTTTGGGCATGAACATCACCAGGAAGACTGTAGCTGAAGTGGCAATGAGTCCAAAAGCCAGACAAGCGTCACGATGTCTCTCAGCCACAGCCAATCCACAGAGAGTCCATCCCAGCCAGATTGGGATACTTCCCCCAATGGCCAGACCAATGTATGTGGCTTCACGGTAATTGTCGCGAATGCCACGGGATTTAATGGCCAGCACAGCCACGAAGAGGATCAGAAAGACCACGTAGATGAGAGACAGAAGATGCTCAGAGAAAGGAGTGCGACAGAGGTGAACAGATTGTTGGATGGGCGTATTGGAGTTGGCCAGGATGATAGTGTAGCGATTGATAGGGGATGAAATGACTTCTGGTGGTGATGTTAGAAGCCATTGGGAACTCACAGCCACTTGAATGAGAACAGCAAAGAGCAACAGAAGCCCCTGGTATGGTGCAGGAAGATATACTCCCCCATTCAAGCTGATCAGGAATACACATTTAACCAGGAGGGAGGCAAATACCAGGGCAAAGGCTACTCCAGAACCAAAGCGAACAATTGCACAGGACACCACTGTAGGTGTAGATGTGACAATGGCTGCGAGTCCAGCACAGGCAAAGAGTCCCAGGAGGAGCATCTGACCGAGGAACAGATGCCTCCGACTCGGTGATGTTCGCCATACTTTGCACAGCACAAACACCTCAAATGCCACCATCATGATCATGGCCAGGGATGAGAGGATCAATACTGGCACCACCCATGGTTCCTTCCTCAGGCCCATTGAGTGGGTGGGTACAATTGTGGGTGGTGTAATATTGCCACTAGCGGCTTCAGACGTGGTCTTGGCCGTGAGGATCATGCCGCCAAAAGAGGCTGATGATCGCACAGATGGGTAACGACTGGTTGAGGGCACAGTTGGTGGTACCACGAAAAATTCCGTGGACATCTCAAGACGATGCGCCTGGGCTGATGACACATTGCTCTCAATTTGATTGTCCGCAAAGATAGGATCAATCTCATTGGAGTACTCATCACTTTTACGCCCAATGTCATTTGAACTCAACCGATGGAGGTGAGTTATATTCTTAGGATGATCCCTAACACTACCACTTGATGCACTACTATTAACACTTGTCCGATCTTCAGCACTGTATCGATGCCGTGGTGAGATACGATCACCGAATTTTGGATAATTGCTATTCACCGTGTTGATATCACTTGTATCCACAGACACAGAATAGTAGTCGGATGGTGTGACGAAGTTGAGGAGTGTGGCCAACGTCGCCAGCAATAGGGGGGCCGACTTAGCTGGCTGACGAGCCATACTAAACTAGAAATATAGCGATCGCGATCACGAGCGTGAACTCCACTTTTGTGTATTATCTCTTCTTTTTTTTTCTTCTTTTCCTTCTGTCTCTCTTTTGTGGCTCTTTTTTTGTTCCCTTCCTTCCTCTTATGTGCTTTTGGTTCTCCTCCACTTCGCCTTTGCCCTGGTGGATTTGTCTTGTGGAAGATGTGTCTCTTGGCTCAAGAAACCGGTTGAAGGTAGAGTTGTTAAATCTGTATGAGATATTTGGTATTCTTACGAGGGGTCCATCATTCCTTAGACGCACTTCCCTTTAGATCTTTAGAATTTCTATTGTAAAAGCTCAATAGTGAGCTAACTACTTTTCACTATCTATCACCTCTTTTTGTTGCTACTTTCAAAAAAGAAAATCCGAAAAATCCCATGCCATATTCATTCTTAAGAATATTCGGATTTTAATTAAAAGATTGTCATGACCAAAAATTCAGCCATGAACCATAGCAATTATCTCGTGCAACACACCGTCTATTCTTAACCCAAGACACTTCTCCTTTTAAAGGGCCAAATATTATTTTACAGAAAGAGGTGAAAAATGGGCTACTGGCGGAAAGAGGTCAAACCATACTAACGGTGTTATCACACTAGGATTTTTCACGTTTTAATTTTAAATTGAATTGAGCATTGCGATTTCTAGAATTGCTTGAAATTTCTCACAGCCAGGACACATTGTGCAATAAATTTACTCAATTTTAAATAATGCCGCGAGATTTTTACTATGAATGACTCTGTAAAATGTGTGACAGTACTAAAAATGTATTATAGTCACTTAACTGTTATGCCAGAAGAAAGGGTTGTATGTAGGCAAGGGAGGCAAGGGCGCTCATGAAGAGACTTTCATATAGTCTTGTTTTGAAAATCTGTATGAAGTTATACAAACTGGAGATTTCGTGGAATCAAAATTTCCTTCAAATGGCTTTGTAACTTAGCAAATTACTCCTGATACTAAAGTTTCATTCCCGTACAAGTTTAACACTATATTACTGTACTTATCTTATTTTTGTGGCCACAACTAATATTAATTACGAGTAAATAAATTTAATAAGAACAATGTTCTTCAAAAGATGCTTGTTTAACTGCAATAAAATTGAAATTAATGAGCAATTTTAACATTTTAATTTGTTAAATTCAAATTATTTTAAGCAACCACATTTTATGCTATTTTACCATGTTTAACCGTGTTTCCGTGAACCAAGGCTAAGTTTATAATTAGTAATTAAATGAAAATCTATCAATTCAAATGATTTTTAATGCAAAATAACGCAAAGCAACAATTCATCTGAAAATTAATTTGAATTTACAAATTGAGAAAATCCTACTGTGATAGCACGGTAAGACAAGGTTTTTAGACTTCGTACACACTTTAGCTTCGAACACTTCAAGTTCTTCGCATATTTCTTTAATGAATGTGATACATCTAAGGCAGGGGCCTCTTGACATTAATTTTTTCATACGTTTTTGCATAGCGGCACTGAAGACTAATAGCAAGTGTTTTCCTAAAGAAAATTGACTTATGAGTCTGATATATTTCGAAATTGTGCGTTAAAACCTATCTAAAAATACCTATTTCATAATGTTCGCCGAAATCATACATGAACTACGAGCAAATTTGTTTAAGTCACGATGCAAATACGAATCAGTGACAATTTTATAGAAATTGACTATCAAACCGATCAAACATTCAAAAATTGACCCACCGGTTGAGTCGAGGAACCGATCGACTCGAGGGCACTTTACTTTATTGCGGAGTACTCTAAAAAACAGTTTAGTTAATTAATCAAGACAATTTTGTCAAAAGGATATTTTTCATACAAAATATGAGAAAGTTTTGTTTAAAAAAAAATAAACAAATGCGGAGAACCACGAAGTAGTAGTCTTGATTGTACGGTTTGTAGTTGTACGTAGTCACGTAAGGGGAGGATCCTGAATTACAAGGCCAAAAACTCGATATTTTTGTTACTCCTTTAATCGATGAACAATTGCAGAAACCCATTCGAAGTACTTCCGAAGATACAGAAACAAAAACAAAGTACCGCAGAGCAGATTTATAAGCGCTCCGATGGACATCCAAAACTTTGATGAGCGTTTTCTTTCTATTAAAATTTTTACAATTTTGTCGAATTGATGGGAAAGATATAAAAAAAGAAAAACTTATTGGCTGATTAAAATAAATTAAAAGGTTATTCTCTTTAGAATACAATTCACTTCTATTTGATAAATTGTCTTTGCAAAACTATTTTTTTAAAAATATTTTTGCAGCATGTTAGGGGGAGGTGGGGCTACATTGAAAACACTATTTTTTCACATATCTCTAAAGGAAGCTGGTCATAGCCATAATTTAATCTTCGTCGACGCGACGGCTACGACGAAAAGTGAACTACTCTTCAGTCCATCATTTTACAATTTTTTCGAAAAAAAAAAACTTTAAACACTTTAAATTTAAATGTGTTGAAACATACAACAAAATTTTCATCAATATTGGCAGATTCAAAAAAAGAAGCCAAGAAAATCAGCTAATCTTTGGCCTTCTAATTCAGACTGCCCCCTTAAGAGTACGTCTTCAAAGTTTTCTGCTTTTGTCCACCTGATAGAGTAGAGTAAGTACTTTTGGCCACTTTAAGGTTTCACGTGCTTGTAATTTTTATAATCTTTAATTAAATAAAATGAAATTTTGAACAAAGATACCTTAAAGCCGTTTCTTCCTAATTAACCAAGAGAATTCCCAAATTTTTGGATATTTTAGTGAAAAATGCATTTTATGCAACTATGCATGTTTCAGTACTTTTGGCCACTTTGTAAGCAGTTTTAGCCATTGTGTGTAAGAACTTTTGGCCACTTGTTTACAATAGAATTTTAATAAAATAACAGAAGAAATAGCTTTCGAAAACTTTCACATATACACAGCACAAGTCCTATTCTTATTTTACACCAATTTTATGTGATTATTAGAGTACATTAAACGACTTTTTGCACATTTTTCTATTTGATGTAAAAATCAGTCAAGTCACGATTGTTTTTACTGAAATCCGCGAGGTGCGCCAAGTGTAAAATGTATGGGAAAATGAATAGCCATAAGTACTTACACAGCCGAAAAAAGTAAGCTCTTTTAGCCACATCCGATTTTCATTTAATTTGTTAGAAAATCTTATTAAGGATGATATCACAATAGAATTTAGTTAATTAAGAAATGGACTTTCATTGAATAACATCAAATATTTTCATCAAAAATATGAAATAATACAAAACAATTTCTCTTAACATTAACAAGTTTCTTAAGAATCCCATGTTTTTTTTTAGTGATTGTTTACCTTGACGAGAATTTATTTCAATAACTTAGAATTAATCAAGTCGATACAAAATCAAATATGATTTTCTGATTCGTTTAGAGGTCAGGAAATAAGACCCATTTTCCTGTTTTAAATAAACTCATAATTGCCTTACAATGTGATTTTACTTTAGGTGGCCAAAAGTACTTACATGGCCAAAAGGGCTGACTCTATCCTACAGTAAGGAAATCTCAAAATTGCAATTGAGGTGCGATTCCAAATGTACCCCATAATGGCCTAGTTGTTATACAAAAGTTTTTCTCTAAATTTTAAGTCCCACGTAAGCCTTAACCCTTTAAGGACGAATGTCACACCGGTGTCCCAAAAATAAAAACTGATTTTTTGGACTGTTTGTAGGGCAAAATAACTTTGTATAGCCAAAAAATTGTGCTTATTTTTGGGATATCAGTGTCCCACTCATCCTTAAAGGGTAAATGGTTTCAAATCCGAAAAACGATCACAAAATCGTTAAATTTTTTTTTTGAAGTCTGGGAATTAGACGATAATAAACCAAGAGTAAGTCAACTTTGGCGGTATTCTATCTTAAAATTTCAATCTAAAAATTTTACAAGGTTATCTTCGAATTAACTTAATGCAAGATTCTTCTAAAAGTCTACCCCTTTTCTTTTCAAATAAAAGGAGTTATGGTGAAAAAAGAATAGTATGGTTCTCTCCTTGAATGAAGGCAATAAAACGCGAAATCCACAAGTTTTATTATAGGTTCTGAATAAATCTTAATTTGCGTGAAATGAGCAACCCCTCTGAATATTCTTATTCTTATACCACATTTGTGCTGTCTCAAATTATTTTTTCACACAACACACATACACAACGCACAAGGAATGTATTCTCTTCGTCTCTTAAAGTCTGTTGTTTTTTTCCTTCTTCTCGTTCTCATCTATACTAAAGGTGCAACATTGATTTAGAACGATGATGGATTGTGTACAGTACGGGAGAGTAGATGCAAAAATATTTATTTTTTAGGCATTTTTATGTTATTCCAATGATCGTTTCTGCCAAAAGCACTCTCATTCACTTTTTTCTCTGTTCAATCAATTCACAATTAACACTTGATATCCACTCAATGATCAAGCTGGATAACATGTCTTTATTTAGCTCAAATGTGTGATATTAAGGACACAATTTATCAAAATTGTACACACAAAGTAACAATTTAAGTAACGCCTCTTGTTCTCCCTCGAAAAAAAAATAATATTAACTTGATTGTTAGCTCCGTATGACCAGCGAGTGGTCTCTAATTTCGTCTTTCAACAAGGAAAGCTCAAAATGAACTGAAAAATTGTGTAGACACCCAGCACGATGCAAAAATTTCTCATTTGTTGTGTTGAATCAATGGACGAGAAGAAAAAAAAAGGCCCTCAAGTGTGTGCAGATGAGAGAAAAGAAAAAAAATACACGAAGATGATGCCTAAGAATGGATGGATATTGAATGTGGAACAAATTATAGTGAGATGCAATATTGAAATGAATTGGAGCTTAAAAATGCAATAATTGCAGTTTTCTTTAAACTCACAATTTTTCACACACAAACATACATGTTCGGCTCTTTTTGTGTTAATATGTTCCACCTTCGTGAAATTTGCATTGCGCCTCATCAAGTGTGGATAAATACCTATCTCCCCATTTGATGCACTTTCTTTACAACAAACAAATATTTCCCGCGGGGTAATTTTTTCCATAAAAAAACTGGCATCATATGATTTTGTTCAATTGATGAGTTGATTCGTCTCAATTTCTTGTCTTCCTTTCACATTTCAGGAATTTTATTAAACGAATTAACTTAGGCAAGTTTTTTTTACAACGATCAAGTGATTTAGTATAGGGCGCACCTTTGAAGCAATGAAATCAATTCAGAGACAGATTTAACGGAAAACAAGAATCTCAGCTAATTCTGAAGTTAACATCATGATCAGGAAGCACAATACAGTAGGTAAGCTATAGCTAATTCGGTTCTTTTAAGATCGGGCTACTTTTTAATACAGTCGGCACTTAAATTTGTGGTGCGCTTTTTCATCATTAAGAGATTTTAGGAAATTTACAAAAAAGTGTGTAAGAGCTTACTAGTAATAACTAATTAATATGAGTACCGTAGATGCTACTAATACTTTGCCCTCCGAGGCTCTTGTTCATAAGTTTCTCTTTAATTCTAGCACTTAGGGGAAGTGTGCCAAATTTCGGCCAGCTTATAATTTCGGCCACTTTGAGTGTAATTTCGGCCATACAAATAAATGAATTGAAATTATGTATGTTATCTTCCAATAGTCAATGAATTCATTTTGCTTTTAAATATTTATTAATTTTAGTGTTTTTCAGTGTGGAGAGAGTCTTACAAAAAATGTGACAGATCGATTGTGTTTCTAGCAGTCTTGTGATTTATGGTGAAGTGCAAAAGGTTTTCTTTCGGTGTTTTTCATGAAAATTGAGTAGTTTTCATTAAAGATTGTTTCTGTTTATGTTAATAGTGAATCAATCTTTAAATTTCGGGTGAAATTTCCCAGCTGGATCCTGTATTTCGCGTAAAAAAGTATATACTTTGAGAGCGTGTCTCCGGTGAGGTAGTGTTGCCTATTCCGGCAACATCTTTTGCTTTCCTAAATTTCTTATTCATTTAGTGTTTTTTTTTCTTCAATTTCTGAGTTCTACAATTTCCAGAGAAAAAAGCCATCGCTTCTGTGAAAAAGATGATGTGGAAAAGGCCTTGGAAGAGTTCAGGAAGGGAAAATTGCTATGGGAATCTGTGCGTAAAATTGAGATGCTACTCTTCAGGTCTTCAGGACAAATTACACGGAAGATTTGAGGGCTTGTTGTTCATATAAACGTATTAAACTAAATATCAAACTCGTTCCGTTTGACGTTTTGAAATTTTCTATCCGTTGCGTCACAAAAGGTGGTCAGAAAAAATGTGGCCGGTATTTCAATCAAAGTGGCCGGAATACTACCCAAAGCAATGTCCATATTTTTATTAATTTTTCAATATTTTAGGAAGTGATTTAAAGAAAACAGAGATGATAAACTAGTTTTCAAAGTTCCACACAACCTTCCCGAAAAGGAAGTAACAAAAAATATCAATATGAATTAAAATTATTGCATTTCAAACTTATGACTTCGGTGCTTATATGCAACTATGCCGAAATTTTGCACACTTACCCTATACGGGCTTCAGACCTAAGGCTTACCCTTTATAATAGCTCTGACTTTTGCTATTATATGGCGAAGAAATTAGACTTTAATTAAAAGACTTATTTCACTATTTACAATAACTTTATTAGACGCGATGTGACTTCAATGCGTGCTTTTATTATACTGAATTCAATATTTTAAAACCCTGACCTGAACAATATCATCCTATCTCTTTTATTTACATCATCTGTCTCAATACACTACATTCTCCCAGCAATATTTTAAATTCCCTATTTACAATTTTAAACTAATATTTACAATTTATTTTTACAAGGCTAGGAGAATCCTAACTCTGCCTAAAGGTCCTGTTAATGAAACTATGACTTATACATTTGACATTCTAGTTGTTTCCTTTTTAACATTTCCTTAATTCTTTCTGATCTTCTGACATTTTCTGAATCATAAATTTTTCTCTTCTTTCTTAAAGGTTTTCCATCATAAGTAAAAGGTTCAACTACTGACTGTTTTCTGACTCTTTTCTTCGAATTAAGTTGTGACTCTTTTGACTTATAGACAATTAAATCTGTATTATACTGACTGAAATATTTCTTTAATTGATTTACGTGGACCATTTTAATCTTGCTATCTAAGCTAATCAGATATCGCAACTTAGATAGTTTTTGCTTGATAATGCATGGTAACCAACGAACAATTGACTTTTTATGATTTTTGTATAATGCTTTCTCATTTACTATAAATTCAGGACTTTGACTTTGACTGTGATTATTATTCTGTGATACCTCATTATTCTGATTTTGACTGTGATATTTATTCTTTGACAAATCAAAACTGACTTTCTTTTTAGGATTTAAGTTATCAATTTGTGTACGAGGTTTATATGAATATATTAATTCATTTGGAGACTGACTGGCGGTGGAATTTGGACTGTTTCTGTAGTGCAATAAAAATTTTTGAATTTTCTGCTCAATCGTCGTATCCTTGCTGGTAAGGAGAAATTTTCGGAATACAGTTTTTACAATTCTTACTCCGCGCTCAGCGCGACCGTTCGACGCTGGATGGTAAATAGGTGAATGACTCAACCTGATACTTCTCTCCCGACAATATTTTTCGAATTCCCAACTGTTAAAAGGTGGTCCATTGTCGGTAACGATCTCATGAAATAGTCCATAAATCGCGAACTTGTCTTCAAGGACTTTGATGAGAGAACGAGCAGTTGTATTGTTCATTAACACAATATCAATGTAGTTACTGAACGAATCGACAATTATTAGGAACATTTTGCCCCCGAAATAGAATAGATCGAGATGTACTCTCTCGAAAGGAACTGAGCATTCTGGCCATTTACTATTTAGCTTTTCCTTCTTAACGGTGCCTGTCTGTTGGCAAATCTCACATGACCTAACATAATCCTCGATACTTTTATCAATGGATGGCCACCAGACGTAAGATCTAGCTAATTTCTTCATGAGCACCATTCCTGAGTGATTTTCATGTAGCAATTCTAAGATTGCTAATCTCAGATTCTTAGGAATAAATAGCCTTTCCCCATAAAATATGCACTGATCTTCCAACGACAGTTGGTTTTGGACTCTTTTAAATTCTGAAGGTATCCCCCCACCCGAACCATTTGCTAAATACGACGACACTTGTTTAGCTTCCGGGTCGTTTTTCGTCTCAGATTTGACTTTCTCAAAATCAATTTGAATTGAATCATCCCACCTAATGTTATTGACCGGAATCGACTCGACTTCATGACTTTCCTGTATAGGTAGGCGCGATAGCGCATCCACATTTCCCATTTTCTTCCCTGGGCGATACACTATCTTATAATTAAACATTGACAGCTGAACAGCCCATCGCTGTAACCTTGCTGCTGCGACTGCAGGAGTATTTTTCTTTGGATTGAAAATCTCTCGAATTGCCTGATTATCAGTGACTAACGTGAAACATTTTCCATATAAATATTTCTGGAACTTTTTTACCCCAAAAATAATTGCCAATGCCTCACGGTGAAGTTGAGAATAATTTTTCTCACTCGGACTCAAGCTTGCTGACGCGAATGAGACTGGACGTTCTTCCCCATTAACCATCTGGGATAAGCATGCTCCTAACCCATACGGAGATGCATCGCACGACAAAATAGTTTCCTTATTAGGATCAAATAAGGTTAACGCAAGACTATTTATCAGCAATTCTTTCGATTTTTGGAACGCTGTTTGACATTGTTCATCCCACTGATATCTTACATTCGACTTGAGTAGATTATACAATGGGTGCAATTCCGTGGATAAATTTGGTAGGAATTTCCTATAGTAATTTATAAGCCCTAAATAGGAACTCAATTTAGCGACATCGGATGGTGCTGGCGCATCTACAATCGCTTTTATCTTATCTGGATTGGGACTTACATGTCCATCTTCTAAGACATGTCCAAGATATTTGACTGACTTGACCAGAAATTGACATTTTTCGAGATTTATCAAGATCTTATGATCATTGAGTTTCGATAGGACTTGGAAAAGAATCCTTTTGCATCCCTCTTGGGTACTACTCCCTATGACAATATCGTCAAGGTATGCAACACATCCGTCGATATCCTTTAAGACTTGATCAATGACCGACTGGAAAATTGCAGGCGCAGATGCCACCCCGAAAGGAAGCCTCTTATACCTGAAAAGACCACGAAGGGTGTTAATGGTAAGACACTCTCTTGATTCTTCTTCTACCTCCAATTGAAGATAGGCATTTTTTAAATCAATGACGCAGAAAAATCGACTATTGGCCAAGGAAACGAAAATATCGTCTACCAAAGGAAGAGGATAATGTTCAGTTTTGATAAATTTATTTATCGTGACCTTTGCATCCATGCAAAGTCTTACTGACTCTTTGCCTTTTGGCACCACGACAATGGGTGAAGCCCACTTACTATTCTTCACTGGTTCTAAGATGTTCTCATTGCAAAGACGCTCAAGCTCTTGCTCGACTTTTTCACGAGATCGATATGGAACACTATAAGCCTTGTGAAAAATAGGCTGGCACGGTTCAAGCAATATTTGTGCCTTAAACCCGACAATTGTTTGATTTGTATCTTGAGAGACCGTGTATGGGAATTTTTCACGAATATTTTTAATCAAAGTATCAGACTGAGTATCATTCCCTTGAGCATAAGACATTTTAGAAATATTTGGAATATTCTTACGTGGCGACAGCAATTCTCTCCAGCTTGGATTAACGACATCAAGCCATGAGCGACCCAATAAGGCAGTAAATCGCTTCCCTGTGTCTACTACAAGCACCTCAAGATGTCCATATTCCACACCGTCAATCACCACAGTTGCGATAAATGATCCTAACGGCCTAACAGTTTCTTCTGTAAAAGTAGAAAGAGATAGGGACCCTATACTGATCAAATTTTTATGATGATTCTGGAACTTATCTTGGTACTCCTGTAGACTCATGAGCGTTTCTCCGCATCCGCCATCAACCTCAAACTTCATGGTGACTCCATTGACTACTACTTGCCAGTAGAGAGGCTGTGACATTTTCCTGGGCGCTGTCCCACTTCCTACTGAGTTGCACTGAATCCTTCCCAGTCGTCCGCGATCACCTGAAGAACTCCGTTGTCGACAAACCGTAGAAATGTGTCCCGTTTTGTCACAGACAAAGCATTTCCAATTTAGTGCTGGACAATTCTGTGGCTTATGATTTGGAGCTTGTCGGCCACACCGATAGCATGTGGTAGAATCACTGGACTCGTCTTTGTTGCGATGGTGCTTTCCATCACCCCTGTGACGTGAAAAACTCCTCTTGGCTGGTGATTTATTCCGGTTTGCAGCTTTTTTTGCTTTCCTCTCGGACACTTTATTCACTCCACTGGTACTGGGTTTCAGCAACAATTGCTCTCTTTCACTCATTTCCATATTGAGTGCAATCTCACAGCAAGCATCAAATGATTTGGAATCATCCGATAAGAGTTTTTGCTGAATTTTTTCATTCGATAATCCCACAATCAATTGATCCGTTAGAGCATCTTCCAATGCCAATGCTCTGAGTGAACCCTTTTGTTGATTGGTGTCTGGAATAAACCCGCCAAATTCACATGTTGCCGCCAATTCCTTGAGGGTTAAGATGTATTCCTTGATTGTTTGACCCTCCTGCTGCTTTTCTTTGAAGAACTTGAATCTCTGAGCCCTTTTATTCACTTTTTTATCATAGTGATGCTCTAAAAGAGCCATGAGTTCCTCAAATTTTTTCTCACTGGGCAGCACTGGCGCACAAAGTGTGGTGCACGTGTTGTAAATTTCTTCGCCGACGCACGCTAAAAATGTTGGTACTTTCATCTCCTCAGATACGTAGTTTGCGATGAAAAACTGCTTAATGCGATCGTGGTAGTACTTGAAGTTGGTTCCTGGAGTATATTCTGAGATACTACCCACAAAACCACCTTGCCTCGTGGCTGATGAAGATTCCATTTTGGCTTCACGTTGATCTGACTGAATCCACAATTTGTCCAAATCCAAGTCTTCTACACTCATCACACTTTATTTTCACGCGAGTACTTTTTACACTCGTCGCCAATTATAATAGCTCTGACTTTTGCTATTATATGGCGAAGAAATTAGACTTTAATTAAAAGACTATTATTTGTCTATTTACAATACTTTATTGGACGCGAGGTGACTTCAATGCGTGCGTTTATTAGACTGACTTCAATATCACAAAACCTTGACCTGAACAATATCATCCTATCTCTTTTATTTACATCATCTGTCTCAATACACTACACCCTTATAGCTTAGCTTCTCCAATTTGTTATCGGTCAAGATTTTTTGGGAAATTTTGATTTAGACTTGTATTTGTTAAGGGCAAATTGTGTATTATATTGTGAAGAATCAATTTAATTGATTGCTATTTAGGATTTGGGAACTGGACTTACCCTCTAGTCTGAAGACGACTTTACGGGTGTTCTTCACCGATCTGATCTATACCACGCCCGATCTATGAAGATCATCTTTAAGTGCTGGAATTAAAGAAAAGCTTACGAACAGCAAGTGGGCAAAGTCAACCGTATCTACGGTATGGTATCTATCGGTATGAAAATGAACAAAATATCTTTGGATTTCAAAGCAAACAGTTACACGCTTGAATTCGGATGATACTTCAGTCCCAAATGTCAGTATTTAAGAAAGTTCTCTGTGAGGTCAGATGTGCTATAGTAGAGGATCTGAGTTAGATTTCGGACATGTTGCATATAAAACCCCAGTCCTAAGTTTAAAAAGTAATATTTTTAATACAAATTGAAATATTTTGTTACTTCTTTCCATAATGGTCCCCGTCTTTAGAAGTCAGTACTGAGAAAGGAATTGACTGGATTGCCGATTTTGATGAGATAGTAGATACTGAATTAATGCTCTTATTGATGATATAAAAATTGAGAAATCCCCTTTTTTATTTTTGGTTGTTGCGATATATATTGGTTCGAAATTAAAATTGCGAAAGAGTTGTTGAAGGGCTAGATTGGTCGATATCCAACTGCGAAAAACTTTATGCTAATCTGAGGGCCAATTTTTGAAATTCTCACTCGCACCCGCGAGCTCTTTAGTGGCCGAGAGAAGTTGACTCGCACACCCCGCAGATTCTTGAGTACGTGCAACGAGTAGTTTATGTTATAAAGATGTAGTTACAGAAGAATTTGAATCTGCGGGGTGTGCGAGTCAATTTCTCTCGGCCACTAAAGAGCTCGCGGGTGCGAGTGAGAGTTTCAAAAATTAGCCCTCTGGTGGATCGGTTAAGTGTTGCGATATTAAGGTTAGAACGTTTAGCTGGAGCATTGTATCGAAAGACAGGTGTTTGATCTTTGATTGATGAACGATAGGCAAATTAGTATTGGTATAGTCCCATGCAACTAGAATTAGACCAACAATTTCTTCCAAGAAGTAAATTTAATTCGGCGCACAAGAAAGAATAAAATCTAAACTACAAGATACTATGCAGTGGTAGCGATTTCCCTCCTGATAGATATGTTTACGATAAAGAACTTTTCTGGATCAATTTATGACAGATGTTGTTGAGAAATGATCTAATACAGCAACAGCGGAAAAGGTCTTGGAAAAAATAGCCAGTGTTGATGCAAATTTTATGGAATTCCAGGGAAATTATTTGGGCTATTCCAATGCCATCAAATAAGCACAGTGATAAATTCATTAGATTCAATGCGCTTATTTTTTTTACGAAAAACGTCCGAATTTGGACGAAAGAAAGTTACATAAACTTGCAAGTCGACAGCATTAAATCATGCGCCGAACAAAAGACTGCCAAAATTTCAGAAGTTGCAATGGAAAATTCTCCAAAACCTAGAATATTAGGTGAGATTCTTAACAATCTCACCTACTATAATCTAAACAAAATCTCATGTCCTCCGATCGGCCCCAAACTTTGCCAGAATGTGTTTTGACACTTCCTGATCACGAATATATGGATGGCTAAAAACCGTTCCCGACCGTCCGTTCGTCCGTCCGTCCGGCCGCTCTTTGGAGCTTAATAGCTCCTAAACTAAAAAAAATATCGACTTGCGGTTTTCGGCAAAGGTTATATATCGTATGAAAATTGCAAATTGGTGCATTGACCCCCCACCCCCCACCCCTCCTTCCGACATTTTGAATACCCCCCTTTTTTTGTTTTCTCAATGGCTCCGCCCCTATGGCATCGATCGGGCTCAAATTTTAGTATGTTATAGCTGGGCCTTAGGGCTTTCCATCAATACCAAACTTAAGGTTCCCCCACCCCCCTGACCCGAGTTATAAGGGTCCAAAAAAATTTCTTAAAATTGCCATAACTTTGGTTCAAATTATAAGAATTTAAAAAGTGAGGGCGTTTTGGAAAGCTCTTGTGAAATGCCACTTCCCCTTCTAACATCACAAGTTCGTAAAACCACCGCTAGGGGCGCTATTTTTAAAAAGAAGATTTTTCAATTTTCTAAGTTACATAATTCAAAATTCCTTTATGCAATCGGGCTGAAATTTTAATATGTTGTAGCCGCTGATTATACCTATCAAACAAAAAAATACTTAAGTCGATCCATAACCCCTGTCCCGAGCTATAAGGGGTCAAAGTTCGAATATAGACCGGCCTCTATCTCCGGTTCTAATTAACATATCGACCTAAATTTTGGCTTTATGGTTTCGTCTCAATGAGCACTTTCAGATGGAAGTTCAAAAAGTCACCACAGGTGGCGCTGCGATAGCGTCAAATTTCATCGAAATTCAAACTCATTTTTCTCAAAAATTCCTTTGTGCAAGTTAATGAAATTTTAGAGTGTTATAGTCCATTCAAGGACGTTTCCAAAATGGGGCGTAAGTGCGCTGTGGTTTCAATAGAACTGAAGATATGAGGGGTCAAAGTTCACGTAATTCAAAAAATCATATCTCCGGTTCTATGTGACCGATTTTGATGAATGAGGGCTTAAACGAAAGAACTCACCAAATGCTACAACTTTCTAGAACATTTGAACTTCGTGGGACCAACACCAGGGGCGCGACAGTCGAGAAACCAATTTCAATATCACATAACCTCAATTATCTTGACTGTCGCTGAACCGATTTTGATGATTACTTCGACATAATTGTAGAGAACATTCGTGTGTACATTTCGTCCATACATCATTTTTCGATCAGATAATGCGATCTGTCCGATTTTACCGTTTAAGTGTGAAAAAATTGTTGAAGTTAAGCCATAATGGCTAATTCCAGGTCTGAATCCCGTATGGCAGTAATTACTAACACTAACTATAACGGGTTTTACATATATGAAAATGAAAGACTAAAAGAATCGAGGAGTATGACATTATCTATTATCACGTTTACAGAATTCGTCTACTATTTATACAGACCCAAATGTGACTCAGTTTTAAATTGCTCATATCATGCGCATCTTAAACTGATGCAATACAATTTGTAAAAAAAAATATGAATAAAACTGGTTAAAAAACTTGTGCCTCAGAAAAATATTTTTTGGGATGAAATATTCAATTATACATGGGAATATTGTTTGATACTTGATACTTTAGAAACGAAAATTTAAAAGTTAATGCAATTTCTTTGACGAAGAATTAATAAAGCCAAAGAGAAGAAACAGTGAAGAGAAAGACGAAATTTAGTTTTTACGCTAATAGCCCATATTTGGAAAACTAATGAAACACCCTGTTGAATATGCATTCAAACTATTCAAACTAACAATTACGGACAAAACTCAAAATTAGAAAAAAAAACTATTGTTGTTATGCGTCAAAATATTCCATAAATAGGCGTTATTTTCAATAAAACCCTAACAAGCTTGAACTGTGTTCAAGACTGTGTTTAGTTATGGAAAAATATTTCCTATTCACATTTAAACCATTTAATTTTTGAAGAGTTCAATAGATTCATAAAGATGATACATGAACCTTCATCAATATGCAGAGAATGACGTGCAAATATGAAACTATGTAGAGTTAATAAAAGAGTTATTTTGTTCACCACTAAAACCACAAAAAGGTTCTCTGCTAGCCAAGACCAAAATGTTCAATTTGACGCGTACTAAACCTTTAGTTTAATATTCTTACACTTCGTCTCAGGTAAATTCTCCAATGTATTCTACATAATGCATGAAGTATTGTCAATAAATCATCGAGACACGTAGGTGGAGAGTCTTTCAAGAGAACCACTTGAGACTTGCACGCCAATGGTAGAGTTTATTGCGGTTGAGCTATGTATGGCTGATAAAAGAGTCAAAATATGATGTTGAATTCATTAGAGTGAAAAAAAATTAACATATATAAATCGAGACTATTTAAACGAATTTCTCGCAATAAAACTTTTCCCCACAAAAAAACTTGAAATGATTTTGGACAAGTATTCAAGAGAAACTTTTTTTTCTGCACTGACACAGAAAGCCAGAGTATTGTACAAATTCTCGTGACACTTTCATCATATACAATATGCAACTCTAATTCTGTTAAAAATCTTTATAGAAATGTGGAATATTAGCCCTAGATTTTAATTCCGGACAATTGAGTCAAGAAGATATTAAAATCTTCTGAAAAATAAATGATCCATCTAAATCTCACTAAACATAAATTTTTCTTCGGCAATTTGTCACGCAATTTTTCTGTCTTGAATACTCTAACAAACTAGAAAAAAATGTTATATAATGCTTAAAGTTATGCATTTAGAATTAGAGGAATTATAAATAAAGTTAATAAATTCCTCATTATTAGAGTTCAATAGAAACCAATATTACACGAGTTAGACCAATAGCTTTATCCCATTTTTTTATCTGAGTAAACTTTATTCAAGCGTGAAATATTTTTTTAAAAATTGTTTCAAGTATATAAAAATTTATTTGCATTTATTTTCTTTCACTTTTCAAAAATTCCCAAGGTTCAAGTATCATTTGGATTGTAAAATTCATTATAGCTTCATAATAATCAGTATATGACGGTTGATTATTATTGCTAAGACGGAGATGGACGCTGAACCACAAATTTGATGTATAGACAACGTTCATTTATATATATAAATGAAAGTGGTTCTATTTTATTACTTAAAAAATCACTATGGAAAGAACACTATAAAGATTGTACTGCCAGTAAGTCGATCATGGGGACTGATCGGCACCGACAAGCTGATCAGCCGATATGTCACTCAAAGTTCACTCACTAACCATATTTTTGTTCATCCCCTGCAACTGACCCCGTCAAATCATTACTCTATCTGCCGATTTTACTCTGAAGTTTTCAAGAAAATAGATTATGAATAATTTTTTATTTTTCCCTCTGCAAACTAGTGCTTAGGGATCAAGAAAATAGAGAAGAATAGAGCTCTTTAGAAAAAAAGCTTAGAATAGAGCTTTCAAGGAAAAAAAGTTGAATGCACAATGCAATATAGGAATTAGATCATGAAATATTAAATTTCTTATACAGTATTGCAAAAAATTGGGTTACTTTTGCCAGTTACTCCAATAGATTTTCAATGTCCTCAACTTGAAATCCGCAGTTTTTTGATCAAAAAAAAAAAAAAAATAAATAACACGAAAAATTTCAAGAGAAAATCCAAAAATAAATTATACAAAATATCGGTCCTCGCTAGCTGCAATACATGGATGCCCAAAGAAAAAAGAGACATTCTTGAATTAAAACCACTCATAGGGTTGATGGAGTCATCACTTATGAACGTTATACACTTATAGACAGCTTGCAAAACAATTTTGTGATTTTTCGAAATCTGTTTTAGGTAAAAATTTAAGATTTTTGCAAGCTGTCCATATGTATATGATGGCCATAAGTGGTGACTAACGGTCACTGAATTTAAATTCTGTGCATTAATTCATTACAAACTCTATTGCTTTAGATAGAGTAACTATCCAAGAAAACAAATTGGGAACTAGAATTCAAGTCAGGAAAGAGGAAAGAGGCCAATTTTAACAAATTCGACGGGATGTCGTATTTTACGTCCGCCATTTTGAGCAAAAATTTTGCATGACCTTCCGCGAAGCAAGAAAACAATAACAAAATGTATTTTCATCTCTGTCGGACCAATTATCCCAAGTAATTGAAGAACTAAAGTTACTAAAAATCCATTCCCGACAGCAATTCTGATAAAAATTGCCCAGAAATAAATCATCAAAAATCACTCAATTTGAGTATGATGTATAATACCATGGTAAGGAATGGGTTACCGTCGTTGCGGGTGACTTTGCACTCGGGGGGTGACTTTGCACTCTGCTGTTCGTGAGACTTTGAACAATTCTAGCACTTATTGATAGTCTTCGCCGATCCGGTCTACCATGTCAAAGTATATAGGGATATGTTAAGTACCAAGTAAGGTACAATGATCCCTAAAAGGATTCTTGTAGTTTCAGTAATAGTCAATGAAATCCTTGTATAGGTATTTTGTCAAAAAACGACTCCGCGAAAAAGTTATCTGAAGATGCAATTCCAAAATCGATTTCAGAGTAGTAAATTGCCCAAATCTATTCTAAATTTATCTGGCTAGAATAATCCACTTCGATTTTGTTGATTATTTTTATTAAAATATTTTTTTTCCCTATTATCTTTCTAAGAACGCATGATTTATGTTATAAAACTGCATGTAATGGTCTTTCTAAAGCTTTATATTAAAAGTATTTGGCTAAAAATTATCCAATTTTTTGATAATTTAAGATAAAGTGACCTAGATCTACAAGATGGTGTGGTCGCCATCTTGGTTTGACGTTTCTGTCCGCCATTTTGAATAACTGTCAAAACCTAAAACTGGTCCGATTGAGCTGAAATTTTAGTATGTTCTAGCTGATGTCAAAACCTTTTCAGAACATATATAACATCCGACCTAGGTCAAGCGATTGCCTGGATACAGGAGCTCCAAGTTCAAAATTTTGACATTTTCATGAATACAGAACTACGGAGAGCTTCTTTTATCGAAATCATCACAAAAAAGACAGTACTATCGTTAGGCGATGAGATCTAAATTACAAACAAAAAGAAAAGTAATGTTTTTCTTTATAACAGCATATTATTTGAAGATCTGAAAAACTGTTTTTGCAAAAATGAAAAAATAAAAAAATTAATAAATGCACTTTTCATTTATTTTTTTTTAATTATGGAAGAGTAAATAAATATATAAAATAAAAGCCTCAACCATTTTTAATGGTTACTGAGGCATTTCATTTAGATTTTAAAATTAAGGATTAGTAAATAAAGATCACCAAAATATGATGATTTCAAAATTTTAAAATTTGAGCCTCTGTGTCTAGGTTAATACTTTACGTAGACTGGGACATAGATATGTTCTGAAAAGGTCTTGACATCAGCTACAACATACTAAAATTTCAACTCAATCGGACCAGTTTTAGGTTTTGACAGTTATTCAAAATGGCGGACAGAAACGTCAAATCAAGATGGCGATCATGTCATCTTGTAGATCTCGTGCATATAACCCTTAGATGTAAAGATCTTCATTGTCGTTTATTATCAGAAATTGTTGATTTTTTAGTATTTATTAAAAAGTGCAAAGTCACCCGCACCTTATACCCAGTGCAAGCCTTTTTTCTTGATTTTTTTAAACATAGTGAAATTTTATAAAATTAAGGCTAGTGGCACAAAATCCATTCATTAACAACTGAATACAAATAATTTTACTCAAAAACTCCCCTCCCTTCACTTTAACTATCCACTTTTAGAGAGCAAAGTTGAAAAATAGCGAAAAAACGTGCAAAGTCACCCGCAACGACGGTAATTGTTTTTGGTCACGTCGAAATCATCATTTCTAAAGCATTTAACCAAATTTTCTCAAGTGACTCTCAATGGTACATTCGTTGTAGTTTTTGTGAAGAACTGCCCGCAAATGCTGCTTTTTGACACAAAATTCTACATCTTGGTTAGATTTCTTTTAAGTTGTGCTACCTGTCGATATTGTATTTTGGACACAAGAATTTTCTTCGTATGGCTACTGAAGAATTTGAGGAACTACTTCACATACTTGAACCTCATTTGCAGAAAGAAACAACGAAAATGAGGGTGCCTATATCGCCTAAGTCCCAACTTATCTGGAATTGCTGAGCAATTTTAACATATTAATTTGCTGAATTGAAATTAATTTGAGCAACCACATTTATGCTATTTTAGCATATTTAAACATGTTTTGGTGGGCCAAGTATTAGTTTATGTCAATAAATAAGCGAAAATCTATTAATTCAAGTGATTTTTAATGCAATATAATGCATAGGAACAATTCATCTGAAAATTAAATTGAATTTACAAATTGAAAAAATCCTAGTGTGATAGCACGGTTAGACTTGAAAAATTTAACTTAGCATCGGATTATTAAAGATAAATAAATTATATTAGGTTCTCAAAAAACAAGAAAACTGCTCGCTATTTTAGATATTGAGATCTTCGGGAACTGGGCTAAACCTCTAGTCTGAAGACAGATTTATACAGGTTTCATATTGCAGGTTTAGCCTAGTTTCTGAATATCTCGGAATTCTAAATTACTAGACATTTTTTGGTGTTTTTCAAAATCTGATGGATTATTTGCTATAAATATATTAATATTCAATTCTATTTTAAAATTTTCCTTAATATCTTACCTGTTAGAAATTAGAGAAGTAATTTGGCTGGACTTTAGGTCTGAAGCCCATATAAATATCGGTTTTTAACTAAAGGCTTAGCGGTTAAAACAAGCAATTTAAGGGGTTTTTCAAAATCTAATGAACTCAGCCTAACAACTGATCTTAAGTCAAAATTTTCTCACAAATCTTGCCTGATAGGGAATGAACGGTAAGGGAGTTGTTAAGCCATACCGGCTACAACTTAGGTCTAAAGGACGTATGCATCTCTAAAATTCGCTTCCCACTCAAAAGAATTTTGAGATGGCTTTTTAATTCTAACTACACTGAGAGAAATCCGAAAAAGTTAAAATAACATTACGGAAGTGTTTATCTTACCCTGCAGTATTGATCCAAAATCGGTGTTAATATTATGCTTTTTAGATGTATTATGGTTTAAAGTTACTCTTTTTCATGTTAATTTTACCCTTAAAAAGGTGTAAAATTAACATTAAAAAATGTTGATATATTTTTACACCTAAAAAGTGTTAAAGTTATGAGGAAAAAAGGTTAATCGCACCCTCTTTTTTCTCAGTGTAAATATCATTTTTTAACATTGGACTTAGGGAAAGGCTTTCAGGCTTCGCACATACTCTGGCTTCGAACATTTCATATTTTCCCCATATTCCTTTAGTGAACCTGACATATTTTCAGGAAATGTGTGACTTAGGACGAGTTATTAAAGTATATTGCCATTAGGACATAATAATTGACGAAATGTGCGAAAAAAATGAAGTGTTCGAAGCCAGAGTGTGTGCGAAGCCTGAAAGCCTTCCCCTTAATATCATATGCTCAAGATTAGCTTAAACAAACCAAAAGTTTTGGGGCAAAATTAAACTGGAACTCTTTTTGAGAGGAACAAACGTGTTTTTGCTAATTCCAATAATTCGAGAACAAATTCAACAATGTAAATGGCCCTTGCCTAAATTTATTTAAATTATTGAATGAGCTTTGCAATTCGAAAATCCATAGTTTTGCCAGAAATCCATTCCCCCAAGAGCTCTCCTCCAGAAGTTTGTTGGTATTTAGCAGTAATTTTAATTTGTATCAATAAATTGTTTAAATTGCACTCTCCTCCACAATTTTCCACTTACAGTGGCGATAAGATGCGAAAAAATGCAGTGGCAATTGAAACGCGATCATGAAAATCTCATTTAATGATCTCGGTACACGTAATTTGAAGTGATGTGTTCAATAAGCAATGTATGTTTTTTTTTCTCTCGTTTTACTCTCTTGATTTTAAAGTCTAATGCTGCAGAAAGAAGAGATGATTGTAAAAGTTCGCACCAAATACTCCAAGTGAAGAAAGTGAACTGCAACAACAATGGTAGTGGAAAAAATACGACGTGAAAAAAGAGAAATGCTAATTTATCATTAAATATTTGCACGTGTTATGCTCGCATATCTTTCCATTTAATGCCCATTCATGTATTTCTAATGTTGGAAAAAATATGTCATTTGCATCTTACTTTGTGATGATATAACTTTGTATTTAAAAAAAAGATTTAAACATCTCACGATACATCCATCGATTCTCCTTGAGCCTGTTGCTCAAGCTTCTCCTTTCGCGTATTCTCCAACTGCTCAAGCGTCAACAGAGACACCCCTAGCTGATCCTCCCTCGTGAATGGCTGTGCCATGATGTGAAGCCAACGTTTGGCCAATTGCATCGCCTCTTCCGTGCTCAAATTGCAGTAACTATCAGTCAGATGCTGCTGTATCCACTTTGGCAACTTCCCACGCTTATCCTGCCGCGAAAATCTCTTATCGGCAAATATCATGATACCATAATCAGTTTTCCCACGAATCGCCCGACCAACACACTGTGCAGCATGTCGCAAGGCATCAAAAGTAAGAAAATCATTTTCTCGAATTTGGAATTGATCTCTGAGATAGTCAAGACGCGCTTTTAGAATGCGAGATTGAGTGTAGACATATGGAATGCCAAACATAAGTACAGCTCTTCCTGAAAAATCGCAAATAATCTCAAGTTATTAAATTTCCCCAAGATTTCGCAGAACAACACATAACAACAAAATATTAATGCTCAACATGACTTCAGTTATTCAGTTAAACCCTAGTTTTCACCTTTTTGCAATAATTTTCATACAAAACTCATTACAACATATTGGGATATCGAATTTCTGATCGATTTTTGCTTTATTATAGTGTTTAAAGTGCAACCAACGAGGCGAAATCATACAAAAATATCGATATGCAATGCACATTATTAATTCTTGCACGTGAAGGCCGTCATTGCACTCAAAAACCAATTCTAGGTTGATTTCTCTTAATTTAAGAGGTGGTGGAAGTGTTTGTAAAATTGAAATAAAACTCTTGATGAATTGTTTCCTGTCCATTTTTTTTACACATTTAGTTCAAATATATTTTATTGTGTCACGATAGTCGGGATACTTTATGTGAGTTACACAGTGACCGTTTGTTCATTTTGTCGTTATCAGAATCAAAGGCCAAACGCTTATAGATAGTAACCAGGGTTCTTCGATTACCCCCCCCCTCCTATCAAAGAAACCAAAGTTCGCATCATTAAAATGACCTTCATTTTCCTCAAAATTGTGCAATTATTTAAGAAAAAAATGTTTGGAGCAGGGTAACGTGTGGTATTTCTGGACAAAGTGCTTTTCGGGACATAATATGAGTATTTTGGGATACATCAAAAATCTCATAAATATTTGTTTTCTAGTTATTTTTAAGTTCTATATGAAATATTAAGTTCTTTTCGTATCAGATAAACATAAAACTTCTGAAATTTTATTTAATTTAAAGCGTGAAATACGCGTGAATTGTGAGTGTCACATTTCACTTTTTACAAGACTTTCAGTGTGGTCAATTTTGCAGATGTCAACACAGTGCTTAGTTTTTTTCGATTTAAGTCACTTTAAAAGTGAAATTTAAACAAAATTTTTATGAAAGAGTGAAGTTTAGAACTTCAACTTAAAGGTAAATAATTAGGCTCGGTGAAATTTATTTGCATAATAGCGACTTTTGTGTCCCGAAATATACCACTTTTACTTCTTTACATTTTTTGCTATTTTGTATAAAAAATGATGCATTTTTCAACATTTTTCGATAAGAATATTATTCTGGATAGCATAAGGAACATAAATATTTGTATCAACAAAAAAAATATTTGAAAAGTCGTTAAGCTGTTTAAGTGTTAAGCTGTAGGCGTTAATTATCCCAATAACCTTGAATCATTCCACGTAAGTTCTTCAATGTCAAAAGTTAAACAGTTCTACAGCAATTTATTTCAAACCCAGTAGGTTTAAATTAGATTCACATGAGAGATCACTGATTATCGGATAATTTTAAATAGCGCCAAACCACTTTTAACAGATTGTTAAAAAATATTTAATCCGTCATTGATTTTTTTTGCTCGAGCCTCAAGAGCAATATAATTCTTCAAGAAAAATATTTATATTCTAAAAAAAAAATATTTTTCTACAAAACTCACGAATTCACTCTATAACACAGAAAACTTGCATACCACAGGAGATATTTTTTTAAGTTACATAAACACCGAGATAGGGTCCCGATTAAAATCCCGAAAGCCAAAATCTCGAAAGGCAAAATCCCGAATGCCAAAATCCCGAAAGCTAAAATCCCGAACGCGAAAATTTCGAAAGCCAAAATCCTGAAAGCCAAAATCCCGAAAGCCAAAATCCCGAAAGCTAAAATCCCGAACGCGCAAACCCCGAAAGCCAAAATCCCGAAAGCTAAAATCCCGAACGCCAAAATCCCGAAAGCTAAAATCCCGAACGCGAAAACCTCGAAAGGGACGTTGCAATCGCCTAAGTTAGTATACAATAGACTGATCAGTCTCAATGCCTGTGCCTGCTTTGGGACCACTTTAATTCTCTAATAATTATAATAAAAAATATTTTAGAAGTTACCTAGAAAAATACCGTTGAATAATTCCTAATAACGGTTTTTCAAGATCAAAAGTTAAAAAAAGGCTAAAAGCCTCTAGAGAGCGTATTTATTAACGGAATTGGGTCATGTTAGGCTTTTTAGAATGGTATTAAAATTTCTGATAAGTCTGAACCGGTTCTAATCGGTTATGAACCGGTAATGAACCGATATCTAATTTTTATATCAAAGTCAATTATATTTCTTATACAGTATTTTGGGCAAACTTTAGAGTGATTTGCAAATCGTTTCAAATCGGTTGTAAATCAATAAACAGTAAATTATTGGAAAATTCCTTTGAGGAATGGCATCTGTGTCATGAATTCGATCATTTTGCAAAGCATGGGATGCTTAGTCACCCCTTTTATCGTTCTAAGAAAGTTGTATGAATTCTAAATCTGATAATTCGGAATCGAAAACATTACCCTAGTCAAATTTATTTTGGAAGTAGTATGAAGCTTTCGTTTTTCGAAGTTTTAAAACCTTGCGATAAATTGAAATTATTATGACGATCTATAATCCTTCTAATCAATTAGGAAAATTGTTTCTTATTGTTTTTTCAGGATATCCCAATGAAAATTTTTAATGATTTATGATCCTGTTTAAAATCAGAACCAATACCACAAAGATATTCTAGATTAAAAGTCAAGTCGTAGGGGAGGATGGGGCAATATGGTAGTTGATTTTTCTTAAATAACCGTTTGCCAAAACTTTTAAGAAAACATCACTTAGGGTAAATTAAGCTAATTCAAAACCTGCTTCAAATGGAAATTTTTTGCTACTCCAAATGGAAATATCATTGTTTTCATGATAAATTATTATATTTATATATTTTCTATACCACAGTTTCATTATTTAGTTAATTTTGCTCCAAATAAAGCGAAAATCCATTCATATTCACAAATTTTAATTTGTTAATTTTTCAGACGAATTAAAAGTGTACCTTTTCTTATTGTTTTAGATAGGAAAGGAGAAAAGACTAGGACTAAGAACAAATCCTGCACTCAGGAGCAATTCAACAAGGTTTTGGAAGCCTTTCGTCGCGGTTTCACTTACACTGTTTGTCTCCAATCAGAAACTTTCCCTTGTCTCCATTTAGATTAATTTGTTTCCAATAGAAGCATTTTACGCTCGCGTATTTTTCTTGTATTTAAGAAGTTTTCAAATTATATCTAAAGAATTTTCACTAAACAGTAACATTCTAGAAGAGTCAAGGAGCAAATTTATGTAATTCTCTTCAGAAAAAAAAAACTTAATGTGTTGAATCTTCTGTCAAAGTTAAAGCGTCTGGAAATGGTTTTGAATTAGGACATTTTCCCTATTTTCTCCTTTTTCCTTATCCAGATACATCTGTTTTTCTTTCCTTCTTTCCTTCGATCCTTCCAAGGAAAAGGAAAAGTGGAAATAAACAATTTTCGTATCAAAGCTAAGTTCAGTTAGTTTTTTTTTTGGATATTGGGTACTCTAAAATATACACTAAATTTTCCTAATATTCATTTTTTATCCTCTAATTTCATTATGAATGCCTGAAATTACCCCACTCTCCCCTATTTTAATTCATTCCAAATTCATTTATGTAAAATTGTTGACCCGGGACCCGAGAAGACTAAATCGATGTCTTGAGACCTAGAACGCGGAGCTCGATGCTCCGAAGACTGTTTCGCTCTCCACGAATGCTCTCCTCTCGATTCCCTTTTAGTGAGAGCAATTAACTCGTGAATTTTAAAAATTAAGGTAAAGTGCCCTTGAGTCGACCGGTTCCTCGACTCGACCGGTGGTCAATTTTTGAATAATTGATGGTGAATTTCTATAAAATTTTTTTCGTATATGTATTTGTAATTGTTTCCGTATATGTAAAAAAAAGATTCGTATTCATTTATGGAAAAATAGACTATTACTGTTAGATCATATGCCAAATATTAGTGCAAATATAAATAAATTGACAAAACTCTACCGGTCGAATTGAGGAACCGGTCGACTTGAGGGCACTTTACCTTATGGCCGTTACAACTTTATAGAAGAACTGACTTCTACAAGACACTCTTCTATTCTGCTAACAAACAAATAACATACCTAGCAGACTGCTTGAAAGGTAGGCAATAATATGAAAGTAAAGTACTCACCTAAATGATGATCAAAATCCACTCCTTCTGAGACTCTCCCTCTGGCCACGGCGAGTAAAACAGCTCCTCTGCCGCACTCGCAAGCTTTGACGTAGTTCATGAGAGCGTAGGACGTCTCAGCACTGTCCTGAGTCTCAATGAACAGCAATTTATGCCTCAGGAGGGTATCCACAATTCCCTGATCATACCAAGCAGCCACAACGGACTCTAAATACAAATACGAAGTGAAGAAGCAAACAATGCCATCGGGCACGGTTTTAGCTGTGTCCACGAGCAATTGTCCGTAATTTCTAATCACGGCGGAATCCTCTCGAGTTTCGAACTTTGACGAAATGGCCACTTGATCATTGCCCTTGGACACAATCATGGGCAGCAAACAGGGCCGCGCGAGTGTCATTGTGAAGGAGCTCATGATGACAGGATCAAAATCCAAGATCTTTGGATACATATCCATAGGCGACAGAGTCCCAGACGTTATAACAACCGTCTGGAAACGTGTGAAAATTGGCCTGACGGCTATCGAAGAGTCCAGACAGCTAAAGTGAAGGATTGGATTGGAAACAGTTGGGGTTTTATCATCAAAGGGTTCTATGATTATGGTGAAACCTTTAGTATAAGTAGAAACGAGCGTTGCAAAGTGAGTAATCTGAAATGAAAGAAATATTTTTCTTTCATTTTTCCCTCCTACCTCTTTCTCCCCCCTCTTCAGATCCTTGCGATACTCACCACAGTCAATCCTCCGAATTCTGTCATATCAGTAATTTCCAATGTTCTCAGTAACGACGCCAATCGCTCAGCACAAAATCTCAGTGGCTTTCGCTCAATGCAAACTTTTGTTTGGCAATCTTTGAGAAATCCAGCTGGTGATTCCTGCACCACATGCTGAACTCTCAATCTCGTCTTTAGGTACTCCACAAAGCGTTTTAGGAACCCAATAAAGTGATCAGCTGTGCGGATATTGCCCGGAATGGCCTCATGGAGAATTTCATCGGGAAGAACAGGATTGGCCAGCATCATGTCATTCTCCCGTGCTGCTGTTGCGTCCTTGAGACCCTGAACGAGTTTCTGATACTCATTTGCCAATCTCCTCGTGTCTGACTCCTTAATGCCCGCAATTGTTCTCTCCAGGGCATGAAGACTATTTGTACCTCTCTCAATAATTCGCCGATTGATCTTCACACTCATCGAATCAATGCAGACATTGTCGATGTTGTGAGCTTCATCGAAGATGATTACAGATTCCTTGGGAATCTCCTTGGAGACAACTTCTGCGATTTTAGGATCCAAGAGATAATGGTAACTGTATACGATGATTTGAGCATGTAGAATCTGTAGATTTTTTTTTAAATTTAAAAACTAGATAGGGTAAAGTGGTACAAGTTGGACAATGGTACAATTTGGACAGGGCTTTTTTTTCTTGATAAATTTAGTACTTCATTTTTATTTGTATATTTTTAATGCTTTAGTTTTATAATTTGGTTCCTTGTGCTTAAAAACAAATTTTGTACTGTATTTATCGAGAAAAAAGCCATATGTCCAACTTATACCGACGAATTGTCCGACTTGTAACACTATGTCCAGTGTCCAACTTATATCACTTTACTCTACACCAATGTCTATTAAAAAAATCGCAAATTTCAATGTCTTGGGCTAAAAGTTCTAAATGGGGCGTGGCCTAAAGGGTTTATGACAGAAGTTTCCCACGATTATTAATTAATAGTTCAGTAACAAAATCCTTAATTTGTGCTCTGAAGAAAGCCTTGCAATTGTCCTTCTCGAGTTCCTTGCTTTGCAAAAGAACTCGATCTGAGAAATTTCCAATAAAATCTTCACAAACTTTGTATCGACTACCCTTGGAGCAGTCTGCCAGGTCTGTTATTTGTTTCTTAAGCAAAATTGGGGAGTGTTTTATATAGAGAATACTTAAGCTTAAAACACTTCACTTTTTAATGAATTTGACCTATTATTTGAGGAAATGTGTGACTTGAGATTATCTACCAAAGTACATATTGCCATAGATAGGTCAAATTCATTAAAAAAAATATGAGAAAAATATAAAGTGCTCGAACCCAGTGAGCTTGAAAGTTTTTACATACAGAATAACAATAAAATAAAAAAAATATTTTCCAGAGCAAGAGTAAATGCTTCTCATGAATTACTTTAGGCCACGCCCCCTTTAAAAGTTACATTCCACTGAATTTCAATTTTTCGTATTGTCAAAAGTGACAGAAACCCTTATAGAATTTACATAACATCTAAAATTGGAAAATTATAAGAACCCAGATTCTAGCAAGAAAAAATTCTTTATATTTTCATTAAATATATTTACATAATTCTTGGTAAATGTCAATAGCAATATTGATAAAGTGGACAAAGTATACAAAATATACTAGTTATTAATGTAGGTCACTAAAATTTCGAAGAGGCGAGGCAGTTTCACACACATTTTTTTTCAAAAATATTAATATTATCGGGGCAATTTGGGTAAATTATTTCATTTTTGGGTTCTGTATTATAAATATTGTATTTGATATCGAAAGGAATGTAGGGTAAATTAAGCTAATTCAAAACCTGCTCCAAATGGAAATTTTTCGCTACTCCAAATGGAAACGTCATTGTTTTCATCATAAATACATTAGTAAATTATTATATTTATATATTTTCTATACCACAGTTTCATTATTTAGTTAATTTTGCTCCAAATAAAGCGAAAATCCATTCATATTCACAAATTTTTTTTTGTTAATTTCTCAGAAAAATTAAAAGTGTACCTTTTCACCATCGAATTTTTCATCGATCGACCATGTTTTCCAATGAAAAACACTGTGTTTATTCGTTTTGTTAAACATTTATGTCATATTTCTGGCTAATTTTAGTTAAATTAAGTGCTAATCTTTATTGTTAATGGTACGTAAAGTTTTCAAATGAAATAATTACCAATTTCGTGAACAAAAAGGGTTTTTCTGAAGTATCTGCAAATGTTTCAATAGGAAATCCCGGAAATATGATATTTTTGGAGATTTTTTTTATTGTTTTAGATGGGAAATGAGAAAAGGCCAGGAATAAGAACAAATCCTGCACTCAAGAGCAACTCAACAAGGTTTGGGAATCCTTTCGTCGCGGTTTCACTTACACTGTTTGTCTGCAATTGGAAACTTTTCCTTATCTCCATTTGGATTAATATGTTTCCAATAGAAGCAGTTTACGCTCGCGTATTTTTCTTGTATTTAAGAACTTTTCAAATTATATCTAATGAATTTTTACTAAACAGTAACATTTTAGAAGAGTCAAGGAATAAATTTATTTAATTCTCTTCAGAAAAAATATGAACTTAATGTGTTGAATCTTCTGTCAAAGTTAAAGCGTCTGGAAATGGTTTTGAATTAGGACATTTACCCTAGCGCAGTTTTATAGGAAATTTACCGCTCTACAACTTTGTGAAAGTAATTTTCCTCTATTTTGTAAGGAAATACGTTTATCGAGCCAATTTCTAAAAGGTAATTTTGTGACTATTCTCAAAAATGCTGGGGCAAATAGTACCAGACATTGGGTATTATTATATTTTGATTCGCTTCATTACGGGCTTCCGTAAATTTGAAAAAATACCGAGAGGACATATTTTCATAGAAAATTTATTCATCTACACCTTTGTAAAACACCGTTTTCTCTGCGAGAAAAGTGAGAAAACGAGGAAAGCGCTTTTCAAGCTATTTAAGAAAAAAAAAAAACAAAAGACTGCAAATCGTTTGACCAATGCAAACAACAAGCGGCGAGACATGATAATGACGTTTCTTTTCGCCGTGAGACATCAGAAATTGCTTCGCTTTTTTGTTACATTTTGCTCCATACCTTTTGTTACTTTTTACCCCAAGTGGCCATTTTTAATAAAAGGATTTCTGAAGAAAAGAACCTTTGTGAAATTGTAAAATAGATAGCGGATTCGTATTCAAAAAATCCAAATTATTTGGAAAATATTCACCAGTGCATCAATTTTGGAAAATGAGTAGGTAATAATTGTTATCTTCTGCAAGGAAAATATTTCAAAAATAGGACTAAAAATTCCGTTTTTTTTTATTTTCTAAATTTCTTGTTGGAATTTTAAGAAACTTACGACGTTGAAGATAGTCTATGGAGGAGGCTATTTATAGAAAAAAAAAATGAGCCGCTATCTTCTTTACCTTGGAAGATATTGAATTTTTCGATTTGTGACTTTTTGCCCCAGTCTCCCCTATGCTTCATATGAAATAATAACAATTATTTGGGAAGGTTTTTTGATTATTCCGTTCTAATTCTACCGCAAAATTGTTCACACAGAAATGATTTTGAGATATCTGGACTAAGTTTTCCTGTACTTACCAAGTATCTGGCCATGAAATACGGACACCAATTTCGTTGCCTGCCAAACTCCTTTAGATCATCCAAGGCGTAGATTCCTGTTGGTATGTGAGATTCCTTCCCCTCGAGATCCCATCCCTCGTAGTACTGGCATGAGGGAATGGATTCATCGTACTGCCTCTTCTCCCGGACGTAGCTTGCTGTTAGCCCGTAGCATCTGGCGTCGACAATCTTCCCTTCGCGCTCTCGACTGATATCTGGGTGGATGCAAGTGTTCTTGCGTGAACTCAGGACAATGCCCAAGATGTTGGATTCCTCCACTGCATGTTCCTCGTAGTATTTCACTAGTTGCTTCAATTCTGCCATGACTTTTTCGATCTCCGGAACTGTTCGCGAACAGTAAACTAATTTGCGGATTTTATGGGGATTTTCGAGCATATATGCTACAACTAGGGAGAGAATTGTCACGGTTTTCCCTGTGCCCGAAGGCATTTCCAGTAGACAGTGCCCCTTGGCATCGAGGGTTCTCTTGAGTTCCAACATATATGCATATTGTTCGGGGTAGATGTACTCGTAGGGGAAGTACACAAGTAATCCGTCGATACTGAGTCTGTTTTGGGGATAAATTTGATGTGGAATGTAAGTTGAGATGTTTGTTTATTGAAATTTTAAGTAACTCACTTCATTTTCTTTGTATTTTTTAGGATAATTCACTATTTATTATGGGAGCATAAAATTTCACAAGCGGCTTCGACATAACCTTAAATTAGAGTTTGGAAATGTTCACCACAGAAGATGCTTTGGCGCTGTTGTCGCGGTTATTGAACTTCGGCAGTTTTCGGACAATTTCGGCAGCTGTTTGGGTGACTTTTGGTCCGAAAAGTCACCCAAACCGAAGATCGACTGCATCCGGCCGACTTCGTTGGAATTGTCGTGTCCACCTTTGGTGTTTTGGTGCGATTTTTGTGAGATTTTTTCAACTTTTTACCACGATTATTGTGAATTAGATCAATTAATTGTGTGAAAAAACTCTCAGAAGTTCTTGTAGTTTTTGATAAATTAGCTATTGGAGTTGTGGGTGTGGTGAAAATAGGTGTTTTTCCCAATTAAAATTTGAGTTGTAGGTGAGTTTGCTTGTACTCATCCCCCACACGATGAAAAATGTTGGATTTATATTGAGAAATAATTTGTGAACTCAATATTTTGGGAAGAAAAATAAACTATGCTGAAGATTGCAGCAATGTCCAATGCAATTGTGAGAAATTCCATGGTGATTGAGGGCTTTGTTGTCTTGCAGGGAAGATCTGAGGAAAGTTTTTGGATGCATTGAAGTGGAAAGTTTGTTGCATTTTGCGCGAGCGAGAGAGGAGGAAGAAGAAAATGGATGCAACAGTGGAAAAGTCCAATCTTCCGTTTGTCCCAGGTCTTGTGGGTGAGAAAAATGTTGAACCGATGGATGAGAAGGATGTCCTGATGGTGGAGGAGATGAAGGAGAAAAAGGAGACCAATGGAAAGGCCATGAGGAATGCGGCGGAAGTGGCGGCGGAAAATGTGGAGGAGGAAAGTGCAAAAAGGGTTCAGGGATTGGGACATGAGGAGAGACACAGTGAGTCTGCAGAGACAGCAAAGACACCGGAGAAATGTGAGAGTCCGAGTAAACAATTGGACACAGAAGAGACGGCGGGACTTGATGAAAAGTCCGACAAAGAAAGTGAGAAAAGTGACTGTGAAGAGAGTGTGAGTGTAATAAACAATGAAGCAGTGAATGAAAGTGAAAATGGAGACTTGTGCAAGGTGAAAGATGCCGAGAGTGTTGAGTGCATCAAAATAGCCCTGGACGACGATGACAAGGACATCCAAGCAGTACAGGACAATGGGAAGATCCCCAAAGTGTCAATCCAGCCACAAATTGATATTCCACGGTATTCACCGGCAAAAGTGATGAGAATTCGTAACAGCAACTGGAAGAGTTCAGCAGTGATTCTCAAGAAGCGCAGCATTAAATGGTACGTATACTAATAGAAAAAATCCTACCAAACAGAATTATATTGTTAACTTGCAATATTTGCAAACGTGCACCATACACGTTCAATGCGAAAAAAATGTCTAAAAAAAAATTGCGAATGAGAGAAGAGTTAATCGCCCAAGGTTGCACTCTTGAGCTTTTAAACAATTGCAAATACATGCGCCTTTTCGCATTATTTCATTTTTTTCCCTGCACACTTCTTAGGTACTGATGGAGTTCTCTTATTTACCTACTTATGTACAGACAGAAGTAACATTATTGAAAAAAAAATGAAAAATCAACTCTCAATGATTTTACTAAAGAAAAAAAAACAGCAATTCTTGCTGTGCGATAAGAGTTTCTACAAATAGGTCATTACTATCTTTGAGAAGAGAAAAAAAAATCCTGCAATGTGTTCAAAGATAAGAAAAGGATCGTAATGATTTTATGCTGTGCACACAAAAAAATTCAATTGCATGAAATTTTTACAATGAATTTCACAGGCAATAAATCCCGTCGTTAGCGTAAGCTGTGATAAGCTTAGATAAGCTTGTAGTGCCTGAGATTATGTACCGGTAGCCTAGAAATAAGTTATCGATTTTGAGTTGTACTTTAGATATTAATGATTCCGGCCAAGCGCCTGGCAAGTTGGCCTTTTTACAATGGAGCTATTTGAAGCCAATTCCTAAATTGATCTCGGACTCAGCTCACAGTGCTCCAAGGAAAAAATGTATTTAAACAAAAATTTAGTATATTTATCCCTCCATACGGAAAGGTATCTTATAACACGGAAAAACTTCTCACTTTTTAAATATTTAGCATAACGGTCACGAGTGCAGGCAAATTCCCATATGCATTTGTATGTGAAAGTAAGAAATTGGCTTCAAATTTGAAGGCCACTCGCCGGGGACTAGACTCCGGCACATCTTTTAGATCAGGAAAATTTCACAAAGTCAAAATTCACATCCCCTTCTTTCTTAAAAGTTTAGCATATGTCTGTCCTACTCTTTTGCACTCTTCTTCTTCTTCTTTCGAACATCACATGAAATTAAATTTAGTTCAGTCTCATTTTGAGATCAAAAAAGTGGAATATACTTATGCATGTCTTTCGAGAAAGAAAGAGACGCGAATTTTGATTTCATGAAATTATACCGATTTAAAAGTTGCGGAGGCATAAGAATCGCGTCGAGCAAATTGAATTAGACGTACGAAATGGATAAAATTTGCTCAACGTAATGGTGCTATTCCTATGAAAATTTGTGTTGCTTCGTCTCTTGACTACAGGGAGTTTCGGCTTAAGTGAAAACGGATTGAATGAATTTGATATGGATTGCTTACTATATTGAAAGCTCATTTATAGAATCATTTTTGAAATACTCTTCAGTGTATGCAAGCTGGCACACCTTTTAGATCAGAAAAATTTCATAAAGTCAAAAATCACATCCCCTTCTTTCTTGAAAGTTTTGCATGTGTCTGTCTTACTCTTTCATACTCTTCTTCTTCATTTAAACATCACAACAAATTAAGTTTAGTTCAGTCTCATTTTGAGATTAAAAGAGTGGGATAAACTAATGCAAGTCTTTTGATAAAGAAAGAGACGCGAATTTTGATTTCATAAAATTTTACCGATCAAAAAGGTGTGCTGCAGACATAAGAATCGCGTCGAGCAAAAGACGAAGTTCGAGTTAGACGAAAAAAATGGATAAAATTTGCTCAACGTAATGGTGCTATTCCTTTGAAAATTTGTGTTGCTTCCTCTTTTGACTACAGGCAGTTTCGGCTTAAGTGAAAACGGATTGAATGAATTTGATATGAATTGCCTACATTTGGGAGCTCATTTATTAAATCATTTTTGAAATACCCTTAACGCTTAACCCTTTAACTGTTGCGGAACAATATACAGTAGATTGTATATATATACTTAATAAACTTATAATATACTTTTTAATTCGGGCAGCGGTTATATTTGAAAAAAGTTTGTTGTCATTTTTCAAGATTGATTATGATTATCAAATGAATCAAATATGCTCAAATTTGGCATGGTTTGTTTTAGTTTTGATGTGATTTTGCATTATTGAGGGATTTTCATGCAATTTACGTTATATATGAGTGTGTAAACACAATATCTATATGCACTGCATATGAATAAAAAATCGTTGCATTTCACAAAGTTTGTCGCCCGAATTTCTGTCTAATTCGGCTGACATTTCGGTCCCATATGCCCGAATTTCAGAGAGTCTACTGTATTGTACTTTTATATGATTAAGAACTTAAATTAAATGAAAAATTTATTATGTTGAAAAAATTTTTTAAAAAATATGCTGTTTTTCAGTATTTTTGTCCCATTTAACCCTTTAAGTGCGAAATTATAGGAAACGAATGATAGCAAAATGAATTCATTGACTATTCGAAGATAACATACATAATTTTAATTAATTTATTTCCATGGCCGAAATTACACTCAAAGTGGCCGAAATTAGAAGCTGGCCGTAATTTCGCACACTTGCCCTGTTTGCGAAGCCTGAAAACCTTCCCCTACTAATTCGCAATTGCTAGCTAAAATTGATATTTTATTAATTTATTATGCGTACAGAGAACAATTAATTAGGACTTAATTTTCATTGATAAATATACAAGATTTTGCAATAGATCTGCCAGAAGTGATAAAACAAATATATTTTGTAAGATATTGACACAATGGCAAGAAATACAGACAATCTTGCAGTATAGTTTCATTGTATAGATAGTTTCTCACATTTTTAGGCGGTATAATAACGATAATAACAATACAATCAAATAGGTTTTGATGATAGTTTTTTTGACAGAAAATTTCTGTGCACGATTGCGTGCAGTGAAAGTGCTCGGTGTGCTTTATACCTTTCTCTTCTCTCTTTGGTTGTGTATTCATTTGCTTGGCTTTTCTGGCGCAATTCTTTCATCTTACAAAATAAATAATGCTATTTTATGTTGGATTTTTCATGATTTCCGGTAGGTTGAATAAAAATCGATATCAAGTGTCGCGCGAGAGGAATGCATTTGAGCGGAAGGTGCAGAAGGGATCACCATTTAATTATGAGGCATTCATGGAGGAAGAGAATGTTGAGTCTGGGAAGGGATTCAAGGGGCATATGGATGAGGAGGATATGGATGATGATGATGAGGAAGTGGAGGAGGAAGAGGTGGAAGATGAGGATTTTGAGATGGAGAATCAAGCCAAGAGATCACGAATAGACGATGATGTGGAGATTGTTGTGGCCAAGAAGGTGAGAAAGATGCCTGAGGGTGAGATGATGATGATAGATGCAACGGCGGTGGGGGAGAAAGTGTTCTGTGATAGGAAGAACGGCAAGAAGGGGAGGGAAGAGAGGGGAGAAGTAAAGAAGATTGACCAGGATGATGATGGAGGAAATGAGAATTTAGAGGCATTTGAGCAGAAGAAGAGTGGTCAGAAGAGCACAAAGGCCGATGGGAAAGAGAGAGAGGGAAAATCAGCAACAATCAACCTGAGTATGAATGACCCAAATATTCCACCCACTAAAAAGTTGTGTCTGGAGTTGGAGATGAATTTTGCATCTCATGACAAAATACTCAATGAATACATTGAGGGTACATCGAATGAGTCTGCCAGTGACATTCAGCGCCACGTGGAACAATTAATTGTTGAGATACAGACACTCAATGATATGATACGTGCTAAAGAACTAGAATGGAATAATATGGTACATTTGAAAAAAGTCAAAGAGGAAATTGTTGCAAGGCTCACGAGAAAGAGGCACGTACTGGAATATACAGCATCAAAATTTGGTTCATCACTCGATTATACAGCATTTGCTGGTGGCGATGATGTCCACAAATTGACCAAGGATTCTAAAAATATTCCCGAGAGTTCAATGACAAAGCTCACACAGGCCATTCTACTCAATAGAGCCAACGAACAGCAAAAGAATAATTCCAATTCAGCAGAATCCAGGTGAGTGAACTCAATGTAATTTGATTTTTCATTTTAATCACCAAAGTTCTTTTTTTTTGCGTCCATAATTCTTCAATATTTTTGTTATTCGCATTTGGATTTATCTTTCACAAAAATTTAAGGCCAATGTCAGCTTTTAATTCCTTGGAATAGAATCGTATCAAAAGGTTACTGAGAAGGGCACAATCGGGTTTAAAAAAATGCTTTCAGGGTGACGGTTTTCACTCAAGCTTTTCTATAATATTGTAGAGAGAAAATGAGGAAAACAGTGATTTGTTTTGAGAATCTTAATTACAGTGATTCGAATGAAGAATTTGGGTACATTTTTCACTAGCCATTTCGTAAAAACCTGATCATTGTAATCCGAGAACGTTTGACGCAATTGGAATTGGTGCGACATTTAATTATGATTCAAAGCCAATTTCGGGTTCATTCACTGAGAGAAATCCGAAAAAGTTAAAATAACATTCCGGAAATGTTAATTTTACCCTTCATTCGGTGTATATCGGTGTAAACATTACACTTTTTAGGTATATTAGGGGTTAAATTAACCCTTTTTCATGTTAATTTTACCCTTAAAAAGGTGTAAAATTAACATTAAAAATGTTGATATATTTTTACACCTAAAAAGTGTTAAAGTTACGAGGAAAAAAAGTTAATCGCACCCCTTTTTTCTAAGTATTTGCAGACTGAACGTCTTTATGTTCCATTTTCCTCATTTCTTTAAAGCTTGTATGTGACAATTTTTAATGCGTCTAGCTGACTTATAGACCAAACGGTTCAAGATATCGCCATTCGATCTTCTATGACCCATCAAAAATTATTAGTGCTTTTTTTCGGGTATTTTGTTATGGCTTTTCCCAATAGAATTGTTTTGATTTTTTCAAAGTTGAGAAGAATTAAAAAAGAAAAGATATGGCAAAGCGTCCCAGCTTTGAGGAATGCTCAAACTCACGAGATAGAGCTCTCCGCGAATTAATTTTTCTCATGATATTTTCGTGTTAACTCTGGTCTACTAGAGATCAAATAGATTCATAAATCACAGAAGCATTTCGCTCCTTGGAAATTACAAGGGGTCAATTCACTTTTTTTGCGATTTTGAGATTCTAATGCACTTAGAAAGACAATTTAATAAATTTTCAGATGATATACAGTGGTGGCCAAAATAATAGGACCACTTTGTAAAGCTTATTTTTGTTTTAATTTTTGTATCTTTTCCCAACTTGTTGCCATAACTTTGATGTAGAAATCTTCAAATTAATTCCATCGTAAAATAAAAGTTGTTTTGTCCGCTAGAGGTCTCTGCATTGCGCAGAATACACAAACACTTAAATTCAATTCGGACAATAAAATAGGAAAATTGTCGTCATATATACCCGTCAAATCATTGCTCTACCTACCGATTTTACTCGGAGATTTTTTTAATTTTAACGGTATATTCTAGTACATTCAGAGAAAATCTGTAGATTTTCGGCAGAAATTTTGCCGAAAATCTGCAGATTCTCGGCAGAATTTCTCCCTAGAAAATCTGCATAACCTCCATTACTTCACAAAAATATTGTTGATTTATGAAGAAACTGTAGAAGTTATAAAGAAAATGGTATGCTCTGCTTAACAAGCATTACCGAGTACACATTTTAGATAAGAAAAAAAAATGCGAGCAAAAATACTAATTTCTTAAAAATCGCCAATCGAATGATACAAAAACACGAAATTTTGGTCGACACTCTGTTTAAAGTTTTCACTTCACTATTCTCTACTTAGAACACGGCGTCGCAGAATTCTTTATTTTATATAGACAATGTGAAATCACCAAGAGAATCACTATTGATTTTTGCAATAAACTTCAGTGAAAAATATTCCATCTTTTCTGACACAGCTGTCTGGAATGTAGAAAAATCTACAGAAAATCGGCAAAATATCTACAGAAATTCGTCAGAGTATGCACCAGGATTCGTCAGAAAATCTGCAAAAATTTCTGACGTATTTTTTTCCAAGCCCATATAAAATTCGTAGGAATATCTACAGATTTCTCGGCAGATTTTCGGCAGAGGTGTAGATATTTTCTGCAGAAAACTTAAAGATATCTGACGAAATTATTTGACGGGTAATTTCTAAATATAGCTTTAGTTCCACTTTTTCGATTTATAGGTCACATTCATTTATTTAAATGAAAGTGGTCCTATTGCGTTGTTAAAACAGAATTTCACTATTGACATATTTTGTGAAAAATAGAGACCTCTTGCGTCCAAAACAATATGTATTTGACGTAAGGTAATTATTTGAACATTTCAACATCAAAATTATTTGAACAAATTGGAATAAAATAAAATGCAAAAGAAAAAATAATGGTTTTTGCAGGGGTGATCCTATTATTTTTGCCACCACTGTAAGTCAATAAATTTCGTTATTAGAAAAGTTTATCAAAATTTTAATCTTTTTGGTTGCTTGCATAATTTTATTTGAAGTAAAGGGGCACAAAATATATTCATCGTTCAAATTTTTGTGAAACAGGAGACCAACTCAAGCAAGTTGATCCCTTGTCATTATAATTTCAACAAAATTTGCACATCATTTAGAACGAAAAGGAGCTAACTCATTAAAAAAACATTTTTTGAAAGGTAAAAATATTAAAGTTTCGATGTTTATATTAGTGCTCATACAAATAGAAAAGAAATAAATTGTTTTTGTTCAGTCATTAAATTGAGATACTTATTTACACAAAGTTGAATCTTTCATGCTTCTCTTCATGTCTCCTGAAAAATGGCCGAAAATTAGTTGGCCCCTTGTAATTTCCAAGGAGCAAATATAGTTTCGTGTTGTCGTCAATGAGTCTAGCCATGTACACAACTTTCGCGTTCGAAATTTTGGTTTTCGGAATTTCGGCGTTCGCAGTTTTTTAAATTTGGGATTTTGGATTTTCGGAATTTTGGCTTTCGGGATTTTGTAATTTTAGTATTTTAGGTTTCAGAATTTTGGCGTTCGGAATTTTAGCTTTCTGTATTTTCGTGTTCCTAATTTTGGCCCTTTTGGGATTTTGCTCTTTGGGATTTTGGCTTTCGAAATTTTGGAATTTGGGTTTTTGGTTTTCGGGATTTTCGTTTTCATAAGTTTAGCTTTCGGAATTTTGATTTTCTCGTAATTTTAGCTTTCAGTTATCATCGCGTTCAGAATTTCGACTCATTCGGGATTTTGATTTTCGGAATTTTGTATTTGAGATTTTGTGGCTATTGAAATTTTGACATTTTAGAATCTCTGTCGGGAATTCAGATTTCAGAATTTTTGTATTAGGAATTTTAGAATTCGGAATTTTGGCTATTTCCGGCTTTTAGCTTTCGACATTTTCGCGTTCAGGATTTTGGCCCTATTAAGATTTTGGTTTGTGGAATATTTGTCGTTCGAAATTTTGGGTTTCTGGATTTTGGCCATTTTGATTTTCGATGATTTAGTGTAATAGGATTTTGGCTTTCAGTATTTTGGATTTCCGAATTTTTATCACTTAGAATTCCAGATTTTTGCTTATGGGATTAAGGCTTTCAGAATTCTCACGTTCGGAATTTTGCCTATTTTGAGATTTTGGCTTCCGGGATTTCAGCAATCGGGATTTTGGCTTTGGAATTTTGCCATTCGGGATTTTGGCATTCGGAATTTTTTTCCTTTCGTAGTTTTCACCTTTTAGGGCAGAGGTGTGCAAGAACCGTTGAAACCGAATAAACGTCAAAATAAGTTTGTTCAGATAGCGTTTTGACCATTTACGTACAAATTTCATTTGACGTTTGTTCGGTTTCAAACCGTTCTTGGACACCTCTGTTTTAGGGATTTTAACCTTCAAAATCGGAATCTTAGCTTTCGGAATTTAAGTTTTCAGAATTGCAACCGGGAACCAATTAGATACTGGGATGCAAATCTGCGTATTTTCTGGTTTGTATCGGAATTATTTAGCATCCTTGGGGTTTTTATTTGGCAGGAATGCACAACACTTGAAGACGAATGACGGCAATTCTTCGCAGTCTGCCCAATTTCTCTCAAACACGGGTGAATCTGGACGAAATCGTTCCACCGAAGGCGTTCTTACAGCTTCTCAGGCACAAGCATTTGCTAATGATTTGTTCAATGGGCACAATACGCGAATGACTCAGCAAATGGGTCGTCAGGGTGCAATCAAAGATGTTAAGAGTATTATTGCTGACTACCGTCAGAGGCATCCGGAGATTGTTCCGCGACGTGGTCGAAGGATGAAGTCGATGCTGGGGGAGAATAGTTGTCAGAAGGGTGAGATAGACGAAGATTTTTTTTTGTTGAGTTTGAAGTATTTGAATTACAGAATGGGTTTCTTTTTTTCTTTTTTTTGGGGGATAATCGTAGAAAGTGGAAATTCTCGACCCTCTAGTGCTGATTCATCACACAGCAATGCAACAAATAGCAATTTTGCACCATCTTCTGGGCATCAGAGTGCATCACAATCTGGTACAATTGGCAATCTTTCCTTTAAGGATGTTCTCGTGCAATTTGCCAAATTGAGCCAGAGTGATCGACAAATGATCTCGACGGCGTCTGAGACATCGTCTGCCAATGCAATAAGCAATTCCTTGGGAAAAGCACCACCACCGTATCCTGAGGTTACCCTCTATCCGGTCAATAGTCAATCAAATGACCAGATTGTCCTCAATAACACCAATAACACTCACTCCAATTCCCTCCTTCATGGTATACTCACAAAGAGTACAACAAGACCAAATTCATCAGGTTTCACGTCATTTTCACCTACACTTGCACGCCTCCTAACAGCCCCTGAACGTATAACAACAACTCCCCAAAATGCTGGAGGGCAATTTCAGCAACAAATAAATCCAGCACTCAATCTATCAAAGTCTCACAGTGAAATAACAATAACTCCTGTTGTGAATCAGACAAATTTGCAGCAGAGTCTGTTGCAGCAGCAACAGAGATTTGACAATTGCAATTCGTCGATGCGCATGAAGCAGGAGAATATTTTTAATATTGTAAGTACAGCAATGTTCTGTCCTGTCCTCCCTATTCACAGTTTTTTTCAGGGAAAGATTCCTCATTGACTCTGTGATTTTTTTTGGGTAAAAGGACGATGAAGCAGATGATTCGGCAGATCGACTGGTTATCGATGAGGGCGGTGATCGAAATATGATGGAATCTGGTTCGGCTAAGGATCAACAAATTAGCATAGTGGGACAGGAATTCCATGAGAATGAGGTACCAGAGTGCCAGGGATGCAAGAAGCGTGAAGCCCAATTTGTCTGTGCCGGATGTGGGAATCAATGGTACTGCAGTCGAGAATGTCAAGTAAGTCAATTTTCCATTATTATTGTCAAAAATTTAAGGAGGAAGTTTGAAGGAAAATTTCTAGGATTTTTTTTTAAAATTTAGTTCTCAAAACACTGGGCTCAATTAAGAATAAATATTCCCAAATCTGAATGAAATATCCGTAATTAATAAAATATCTCACTGTTTCTTTTTTTTTTGAAATTCCTGAAATGCCTAGGATAAGTGTTCCAAATTTCGGCATAGTTGCATGCAAGCGACAAAGTCTCAAGTTTGAAATGTTAATATTTTTAATATAAATTGAATATTTTTGTTATTTTTTTATAAGGAGTGTTGCTTGGAACTTTGCAGACAGTTTTTAATTTTTATTTTCTCTAAAATCATTCTTAATACATTTTAAAATGAATAAAAATATACGCATAGCTTTGGTGCCTTATTTCGGCCACCTTCATTCTCATAGTTCCTTGCCCTTCCAGAATTCTTTCAATGTCTTTTTCAGATCATCTTGCTCGTCGAAGCGACATTTTTTGTTATTTTTTGCATTGTACAATCTCAAGAATATCCGAAAACTAAAAATTCATGGAAATTCGAGGAACAAAAAATATGGCCGAAATTGCAAGCTGCCCGGAATTTGGCACACTTACCCTATAAACGTTAAGTTTTCATTTTATATTGGAATATTTCTATTTACTTAAGAAGATTTTATTGGATGAAAATTGGCTTGGTCAAATCATAGTTTAGAATTTTTTAAAACAGTGTAAATCACCTTAAACATTTTCTTTAAGTCTTCTCTTAAATTAAGAGAGTGTGAAAAACTTTAGAGGGAACATTTTATTGAACAAAATTTCTATAAAACGTTTGACGAGAAGAAGCAAGGACTTACCTTTTGTAAAGTTCACTGTGGGGTTATTCGTTTAAGTGGGCAAAGGTCAAGACAGGTTATCAAGCTAAATGGTAAGCTTGTAGAAAACTTATGAGAAAGACTTGTGATTTTTACTGGACGAACTCCTTAAGCTGGCTATACATTAGACATAATTTATTGAAATATTTCTTTTCAATGTCAAATATTGACAAGGATTGCCTCCACACTGCAAAGATTTAATGACATAAATGTCTCAATATTGAAGAAAATTGTCCAATGTGTAGTCAAATATTGAAATATTTGTTTCAATATGGAACATTTTATTCAATATTTTATTTTATTATTTTGAATGGCTACAAACTAGGCCAAATTATGTCAATAAAAATTTTCAGTCACATTGAAATATAATTTCAAAGAAATTCTAAATATCAAATTGATTTGATATTTCCTTCAATATTTTTTAATGGTCAGGAATCCTCTTCCTTCAGAACATCACAGAACTGCTGGATTTTCCTTGTTCATGAATGAAAACACATCCAAGATCAAAATCCAAGTCAAGACACTTCTCTTCTGCTTCCTCCAGAAAATCCCAGATTCTTGGAATTTGGTTATATATTTTGTTCAATCTCCTCAAGAACCCAACTTGGTCAGCACTGATCACCAGCTTCCTCCAGAAAATCTCAGAACTTCTGGGATTTTCTTGAATATTATGCCCAAAACACTTCAGATACCTTCTGTGGTCAGAGGATTCCTGGAGCTTCCTCCAGAAATCCCAGATCATCTGGGATTTTTTTGAAAATTATGTCAAAAACCAGTCAGATACTTTCTGTGGTCAGAGGATTCCTGGAGCTTTCTCCAGGAAATCCCAGATCTTCTGGGATTTTTTTGAAAATTATGTCAAGAACACTTCAGATACTTTCTGTGGTCAGAGGATTCCTATAGCTTCCTCCAGGAAATCCCAGTCTTCTGGTAACTAAAAAACTGACGGGTGCGAGTGAGACTTTCAAAAATTTGCACTCAGTATATCGTAGCTGAGATCAGACCAACGATGGGTCGCTCGCGCACCTCCTCCTTGACAAACGCTCACTTATAATCGAAAATTACTTAACCGGACTCATTTCGAAAGTCACTGTGATTTTGTTAGACGCAGTTCTTTGTGGACAAAATTCAAAAATCAAATTTTCTGGGCTGAATTCTCCCATCCAACTACCACCGCATTAACATTTTGGGAAATTTCCATATTGATCGGTCCATTGCCCTACACAGAAAAGAAATGTTTTGTAAAATTGTTCGATAAATGTTTGTGAATTCCTATTAGGGACTTATAAAATGCTCGTATACCACTAAAAAATTCGTAAAAGTTTGAGCTTTTTCACGAATTTTGTTCGTAATATAATCACTTGTCGAGCATTTTTTTGTTCTTTTATAGACATTTGTTCGTACATTTTTGTTTATTTTGCGAATATTTATGAGCAAATGTTTGTAATGCCCAACGCACAATAACTTTTGTTTAGTAAACATGTTTTTGACATTTCAATGAGAAAGAGTGAGATTTAGATCTAGTCATCTCGCTCATTCTCATGGGAAATTTTGAAAACATGTTTATAAAACAAATTATTGTGCGCTGGCCATAAAAAAAACAAAAAATGATCACTAAGTAATCCACGTAATGAACAATGTTTATGAAAAAAGTATACAAACTTTTACGAACTTTTTAGTGGGTTATACGATTCACGACCATTTCGTAAGTCCGCAGTAAAAATTCACAAACATTTACAAACAATTTTACCGAAATATTATTTTTCCTATATATAACAGCTTTTTTTGTGTTGCTGTTCTTTCAACTTTAAATATTGTGCGAATTTTAAAGAATCTTAGTTTCCGGATCAGTTTACTGGTTGGAAAGGAGGTTTAGCCCAGTTATTAAAGGTCAATGTCTAGAAATTCTAAGTAATAAGTAATTTTTACGGAATTTCCAAATATAATGAATAATTTTCCTATAATTATAATAAGTAAATTTATTCAAAATTTTCCCAAAAATATTGCTTGATAGGAAATTGATTTTTTAGCCATATGCCTAATGCCGGCTTCAGACTGGAGGTTTAGCCCAGTTCCCAAAGGTCTCAAAAATCTTAATAACAAGCAATTTTATCGATTTTTCAAAATGAAATGAATCATTTGCCCTTAATATTTAAGCCTAAACAACAATTTCCTAAAAACTCATGCTTGATGAGGAATTAGAGGAGTTAAGCCAGATAGCTAAGCCTTAGGTCTGAAGCCCGTATAAGCCACATGTCTGAACCCGGTATTAGAATTTTTTATATAACATTAAGACTCCTATTACCACATATATTCCATGCATTCCGTGTTTTGCAATTGATTTTTTTCTTTCAGGTTTCTGCGTGGGATGAACATTCGGAAGTTTGTACCGGTTAAGAAGGTTTCCGGTTTGTACATCATGTTTGTATTACCAATGTCTTCAGTGACAAGACGTTTTTTGTCCTTTTTTACTAATGAGGAAGGGAGAGAGAATATGATAAGATGCATCATGCAAAGTAAAATACATTGATGCTTAATGCCATTTATTCTTATAAAAGAAAAAAAATATTCCTTAAAATTTTACTATATTATTACTGAAAAAAAAAGAAGATAAAAAAGTTTATGAGTAGAAGTAGAGACCATTAAAAAAAGAAGAAGATCATTTACAGTAAAAGAACATTTTTAAAGATAGTTGCCAAATCAATTTCGTAGACTGTAGGAGTGATTTTTTTTGTATACACTTGAGTAGCTTTCAATGTGTCTGCTATTTTATTGAATTTATTGTGAATCTGTGGGTAATGATTTTTTTCTTATTTTAATAAAAGTGAAGAAGAAAAAAAAATAAATAGGAGATTCCTTTTAATCTTCTATGTGACTTGGACATGAATTGTATAATTATTATTTATTTGAGCAAATTTTCGATTTATTCATCTTAATATCATTTCATTATACACTTACCAGTCAATTTTATTATGATGAAATATTGAAGATATTTTAAGGCATATAAAATTAAAGTGAACAATTACATTGAAGGTATTTGCTTACAAATATTGAAATAATGTAATGTATTTGCTTTATATATTTTAAAATATATATTATATTACATATCCCAATATATACCAATTATACAATGACTATTCTGTTTTTTTTTTACCCCTTTTACTTCCAAATTGGAGAGTTTTTCGTGGTGTTTCACTTGTTGCTTGAAATTCTTTTCTGTCTTTTAATTTAAGAGACATGAGAGAAATTCAAGACACATTCTTCAAGCTCTAAGCTAGAGCAAGCGACACTAGAGCAATATTTCTTATACGATTTTATTTTGTATTAATAGCGCATCTGTTTCAATAAGAATTTAGGTTGATCTTATTCCGCGAATAAATTAATAAATTGGTGAAAACGATGTTCCTCAAAAAAAGTCAATGCGCATTTGTCCACAGTATTTTCTAAGAAATTTTTCAAAAGAATGAAGACAAGAAACTACAAAATTAATATTTTAATCAATATTAAGACAGTTGTCCAAATAGTTCTCTTTTAAACAAATAGAGTCAAAATTTATTGATCCCATCTGGAAGTCACCTTGATAATGAACTTTGTCTTACTAATTATTAAATGCCAAGAAAAAGTATAAATAGGGATAAATACGATCAAAAATTGTACAGTGGATCTTGCAATTTTGTTCAAAACAGACGAGAAATTTCCAAATCAATCATGACTTATCTAAAGTTGGTGTTCCTCGTGGTTTTCCTGATTGGTATAATGCATATGGTTAACGCAGGTAAGATTTTACGCGCATTTTTTTATTGTAAAATATATTAAAAACATAATTGTTAATGTGTAAATCAACAGATCCAGATCCAGAGCCAAAACCATTCTTTGGTGGATATTATGGAGATGTTTCGGGTAAGTTGAAATACTTTTGAATCCCTTTACCCTTTTAAATTTTAACCCATTATTAAACATGGTACGCTGCATCACGCAAATCCAGAGATTTTGATACACTCTTAGAAAAGTTTAGACATCATTACTAATGAAAATTAGTTGATCGGGTGATTATTATCAAATATATTTAAAATAGTTCTTATAATCTTAAAACATTTTACTCATAATAAATTTATTAGTAGTGAGAATATAAGGCAATATTTACATGAATAATTGCGGCAATTATTTCATAATGGTTTCATATAATTATATTTGCTTGTGTTATTTAAATGAAATCGATATCCCAACTAATATTGGTCACTAGTTCCTTTTAGTTCTCACAACTAAAGCAAATAAATGTGCCTATATTTTCATAAAGTTCTGACAACTTTTGCAATAGAAAAGAGTGGTTTTTTACTTATGTGTTGAAGTTTTTTCGAGCTATATAGTAACCACAACTAATACGATATAGTTATTACAGCCAATAAGATGGGTATCAACCCCATTTATTTAGTTATTGGAACCAATATGTTATAGTACCCGTTACTAATCTAATTTAGGTATGATAACTAAATGAAAAAGATACTGTAACTAATATTGGTCAACTATTTCATTTAGTTACCCTAGCTAAATATATGGATGGGTCTATGCTTACTATATTTAATAGTTTCCATAACTGTATATGATGTAGTTGGGACTAAATTTTTCTAAGAGTGTATAATCTATTTTATGCAATTGATATCGAAATTGCTGGCGATACAGGATTTATACCGCTATTCCAATGAAAAATGAATATATTTTCTTAGCACTTTACTGTTCTCAAATGCCTCTGCATTATCCACTTTTCGTTGTGTTGGTTCCTGTCTCGACTGTTTTCTCCAATCCTTTCCGTGTTCTAAAAGCACCAAGTAGTCGTGAAAGTAACAAATACAAAGTAAAGTCGATTATGTAAAAGCACTTGAGAACAGTGAAGTGCTGAAAAACATGTTAATTTTTCATTGGAATAGCATCAATATTAGTTACTTTTTTAATTCTTCAATGACATGTGAACAATAGTTCGACAGAGCTAGAAATACATTTTGTTGGATTTCTTTCGGTTCTCGAAAAGTTATGCCAAATTTGTGCACGAAATAACGTTACGAACAGTTTGACATCGCGTTGATTTTGATGATATTTTCCTTCATTCTCTATCCCGATTTAATACCTCGATGGTAAATTCCTTTATTAGGTAGTTACACTTTATTTATAAATAGAGTTTGAAAAAAATTAAGGAGCTACGTCTATCACGAAGACTAAAAAATAGCATATTTTCTTTATACAGTAGAACCCCGCTATAGGTCATCGCTCTATAGTCTACAATTTATCGATCGTTGATTTCAAAACACTGATTTTAAGCTAGATTATGTTTTTTAGTACGCGACATGCAATGTTGTCATAATTTTTTTTTAATATTTTCGGCAAACTTTATTGATTAGTTGTGATAATTGTGATCCATAATGAAGAGAGCGAGGACAAGTACCACAATCGCAAAAGAAAGTGGAAGCCGTAGAGCAATTTCAATACTAAAAGTCGTTGATAATTTTAAAAAATGACATGGACTATAGTAGACTCTCACTCAATCGGCTCTTTTTCAATCGGGCGATAAATTTTGTTGACAATTTTCACGTTTAATTATGAAGCTAATTCGCTCAAATTCGGTGTAATTCTTCATATTTTATCGTGATTCTTTATAATTGAGCGCTTTTTGTGGAATTTACAAAGGCTTTGACGTTGAATTCTATCGCTAAACCGGATGACATTTTGGCCCAAATGCCCAATTGAGAGAGAGTCTACTGTATCCCTTTAAGGGCGAGAAGGTCAAAAAACGAGGGTCAGAAAAAATCATTTTTTCTAACTTTTTAGAACAAAATACAACTTTAGAAGGCCGTAGGAAAAGTTTCATCTTTGGGTCACCGGTGACCCAATCGTCCTTAAAGAGCTATAGTGCGACCCAAGTGTCAAATTTGGAAACAAGTATGGCCTATAGCGAGGCTCTATTGCAGAGGCGTGCAAGAACCGTTGAAACCGAATAAACGTCAAATAAAACATGTACGTCAATGGTCAAAATGCTACTATAACAAACTTATTTTGACGTTAATTCAGTTTCAATGGTTTTTGCACACCTCTGATCTACTGTATCTCTTTTCAACATAATAAAAAAAAAGTATTTAATTTGAGCTATATTTTCTGAAAATTTCATTTAAAAAATCAGTTTTTTGAAAAAAAAATCATACTTCTCCGTAGATAAAATTTCTTATCAGAGTATTCATCGGACATCAAAAAACTAAATATTTCCTGTTAGCTGAAGAGTTAAACTCGTACTTGAACGGTGGATTTTTTTTTATCTTGATCACAACTTATTTTACAAGACAAAACATAGTGTAAAATACGCCAAAAGCTGTATCTTTTGTATAAAATTCTTTAAAAAATACAGATTTAATTTTAAAAAAAAAAGTACCATTCAAGTATGAGTTTAATTCATCAGCTAAAAGAGGAAATATTTAGTTTCTTTGATGTCAGACGAATATACACTCACTCAGAAATCTTGTTCACGGAAAAATATAGGGGAAAGTGCCCATGCTTTATACGGTCCCAAGCTTTATACTGACTAAATTTTTCTATGTTTTTCAATAAATGTGACTCATCGCATCCATATTTTAAAAAATAGGAGACAGTGTCCAGTTTTTAAAATATATTGCGGAGTCGTATTTGTTCAGAAACATAGGAAAAAATTAGTCTTTATGAAGCTTGGGATCGTGTAAAGTATGGGCGCTTTGCCCTATTTAAAAATGTCTTCGAAAATCAAGGCCCAAAGGCTGAATTTTTAAAATTTTTAAATTACAATTTTAGAAAATATAGTTTATATAAATTTTGTATACTTTTATATGCTTGAGAACTTTAATTAAAATAAAAATCGATTGTTTTAGAAAAATAGAGAAAATACAGTAGACTCTCGCTCAATCGGTTCTTTTTCAATCGGACTCAAAATTTTGTTGACAATTTTCACGTTTGGTTTTGAAGCAAATTTGCTCTATGTAAATTCGCTGTAGTTCCTCTTATTGTATCATGATTCTTTATAATTGAACGCCTCTTTTGTGGAATTTACAACGACTTTGGCGCCCAAATCTTTCGATAATTTGGATGGCATTTTGCCCCATATGCCCGATTGAGAGAGAGTCTACTGTTTTCCAGTCTTTTTGACCCACGTAATCCCTTAATAAAGAATTTAAATTCAGGATCTCTGAGTTTATAATCTATATTTTAATATTTCATTTCCAAAATTGCACTTTCTAATTTCAAATTCTTTATTCGAATAGGATATGTGATCTATTTTCCACACATTTCTTACAAAAAACAACGACATAATCTTGAATTTTGTTTATTCGCTGATATTTTAATTATGTATAGAGTGAATTAATGAAATTTATAAATAGAAGTGTGATTATGTGTTGTTTACGAGAAAATAAATGGTATGGAAATTTATGTTATACAAAACACTTCAACTGAATAAAAAGTAAAGACTGGAAAGGTACTCGCGTTTTTTTAATGCTCATGTCTCCCTCAAATGATATGTAAAATTTTGGTAAATTTTTAAAGTCAAGTGGAAAATTTCGTTATTGTTCGATATTTAAAAAGCTTAGTTCTCACATTTAATTAATAGGAAAATATTCTTTTTTCTAGGCATAAATTAAAATATTCAAATTTTATTCTTTTTTTTATTTAAATAATTTGAATATCAAGGTGTTATTTGTAACAATTTTTCGATTTTTTTTTTAGGTTTCGGAGACTTTTCAGACTTTAGTGGCGGTTTCGACTAATAAACAACGTCAAAGATCCTGAACTTTGCCAAATTCTAATAAAAAAAAACACTGGATTCAACAATTGGATTAAGTTTAATGAGAATTGTTGTATAATCCCAAAAAAAAATGATTTAATGAAAAATTCTAAATAAATGGCAGCGCAAATTAAAAATAAAATACAAATTGAATTTTATTCTCTATAAATTAATTGTTCGTCATAGCTATTTGTTTTATAACAATGTTACGTTGGAAATAATGTAAGTAAGGGTACCACGGATTTGCTTCTTTATAGAATGCTCAAAATAAATCCCAAAATTTATTTAAATATCTCTATGCATTTGAATTTTTATTTATTATTAACAAAAAATTTATAAAAAGTAGGTATAAATTCGCAAGCATGCGATCTGTGCCTTGGATCGCTTCAAATCTAATTTGGTTTGTCACAGATTAATTGATTTTCTAAAATAAATATGAAATAATACCTCCTTGTAATCGTTATAAATGGTAAAAAAGCGAATAATTTTCAAAGAAAAGCCATTTATGATAAAAATCCTTTGTCCCTATGTTACAAAACATGCCGAAAAATTGACTAAAAATAATTTTTTTTTAATAAAAAGCTTGATTCAGAAATGAGAAAACATTGTTTCTAAGGTGGAAGTTTTTTTTAACTTAAGAAAGTCTCAAAAGTTTTCTGCATTCTCATTGAAAAATTTTGAGAGGTACTCTCAAAGCTCTTCTAAAAGACGATATTGCTTTAGGAGGAAAAGTTGTTTAAAAGCTTCCCAAAATCCTTATAAAAGCTAGTAGAAATTTTTAAAAATTCTTAAAATCAGATTTTGTTCAACGTTTCTCTGAAAAATAAAAACATATTAATCAATTTTTAATCTAAATTGAATCATTTCGCGCTTTTTGGAAAGCTCATAAGGTTCATAAGATTCAACAAAAGACCTTTCGAAGGCCAGTAAAAAAGGCATTTTTTTTGTGAAAATCCTCTAATTGTGAGTACAGTGGGACCTCGATAGAGTCACCTAATTATTTCCAGGCCTGTTGACTCCATTGGATTCGGTGACTCTATCGGAGTCCGAAAAAAATCAATTAAAATGTGAAATTTTGATAATAAAGGGGTATTATTCTATGTTTTCACAAGATAATTGATAAATTTAACATGATAGTAACAATATTTTATTTAACCCTCTAACGGTGTTTTCTTTAATATGCGAAAAAAGTTCTAAAACAATGTTTTCTAGGATAATTATGATCCAATAAAGTCGAAAAAACCATCCATTCTTCATTATATCTTTTAGTTCAGGCGCTAGGTGAGAAAATATAAAAATTTTTTGAAACTCTTTTTGCTTCTAAAATTCACATTTTTAGTTTTTTCAATTTTTTAAATGAAATATGCAAAGTAGAATGACATATCTTTCAGTAAAAAATAAATTTATGTTTTACTGAAAGTTGTTTCTCGTGTGTAGACACCATAAGTATCGATCCTATGGTGTTCCAAGACAAAGATCCTGAATTTTATTCAATCACCTTGACCTAGGTCTGGTCTGCTCCGAGGTCGAGGTTCTTCTGACTTGGCTGGGCAATCATTTAGGGAAAGGTGGTGTATTTTCATACATGCATTGATTTCGGAAATAAAGATTTCTGATAAAAGTTCGGCTGTAGAACTACCGCAACCTCCACTATATTAATAAATTTTGAAAAAAAAATCTTAAAATTCCATAAAATTTTCATCTAAATAGGGTCCTCGACTCGATGGATTAAACATTAAAAAAAAACATTTTAAACCTTTTAAACAGTTTTGTTCGGTAGACCTTAATTATTAAATAAAATCGTTTGAAAAAAAAAACGTTTATTCGTCTATTATTTAACTCATTCTTGACCTGATTTTTCTTATGATTTATTTTTATCTCTTTTATCCATTTTACACTTACCTCTAATTAATTTTAATCCTTGTCAAAGACCGAGAGACAAAACGTGTTCTTTTTTAACCTCGTCTGGGTCTTTAAATTCTCCTCTACTTTTTTTCGATATGCAGTTAAAAATAAGAAAAATCCTGTAATCCTTTGTAATATAAGGGAAAGTACTCTCCCTTCGAACGTTCATGCCTTTGAATAATTTGAATTTTCTTTTACTTTTCCTGAGAGACTTACACATAACTATCACGTAATTATCAATATGAAGATAAGCTAACTAATATTTAATAAAAATATGTAAGTCTCTTAGGAAAAATAAAAGAAAATTCAGATTATTCGAAGGCATAGACGTTCGAAGGTAGAGTACTTTCCCCTATGAGGTTGTATCAACAATGAGAGTTTAAGTTTTTTATGTTTTTTTCTCAATTGACTTGTAAAAAAGCTGATTTTTCTGCAAAGGCTTATAGAATTTATGAAGGAGGACTTTCACCGTTTATCTCTGGAGGATCATCAACGCTAAGACAGCAGTGGACACAATAGAAAGAAAAAATCACTGTTTTTAGAAACTGTTGCGATTTTTAAGCGTTTGCCGATGAATAAAGATCTTCTTATTTGTCTATCTAAAAAATGATGTATATTGCAATTTTTTTAGACAGTGAATAAATAATAATAATAATAAGTATTAAATTATTAATTTAAATGTAAAGATCCTTTTTGAATTCGCAAAAACCCGCGTTTCACGCTGTAATATAGGGAAAAGTGCTCTCCGATCGAACGTTCATGCCTTCGAATGATGTGAATTTTCTCTTATTTTTCCTAAAAGATTTCCACATTTCTATTAAATATTATTTTGCTTATTATCAATTATTGATAAATATGCGATAATCATGTGTAATTCTCTTGGGAAAAGTAACAGAAATTCACATTATTCGAAGGCATGAACGTTCGAAGGGAGAGTACTTTCCCCTATAGGGGAACGAGCTCTCCCTTCGATCGCTCATGCCTTTGAATAATGCGAATTCCTTTTGTTTTTTGTGAGAGATTTACACAAAATTATCATGGAATTATCAACAATTGATGATAATCCAATTAATATTTAATAAAAATGTGCAAGTCTCTCACGAAAAATAAAAGAAAAATTACATTTTACATTATTCGAAGGCATGAACGTTCGAAGATAGAGCACTTTCCCCTACCGCTGTTACGCTATCTTTCCTGTTTAATTATTTGTAGTAAAAGTTGTTGAGTTAGAAAAGGAAAAAATAGTTAAATCTAATATTTTTTATGTAATTTTTTAATATTATTTTATTGTGCATATCGTGCATATATTATTAGTAGTTCGAAAATAATTAAGATGTTTTTTTTTTTGTTAAATATGTGTTAACCAATTTCTAATTGATATTTTATAATTGTGATTAATTTAATCAAATGTTAAAATTCCATAAAAATTGTGTCGGATAAGAAAGATAGGGGCCCCGACTCGATGTGTTAAAATTAAACGTAAAAATATAATTTAATAGTTTTTGTTTTTTGCAACCATTTTTGTTGCCTTTACGCCTTTATCTAAAATCTAAAAATTCCTTTTTTTTAAGATACTTACGAGTTTTTTTTTAATTACAAAAAAAAACAATTAAAAAGGACTTCTAATCCATTTTAACCACTTTTTCAATTTTCACCGCATCGGTGGAGCCCCAGTGGCCTAATGGATAAGGCATCGGCCTCCTAAGCCGGGGATTGAGGGTTCGAGTCCCTCCTGGGGTAAGGTTTTTTTCTTTTATTTTTTATTTATTTCATATTTTAATTAAACCCAGTAAAATCGTTTTATTTTTTTTCTATATCAATAAAATCTTTCTTTTCAAAATTGAATAATAAGTGGAACTTTGTCGAGAGGCCATCTGATTTGAACTCACTGCCCTGGAGTTTCTCTATTGTACCAAAAATTTGTTTCAAGAGACTGGGGGTTAAGATTTTCCACAATGAGTCGCCCCTCGAATGTTTTTTTCACTGAATATCGAATAAATTAAAATTTAGCCTGTTTTTAAGCAGAAGTTTAATCTTCCAAGGTAAAAAAAATAAACAAAAGACCTGGAGACTTTAAAACAATTTTTATTGATAAAATTCCTTTCATGGTTCCGTCTAAAAGTCTAAGTTGTGTCTCACATTGGTGGTGCTGGGACAGGAAGGACAGCCATTGGCGGAGGAGGTGGAACGGGATTGAACATGGGAGGACGTGGAGGAGGTGGAACAACTGAACCCATTCCATGTCCCCCTGCTCGAAGATTCGGCGGCGGCGGTGGAATAATCTTGGGCTCGAGCTTGAACGCGAATTGGAGGAAGAACTGTTTGGTGTCTTTGTTCCAGTACGTCCAGAATTTACCCTCTGTCTTCTCCACTTCGCGACTGGGCACCTTGAAGGCGATGGTCTCGTAGGGTTCAGCTGCAAAAAGCAGGTACTGCCATTTACGATCTGGAGGCTCAATTTTCTGCTCATAGGCTGACATGAAGCGATGTCGTGGCACAATGCCATCCGATATCTCGGGATAGTCAATCTGGAACAGGAGACTCTGCTGTCCACTGTCCGGATCTCGTTGCTTGGTTACACGGTAGCCTGGACGTCCGATTTTCACGAATTTCTTGGGCTCTACTCGTGGCTTCTCCGGTGCCAGTGACTGAGGAGCTTCCTTAGCCTCCTTAGCAGCTCTCCGGGCCAAGTTAGCCTGATGCTTCTTGCCTTGCGTGTGTGCCAGGTAGCTTCCCTCGTTATTGTGAAGGGTCAGACACAATTTGCACTCATAGGAACCCAAATGGTTCTTCATAAAGTAAGGATCCTTGGCCAGGTCTATTGTCTCCAAGGCCAGCTGCCTCAAACGTTCCCGGCGATCGCGATTCGTTTCTGACCATGATGCCACTCCTCCTCCTCCGGTTTTCCCACCAGGACGATTCTGGAAATCCATCCTACACCAAGATTTGATAGTTAATAACTTTTATCAAAGACTCTTCTCACAATTTGAATAAAAAATACCTTAATTACAGAAAAATCTGCAATTTTCTGGGATCTTGAAAAATGTAAACAAACCAATGCCGCAAAGTTGATGTAAAACGTTTGTGTCCACCACCATACGGCGCTGCAATCACTCCTCAGACCGCCAACGAATTTTCCGCGGACTTCCCGGTTGACTAGGTGTTAACAGTTCGCAAATAGCTGGGCCAATAACTCTGTTAACAACTCTGGTTGGTCTCCTAACAAAACGTCAGTTAAATCAGCATTTGTCGTAACTTCATTTTTGCGATTTTCAGGTATATACATATTTGGAATTGGCGTAATTTTGTTTATTAAACACACTTGAGAAAAAGAAACATTTATAAGCCCAATAAAAATTATTTTAAACAAAAAATATCGTAAGTGCCCGTAATTAAGAAAAAATTATCAGAATTTGCCGTAACTTCCATTTTTGAGGAAGTTACGACAAATTTTCATACAAAATTTTCTCTAATCAGCATTTGCCGTAACTTTCTTTTGCTCGTTTGCGTGACTTGTAATTTGCAGCAAAAATGTAATATTTCTCATTAAAACGTTTACAATCTCTTCCAAATATCCAAAGACAGTGCGAATAATGCAACATTAAATCATTTTAATTCAATATTTGTGAGAAAAAAGTAAGAAAAAATCCCTGCCCATCTGTCATTAATTCAAAACAAAACAAGTAACGCAGCGCACAATATTTATTCAATAAAAGTTGCGAAATAAAAGCTTTTAGTGACAGGGATAACAGTTTAATTGACTAATTTAATCAAATAAAGGCAATCATTATCATTAGAGTAATTAAAATTTATATAATGCATTTTTGAAAATTGTCGTAACTTCCAAGATTTCCATACTTTGGAAGTTACGGGTTCATGAACGATGGAAGTTACTATAAAATCTCATTGTGTTTCTTCTAACAACATATATCTCACTCAATATCTCAGCTTTAAAATAATTTTATAAAGATTTTCTCGAGTTAACTTATAGTTTATTAGTGCCACTTTTATTATTTTGACACAAAAGTATCGCATTCGGGGCTCATTTTTAAGAAAAATAAAGAAGAAATTTAGGGTACCCCTGTACCCTAAATCTTGCCAGCGCTGGTAACAATTTTGGACCAACTCAGTGCTACTTTTCACTCTGGCCCAAAAATGTTACAGTAGAGTCTTCTAAATTCGAACGCTCGGGTGGTATTTTTGACATTTCACACCCCTCTAAAATTCGAACGATTTTTTCAAAACTAACGAAATTTATGTGAGATTAAATTGTACTTTGAATCAAATTCCCGTACTTTCTCATAAGTCTTAGTGGTAACATACAGTGTTGTCTCTCTATATGCACACTCTCTATTCTATATGCACAGCTTTTGTGTCGGTCACATTCATAATCAATTTGTTTACATTTTGACAAAGTAATAAAGAAAATTATTTTCTTGGTAACAATTTTTTTTTTGTTTTTAATTTTCTTAAATTTTATTTTTTCTGTCTCATATTACATTTAAAATAACGCGGGAAATTCTAGAACAATAAAAAATTATAATTTATTAAAAGAAAGAAAAAAACCGTTGGGAATTTCAAAAAAAGTTGTGCATATTCAGAGAGAGAACTGTCAAAAAAAAGTACCCAAACTGTGCATATAGCGAGACAGCACTGTACTTCCTTTTCATTTTATACGATCATAATGTATGTAAACAGTCAGGAAGAAACACATAAATATGATTTTCATTCATCCAAAATGCGAATTTTTTAACATAACCCCACAAACAACTGACATTTTGAATCCATGTCGTTCGAATTTGAGAGATTCAGATTTGAGAGACTCTGTCTACTGTACTAATAACGCTGTTAACATTCTGGTACCAAGAGCTGTTGGTTGTTAACTTTGGTCAGCTGGGTTCTTCATAAGAAAATTACAATTTTTTTTTAAATATAATTTTCATAACAAAAATCTGTGTAGGAGTTTTTGTTTTTAATTGAAAAAAAGAAATGTTTTATCGCAATTAAAAATTGTATAAGTTAGAAATAAAGAAAAAGGAAAGAAAGTTGGAGGAAGGGGTGGACCTTCCGTGGACATTTCTAATTATCTTCTTCTTCTTCTTAGTGTAGTCGTTGGGTGGTCAGGAGATTTTCCAGGATGAATTTACTGGAATTAAACGATGATATCCTCATCAGCATCCTGAGATACCTAAATGTGAGTGACCTGGAGAATGTGTACAGTGTATCTGAACGGCTGGCGGAGTTAGTGGATCGGTATTTCTTCTACAGAATGACCCTAGGTGAGTGCAATGGAACCTGGAAATCGCTTTTCCTGGCCAGTGTCTTATCTAACAAGATACAGGGAACGATTCTTTAGAATCCATAGTCTCTATGCAATTTATTGTATGTTTGAAATGAATCAATTTCTGTACATTTTTTATAAAAATAAAACTCACGTGATTAAAAAATTGCGTTGTCAATTTAAAAATTTGAATTTAACTGATTTGCAGACATCCTGATGACTTGCCACCGGAAGAAGGATTCCCTGCATTTTCTAAGAACACATGCCGACAGCCTCTCTTTCAAGCGTCGCTGGAAACTGCATGAGAATTGGTGCAAGGGCAGATATGAGGAATCAATGTTCTTTCCACATCGAGTGCCCTATTCCTCTCACATTCACCTGGAAAAGAACTGGCTGTACATGACCCATGGAGGGCAGGTAAGACTCCACAGGAGACGCAGTAAAGACTTCCTAAAGAGATTCCCTGACCAAGCTTACGGGAACACTCGAGATCCCGATATAACAGCCTTTACTAAGCACGGAGAAATAATTTTTGCCGGAACAATGTGTGGAACTGTCCTCCTGCATGATCCTCAGCACTGTTCAGTGCAGAATTTTATCAGTCAGAAAATAGCCTCGGTAAAGGAGTACTTAAATTCAGTGGACTTCCGGGGAGATGTTTTTGTGACAACTACCAATCAAACGGCAAAAATTTGGAGGAAGGAGACAGAGTTGGATTTTGTGCTACTAGAGAGCAGTCATGATCTCAAACAGGCCTTCAAGTGCATCAAAATCAACCCTGATGGAGACAAAGTAGCCGCTGGAAGGTACAGAGATCCCAATTGTGCCCTCAAACTCATAGATTTGGCCACAGGAACAGCTGAAGAGCTCAATTCTGCTTCCCATGCTGTCTATCACATTCTCTGGCGCGATAACTTCACTCTGCTCACCGCCAACTTCGATTCCACCTTTCGCGTATTTGATATCCGATCCAATACAGATGCTCAAGTCTACGAAGATCCCTATGACTCCTCCATTTACTGCCTGGACCAGGATGATCATTTTGGAGTGCTCTGTGGAATGAAGTATCATGGCAGAGTTAATCTCTATGACCTCAGGGTGACGAAGAAGTTCGTCCAAATGTACTATCCCTCGCAGATGAACTCCTACGGATCTCCGGTCTATGATATAGCCAGTGATGCTACTCAACTTTTTGTGGTCACCGACCGGAATTTGAGGCTGTTCAACTTCGATGCGGATTGGGCAGTTTATAGGGACTACTCCAATGTCTTCAATTTCGACAAGTGAATGGAGCAAATGGGAGCAAACAGGAAGCAAGCCATGATCAGGAGCAAGATGTGATCTGTAGGGGAATTCTATATTTTTTACCAAAAATCTCAAATATGTGACTTCTGACAATGCCACGTGAGCTGAAATGGCAATGTCACGGCGGTCACGGCTACAGAATCGCATTTTCGAAAAAGCTATCCAAAGATTCAAACCCAATTTGTCATATGGCATTGCCAGAGCGTTACAGAATTCCCCATGGGAATTTGTAATTTTCGTGGGATTGTTACGCGTGAGTTCGAAACCTGACAATGCCATTCGAGCTTTTTTGTCATATTATATGAGTTCGAAATTGCGATTAATTGAATTTTTAATGAAATCCCTTTACTTGATGATTTTATGAAAATATAGTACGTCTTGGTTGATTTTTTTAACAAAATTCATTGTCAATTGAATTGCCAGAAATCTCAAATATGTGACTTCTGACAATGCCGAGCTGAAATGGCAATGTCAGGCTACAGAATCGCATTTTCGAAAAAGCTCTCCTGAGATTCAAACCCAATTTGTCATATGGCATTGCCAGAGTGTTACAGAATTCCCCTCCAGTAGGGCAATTCTGTAATTTTCGTGGCATTGTCACGCGTGAGTTCGAAAAATGACAATATCAATTGAGCTTTTTTTGTCATATCATATGAGTTCGAAAATACAATTCATTGATTTTTCAATGAAATCCCTTTACTTGATGATTTTATGCAAATACAGTCTGTCTTGGTTGATTTGTTTAATAAAATTCATTGTCATTTTAATTGCCAGAAATCTCAAATGTGTCTTCTAACAATGCCACGTGAGCTGAAATGGCAATGTCATGGCTACAGAATCGCATTTTCGAAAAAGCTCTCCAAAGATTCAAACCCAATTTGTCATATGGCATTGCCAGAGCGTTACAGAATTACCCTCCAGATCACATAGAACTTGTGATATCCTTTCTAGTTGAAATGTTAGATTTAGGAAAGCCTTCACCAGTCTAAGTTTCCATACAAGAATTGAAGAGATTACGTAATTCTAGGACACTAAGAAAAATCTGACACTGAGCCTTAGTTCCGATTCTGATAAAAAGCTTTTGGCTTTAGGCATTCATATACGGAGAAATCCGTGACTAAACCCATGATGCCTAGAAAAAAATCACGAAACCCGAGAAACGTTTTGCAAAACTCCATAAAAATATTCTGAGCTTTGAAAGTCGAACAGTAGCTTTAAAATTTCAAGAAAATAAAAAAGTTTATAAAATAAAGATCTTGCTAAATCCAAGAAATCCTGAAACTTACGAGAAAACCGAAAATCTCTGAAAAATCGCCCCGACAGAGCTTGATACGATCTCATTAAATATGAGAAAATGTCTGAATATTTTATGAAAACTCGAGAAACTTTTTGAGCCTTGAAATATCCGAGATGTCCGAGATGCCTTAAAAAAAATCGGGAAAAGCGATAAATATACAGTAGACTCTCGCTCAATCGGTTCCTTTTCAATCGGACGCAAAATTTTGTTGACAATTTTCACGTTTTATTTTAAAGCAAATTTGTTCAAATTTGCTGTAGTTCCTCTTGTTTTATCGTAATTCTTTATATTTGAGCGCTTTTTGTGGAATTTACAATGATTTTGATGTTCAAATCTATCGATAATTTGGATGACATTTTGCCCCAAATGCCTGATTGAGAGAGAGTCTATTGTAATATGACAAATGGTTTTGATGTCTTCAAATCCGGTTTTTGTAATATTTTCTAGAAATTGGCCTATGCAAATTGAATCATTTTATGTTCATGTTGTAGCGTCTACTTGAGTAGACCAAATTAAAAAAAAAACAATAGGAGATTGCTCCATGATTTCTCGAAATATTTCAAGTTGAAGATTGCAATTTCCGCGAAAAATTTCGTGGATTTTCACGGATCGCGAAATTTTTCGCGGCTCACGAAATTTTTCGCGGCTCACGAAATTTTTCGGGGATATTCGCATGTTAAGTTTGAGGCCTCTTTCTCTCATGGTTTCCGAGAAAATCGACTTTAAAGTTTTTTAGACGTTTTTATGTATTTCTCTTCCAATTATCCTCGAGGTGAAATTTTGCACACCTCAAGCCTAATACGGGCTTCAGACCTAAGGCTTAGCCATATGGCTTAACTTCTCTAATATCTTATCAGTCAAGATTTCTTGGAAAATTTTGACTTAGGATTGGATTATTAAGGGCAAATAACCAATATGATTTTGAAAAATCAATAAAATCGGTTGCTGTTTAAGGTTTTGAGACCCTCGGGAACTGGGCTAAACCTCTAGTCTGAAGACGGTCTAAGGGAGACTCTAGTAATGTCAAGTTTGATACTGATGGAAAGCTCTAAGGCCCAGCTATAAAATAACCGCAAGTCGATATCTTTCTTAGTTCGGGAGCTCTTAAGCTCCAAAGAGCGGCCGGACGGTCGGGAACGTAACTTAGCCACCCATATATTCGTGATCAGAAAGTGTCGAAACATCTTTTGACCAAGTTTGAGCCCGATCGGGGGACATGAAATTTTGGTAGGATTATATTAGGTGAGATTTGTTAAGAATCTCACCTAATAGTGTTTAAAATGAGAAGATGACCGCTCTTATGTGCTTCTGCTTAATCGACTTTTGTTTGTATTAGTTCCTATCACAAAGTTTTCGTGGTTTTGGAGTACGACAGAGGACAGGGGAAAAGTCGATAACGCAAATGCATATGAGAACATCCACGGATTGTTTACGGTTTACGATCCACGATCATGGACGAGGACAAATAAAGCAGTTCAACACTGGCTAAGCTAGATTTAGTGGGATTGTAAGGGAATCGTCAGAAATATCAGGCCAAGAGATTATCCAGGCGGACATTTCGTCTCTATACGAAAATCCTGTTGAATCATTCCTAATTACGATTTTTCAAGGTCAAAAGTTAAAAAGACTCTAGATAGTGCCTAGAATGGTATCATGTTCCGGCTCATTGGAAAGGTCTTGGAATTTCCGATAAAACTGAACCGGTTCCAATCGGTAGTGAATTGGTTCCAATCGGTAGTGAACCGGTTTTGGGCAATTTTGAGTGATTTATAAATCGGATAAAATCGGTTGTGAACCAATTATGAACCGATAAGTATTTTTTGTCCGAAAATCAATTCTATTACTCTAAAAACTATTATGGGGGATCTTTTTAGTGATTTACGAATCAGTTTAAATCAGTTTATAACCGATAAAGCGTTAATGATGTAAAAGTACTTTTGAGGGTAAAATGTATGTAAAGAGTTCGAGCACTGGGACGCTTTGCACTACTTTTCCGTAATATTCACGAATTTTTCTGTTGAATGTAAATTAAAAATGTTGAGTGTAAATTAAAAATTAGTAAACTTATGTTCAGCGCACAATAACTTTTGTTTGTAAATATGTTTTAAAAATTTCCTATGAGAGAAAACGAGATAACTAGATCTCTGTTTCATTCACTCTCATTGAAATGTCAAAAACACGTTTACAAAATAAAAGTTATTGTGCGTTGGGCATTAGATTTAATAGAAAATTGTAAATCTTTATTATTATTATTATTATTATTTATTCTTTGAGGTTTCAATGTCAAAATAGAAAAACTGAGAATAGTGAAATAGAATATAAAAGTAAGTTTTTTTTTAAATACAATTAATATTTTGCTCTCCTTGATTTGGAGCAACAAAAAATATTTTTGAAAAAGAAAGCATTGAGGATCGAAATGTTAAATGATAAATGTAATTAATTTGAAAATTTAATGGAAATCTTGTTAGTTTAAAATTTATGTGAGTCGTTTTTATTATTTGTAAAAGAAATAAGACAAAATTGAGAATACAAAAAAATACGAAGAAACGATTTTGTAGAGCATAATAAACAAGTTGGAAAAAACCTGCATCTTTGATATCCTTTGCAGACTGGACGAGAAGAAATTCTCCTGAAAGCATTCAGCGAAATAAAAGATTCTCCATTCTGTGATTTTTTTTCGTGATAACAAAAAAACATGTAATATTTATTTGTAAAATAAATATCAATTACAAGGAATTTATTTGTTTTCTGCAGCTGAAATCTGCCTAAAAACTTTATAAAAGATACTTTTCATCACAAATACAGTATAAAAAAGTTCCCCTTACAAAATGAAAAATATAATAAGTGAAAGTGAATAACATTACAAAAAAAATTATAAATGATTAAGGAAAATAATAAAAATATATTTGATCTAGTTACTTCATCGGGCTAAGAATTTTATTCGTTTTCGGAAATTATACCAAACGATTTGCAATCGTACAAAAGAATTTCTTTTTTTTTGTTTACGCCATTATTCCTTATTTTATTCTAAGAACTTGATAAATATACCTTTTTAGAGATATTCATCTCTTCATCACTCACACTGGAAAGATTTCCTGTTCAACTCCTCTAACGCAATATATGTATAATTTTTTTTTAAAAAGAATTTTGTGCAATTCTGAGCAGTTTATCATCTCTTTGTTTTTTTTTTGGTGCATGGTTTTTCTTTAAACATTTTTCTTCGAGCTAATAAAGAAACCTGAGATAAGATTTCACATTTTCAACATTTCAGAAGCGAGATATTTTTTTTTTACGAAAGTCTTAAATTGTTTGAAAAAATTGAAAGAGGGAAAAAATCTGATATTGCTGGATATTGAACTTTGCGTTAATTAAAATAGTTCTTGTTGCCTATTCTCCTCTCACACGTTCTCTCTCTCTCTCTTACCTTTCAATTGTCGCCCTACAATTAAATTCACAGTCTCTGGCCGGATCGTCGGCGGGAAGTTTTGTGCCAGTTGAAATTGTTCTCTATTCAACCTCTGAGCCTGTTTCTGTTGCGCTCGACGATTCGTGGTTGTCGTTGCAAAAGGAGCCACTCATGAGCTCGCCATTGAACTGCAGGAGGCACCCCACAGCCCCAAAGTAGCCTTCGTGCTCGAGAAATAGAGCTTTCAGTGTACCCCTGGACCAGTAATCCATTGCAAAGGCCAGCAATCTCATCGAAATGGGATTCACGCGCAGAAAATTTCCCACGAAAACCACCTTCAAATTAGATAAAATAAAAAATAGATCTTTAGTCAATAAATGAACAGCTTTTGCTCCCGAAATCTAGGCAAATCTTTTATGCAGCTTTTTAGTGCTTTATTCCTTCGGTATATTAGATCAGGAAAATTTCTTATGGCTCCGGCACACCTTTTAGGTCAAGAAAATTTCATGAATTCGAATTTCGGATTCCTTTCTCACATGTTTTGCATATGCCTATTTCATTCTCTCGCACTCTTCTTCTTCTCTTAAACATCACTCCAAATTCAATTTAGCTCAATTGAATTTGGTATGCGAAAGAATGAGATGGTCATATGCAAAACATGTGAGAAAGAAAGAGTTTCGAATTTCTACTTCATGAAATTTTCCTGATCTAAAAGGTGTGCCGGAGCCATTAAAGTCTAAATTCATATCCCATTCTTTCTTAAAAATTTTGAATATATCAATCCTACTCTTTCGCACTCTCCTTCTTCTTTTAAACATCACACCAAATTAAATTTATTAGTTCAGTTCAATTTTGAAACCGAAAGATTTGGGTAGACCTATATGTAAATCTTTTGAGAAGGAAAGAGGAATGAATTTTGACTTTATGAAATTTTCCCGAGCTGAAAGGTGTGTCGAGAGACCGTAGCTATGAAGTTATTGATCTGGTTTAATTTTTAAATAGTTAAAGTGTAAGCTCTTTAGTGGGCTTATAATTCTCTAAAAATAAAATAAGTTTGTGATACTAACACTAGAGGCGCTGCAGTCTTATGTTAGAACAGTTGTTAAAACACACAGATAAAAATATTTCGTAACATTATTTGTAAACTTTTGTGAATTTCTTCTGGAGACTTACGAAATGGTCGTGAATCGTATAATCCACTAAAGTTCGTAAATGTTCGTTAAACACATGAAAAAATGTTCGTAAAACTTTTTTCATTTGTTCGTAAAATTTTGTCAATCAAACAAAAATTTACGAACAAATTTTTGTAAAAAAGAAACAAAGAAATGCTCGTCAACACGTTACGAATAATGTTTGTGAAAAAGTTCAAACTTTTACGAACTTTTTTGTGGGTTATACGATTTACGAACATTTCGTAAGTTCCCATTAGAATTTCACAAATATTTACAAACAACTTTACGAAATGTTTGTTCTCTGTGCAGTTAAAGCATACGAAAAACTATATTTATTTGCAAACTTAAAATCGCAATTTTGTCAAAAAAATCATGTTCTCCGATTATGTTTACATTTTGCTAAAATCTAATATTTTTATTTTAATCAGCCAATGTTCTAACAAACATTGTACACTTTCTTTAGTTCTTAAACAATTAACAGTGACTCGTTACGGTGTCTCGTGCGTTCCTTGAAATAAATGTATGGATTCCCGGTTCTTTAAAAGATATATGGGTTTTCCGAGTTTCCAATGTGTTCTCTGTCCAGATTGGCTCTAATTTCCTGAAATTAATTATGGTGCTATTCGAATGAAAAATGAACATGTTTTTCAGCACTTTAACTGTTCTCAGGCGCCTTTGCATTTTTGACTTATATTTGTAATGGTTCCTATTACGAACCGCGACTGTTTTCCCAGTCCGTTCTAAAAACACCAAATACAGTAGACTCTTGCTCAATCGGGCGAAAAATTTTGTTCACAATTTTCACGTTCGATTTAGAAGCAAATTTGCTAAAATTCGCTATAGTTCTTCTTGTTTCATCGTGATTCATTATAATTTAGTCCTCTTTCTGGAATTTACAAAACTTTGACGCCCGAATCTCTCGATAATTCGGATGACATTTTGCCCCATATTGTCGAACCTTTCCAAAGAAAAATCGATAATGCAGTAAAGTGCTAAAAAAACATGTTCATTTTTAAAAAAGGGACATCTTTCTCCTGAACATTATTTTAGCACATGACACATCTTATGTGCTTCTGCCTTATCGACTTTTCCTTGTTTTGGTTTCTGTCATGACTGTTTTGCCCAGTTGTCGTCGAGTTCCAAAATCACCAATCAGTCGTGACATAAACCAACACAAAAAAAAGTCGATAACACAGAGTCACATGAGAGCAGTCATGTACTAAAAAAAAAGAAAAAAGCGTATAGTCTCGATTTTTTTTTATTGAGGGTCACCGAAAACTGGAAGTTGATATTTCTTACCGTTTAAGCTTTAGGACGGTGACAAGTTAAAAAAGTCGATTACATAACTGTTTTCTCTTTGAGTTCGATCAATAATAATGCTCAAAAGAAATATTCCTCCGTTACATATTTTATGGCAACAGCACCATTACCCATTAAACTCAAAACATATTGACTACAATAATTACGAAAAACAACAATAACAATTAATTATTCAAGATTCAGATTCAGGTTATTTAAGACTTAGAGAGTTTAAAATCTAAACTTTTCGAGATTTTCGATCTGATATTGAAATAGAACCCGACTGATGGATTCTTTTTCATCTTCCCTATCCCGCTGAACTCTATTTTTTTGTTAAAAATACCATGTTTCTAGGACTAAAGGAGACGCTAATGTCAAAAAAAAACTTGTAATTTCTCAATTTTTCTAATCAACTAAATCGATTACTTTAATAAGTTTTAACCCTTTAACGACGAGACACATTTTACGGACTGAAAATCAACAATAAAAATTAAACTGGGAAACATAATCAATGATAAGTCTTACATCTAACCTTGGAAAGTCCAACAGAGTCTGATTCGGTGTATTTTGTGCTTCTATGAACGATAGGGACAAAAATAGCCCAAAAATTTAAGTAATTTTTCTAACAATACCAATGAATAATATTTTTCGCTTTAATGAAAAATATTACGTATGAGTATTGTAGTTTTTATTGCCAAAAGGGTTTTGCTTAAAAAAAATTGGAAATATAAAAAATAAATAAAATCAATTATGAATTTGAGAATTTAAAAATTCGCCATTTTTGAGCATAAATATTTCCTACATAGCAAATAGCTAGAGACTTGCAAAACATATTCTAGATTCCTTCAACCTTCTACTTTACAATTATGTACAAACATAAGAAAAAAATAACTTTAGGTAGTCAGGATTAATTATTTTCTTTATGGGACACCGGTGTTCCAATCGTCCTTAAAAGGTTAATAAGCCTTGATCTCCCTAAGAAATCTTCCATGATGATTTCAAGCTATAAGGATGTCCAAATCTAGGATATTCTTTTGTAGGAGCTCAATAGATTCCTGAGCTAAGACATTTTTCATCAAAAATCGTGAAATCAGATCGCTTATTGCGGTTTGGAAAAAGTTACAAATCTTTTCTAATGATCGTTTGTAGTAATTTTCTGTTCTGAATTCAAAATTTCAAAAAATTGCGGGGATTTTTTTTTAAATTTGTCATAAAAGCTTGAAAAGCAATAATATAAAATTAAGAATTGAAAAAGAAGCTTGACTTACCCTATCGATCTTTTCGTTGCTGGCACACATTCTGGCAATGGAACCGATATTATTGGTGATGGTGACAAGAGTAGCATTGGCTAGGTCTTCTTTGGACACACTTGCTCGTCTCTCGCGTGAATTCATCTGTCCAAAGCTACTCGCCACCAGATCCCCTGGCAGGCCGAATCTCTCGTAGTCGCCACCATAGATATCCTTAACTAATTTGTCCACCTTCTTGTGGTCCCCCTTTGTGGCCAGCTGAATGGCTTCCTCAAAGGTCTGGCAGCCTGTGAGGAGACAACAGAGGCCCAGGAATGTTCCACCACCCAGGCTGGTACCCGATATCCGACGGTAATCGTCTGGACCACGTACCGTCAGCACCGAAACGCCAGATCCCACATTTACGAGGATGAAGGGATAGGGCATGGAGAAGTCATATCGCCTCTTGGCGCTCTTACTGAAAATATCAGTAGATAGTTTCAGCAACAATTATCGTAAGAAGAAAATTTGGCAAAATATCTGATACGTTAGCTCTATTAATCTTCTCTCAGAACAGAAAAACAAAATATTTTTATTTCTTGTTCCTGAGAAGATCAACACATTCCTAACGCATCCGGAAGGGATTTTTTTCTATTTTCGATAATTCTTCGCACATTAATTCTTCTTTAATTCAGTGCTTTTGACCACTTCAAAATCTTTTACTGTATGTATTATCCTTATCCCTTATTAGATTTATTTTTGAAAAATTAAAAAAAAATAAGTCTTTGTTACTTTGAATTAAATTTCTGTAGAGGGCGTGGTCTCTTTTTTATAATGCGGATTTTTAAGCTCCTCCCATGATTAAAATAGGGGCGTGGTTTGCTTGAGGGTTAACCTAATATACCCAATAAAAACTAGTCTGAAAGTTGAAATGGATATCAAAATAGAACATCTAAAAATTTAATTTAGGAGAAGGCTTTCAGGCTTCGCACACACTCTGGCTTCGAACACTTTATCTTTTCCCTAAATTTCTTTAATAAATCTGATCTAAAACTATCTGTTAAAATATATTGCCACTAGGTCACATTGGTCAGATTGATTAAAGGAATATGGAAAAAATATGAAGTGTTCGCAGCCAGAGTATGTGCGGAACCTGAACTTGAAGAAGTGTGACCTAACTTCAAATTTGAGCGAAACTAATTATGAAATCTCCAAAAAAACATAATATTTTCGCTATCAGGGTAAATGTTCTAATTCAAAACCATTTCCAGACGCTTTAACTTTGACAAAAGATTCAACACATTAAGTTTATATTTTTTCTGAAGAGAATTACATAAATTTGCTCCTTTACTCTTCTAGAATGTTACTGTTTAGAAAAAAATCTTTAAATATAATTTGAAAATTTCTTAAATATAAGAAAAATACACGAGTGCGAAATACTTCTATTGGAAACAAATTAATCCAAATGGAGACAAGGGAAAGTTTCTAATTGGAGACAAACCAGGGGCATGACTTTTCCTATGTTTCCCATATTTTTCTAGTGAGCCGAAAAAGTTTTTGAGTTTATTAGATGTTTTCTGTTATTGTAGAATGAATTAGTAAAAAATACTAATGCAAAATAAAAGCCAATTTAATAACGAAGAGGCAACCGAAAACCCTAAATTGGCAATCTACGTAGTTTTGGAGATATCTAGTGAAATGTGTACGAAAACAGGGAAAAAATTACACTAAAACTGGTCGTATTTTTCAGAGATAATGCCACCCCCCTTAGACAAACAGTGTAAGTGAAACCGCGACGAAAGGCTTCCAAAACCTTGTTCAGTTGCTCTTGAGTGCAGGATTTGTTCTTATTCCTGGTCTTTTCTCATTTCAAATCTGGGACAATAAGAAAATTTCTCCAAAAAAAATCATATTTCCGGGGTTTCCTATTGAAGTATTTGCAGACACTTCAGAAAAACCCTTTTTGTTCACAAAATAGATAATTATTTCATTTGAAAATTTCACGTACCGTTAACAATAAAGATTAGCACTTCATTTCACTAAAATTAGCCAGAAATATGACATACATGTTAAACAAAACGAATAAACAACAGTCACCAGTGTGTTTTTCGTTGGAAAAGATGGTCGATCTATGAAAAATTCAATTGTGAAAAGGTACACTTTAAATTTTTCTGTGAAACTAACAAATAAAAATTTGTAAATACACTGAGAGAAATCCGAAAAAGTTAAAATAACATTCCGGAAATGTTAATTTTACCTTGCATTATTGATCCGAAATCGGTGTAAATATTACCCTTTTTAGGTGTATTAGGGGTTAAAGTTACCATTTTTCGTGTTAATTTTACACTTAAAAAGGTGTAAAATTAGCATTAAAAAATGTTGATATATTTTTACATCTAAAAATGTTAAAATTACGAGTAAAAAAAGTTAATCGCACGCTCTTTTTTCTCAGTGTACGAATGGCTTTTCGCATTATTTGGAGCAAAATTAACCAAATAATAAAACTGAGGTATAGAAAATATATAAATATAGTAATGCAGTACTGTATTTATCATGAAAATAGTGACGTTTCCATTTGAAATAGAGTAAAATTTCCATTTGAAGCAGGTTTTGAATTAGATTAATTTACCCTATATTTTTACCATTTAAATTATAATGGCTCCGCCATACCTTTTAGATCAGGAAAATTTCATGAAATCAAAATTAACATTCCTTCTTTTCTCACACGTTTTCCATATGTCTATCTCATTCTTTTGTATTCCAAATTTGATTGAGCTAATTTGAATTTGTTCTGATGTTTAAAATAAGAAGAAGAGTGCAAAAGAGTGAGATAGACATATGTAATAGGTTTAAGATAGAAAAGGATGCGAATTTCGACATCATAAAATTCACACACATCCCTTTCTTTCTTAAAAGCTTTGCACATGTCTATTTCACTCATTCGAACTCTTCTTCTTATGCACGTCATACCAAATTCAATTTAATTCAATCTAATTTTGAGACTGAAAGAATAGGATAGGCTTATGCAAATCTTTTAAGAAAAGGACGCGACTTTATTTCATGAAATTATATCAGAAAGATTCCCCAGAAAAGCTATGCAAACCATTCTGAGAAGGCGTCGACCTCGAGGCAGACCTAGAACAAGGTGACTGAATCAAATTCAGAATCTTGCCTTGGAACGCCTTGGGATCGAACCCGAACATCTTCCTGAAGTAGCGGAGGATCGACAGGTGTAGGCAGTTAACCTTGCTGTCATAGGCCCGCGAACCCAAAAGGGATAAGCGGTTGAAAATGAATGAATGAATGAATGAATGAAGCTATACCAAGCTAAAAGGTGTACTGGAGCCATTATAAACTAAAATATCACTAAATATGTTACAAGGCTAAATTCAATGCATAATTTTGAATTTTGCATTGAATTTAGCCTCGGTACTAAATGAATGATGTGTTAATGTTATGCTAAAGAGATCTAATGCCCTCGATTGTTTGTTCCAGAACTAAATGTGACGTATGCAAAATTCCCACTTCAGCTGTTCCTCATATTTTGCAATTTAAATTAGTTAATTTTGTGTCATAAATAGTCAACTAGAAAAGCCCTACATTTATGAATGAAAACGAAAACGTGATTAAAATGCTGAACATCTTTCTGAAATAATAAAATATTTGAACCGCATAGGTTCAAGATATCCTATGAAAAAAATATGATTGAATAAAAAAAATAAAATGGTATCCAATAAAAGTTCCCCACAATTACCATTACTAAACATTCTATGGTTTATAAACCTATTCAATTCAAATTGACGTATATTTTTTTATGACAATAATCCCAATAATCACTAGAGGGATTTGAAGATTGATATTTTACGAGAGATAAGCAATATTTTCTTTGCCGCATTTTTGATCACCCCCAAAGAGCAAGTCTTTTTGTACCTTTAGCACGCCCCATAAATCAGTTACAGAGGAATCTTGTCCCCTGTGAGCGATAAAAGAAATAAATATTATAAAGGGCAACTCACATGATATCTGCGGGATTTTCCCAGTAATAGCACTCATTGAGATTGTTATATTCCGTGAAGAGGAGTCCCTTAATGAGGGCATCCAGTTCATCGAATTTGGCCAATTTCATGTTCACCTGCTCCTTGAAGTCCTTCTCAAACTTAAAGGCACCACCTCCTGTTGCACAAACTGTCGTCACAAGTTGTGCCATGCCCTTGGCCTTAGCCAGTGTCAGGAAATTTCCCATCTCTGACGTGGGAAACCGGATAAAATGCAGTGATCCGCGTCTCCCGCGAATCTCAACATTGTCCATCTACACAGGTCAAAAACAACTTAAAAATCTGCTACTCTGACGTGATTCTCTCTACGCAAAACTTATAATATGCTTGAGATCCCCTACTAAAGTCTAAAAACGTATTTACACAGAATGTATAGACTCTTGACTTTGTTGGCAATTACCATCTCTCTTGAAAAAAGTAAGTAATTTTCCATAAATGATTTTTTTTGGATTGTTTTCTGAAGATTTTTAAATAAAAGATAATTGTTGTACAAAATGACAGGTATTCAAAAATTACATCTGAATTATAAAATGTTAATAAATAAACAAAATTATATAGGTTTTCTTTTGATAATTTGCAAAAAGGTTGTATTTGATCTCCAAAGAATCCACTATTAAAAATATTACATTAATAACGATTAATAACGGATTGGAATTAAATTAAATCTGATCTGGATTCCAAGACCTTTCAAATGAACCCAAACTTGTCTTAATCGGTTATAAAATACGCCGTCTAAAGCTTTTCATATGTTGGACCTTGAAAACACCCTTAGAAAAGTTGAAAAAAACGTTTGACTCCTGTTTTGAAACATCCCAAAAAGATCTTTCCTAACGATACAAAGATCGATTTTTGAAGGCAGCAAGGCAATGAATTATGAGTATTACTTGAAATCGATACATTTATTGGTATTATTCTCTCTGTGGAGATCGTGTAATAAAGCAAGTTGGGACAGTATACCCAAGTAACAAAATGAAGTCAGCATGACAGTATATTTTTAGATCATAAAAATAATTTGGGCACCTCCATGTCATATTTTCATTTCAAAGTGAAGTATGACCTCCACATTATGATAAGGTTATAATTACAATAAAATTATTATATGGTAAGTTTAACTTTAGCCGTACTCACTATGGCGCTGTTATATTGTAATATCGTTATCTCGTTATCTCGTTATGTTCTCGTAATGTATTTTATAAATGAAAAATTATAACAAGATAACAGATTACGGAGATTACGAGATAACAACGCCATAGTGAGTACGGCTTTTATTTCATTTTTCTTATTGGATTTATTGGATAATAGAAATATCATGTCTATAATAAAATATTATTTTATCAAAGTTCACCATTCGAATAATGATTATTACCTAATAATTATGGTGGAGTATCGTTATTCTGGAAAACATTGAGGAATAATTAAGAACAAAATCGTAAAGTCAAAAATGAACAAAATGGCATTTTTTAACAAAATGCATGGTTACGAAGTCACCCTTAATTGGATTTTATAGAAGCGAAATGTAAATTCTACTAAAAATGTGAACACATTATATTAAGTACATTATTCAAAGAGAAAGAGTGTACAGTGTACATTTTGAAGAATCTAACAAGACGAATTCGTCTCATTTCACGGTCCTCACGGAAAAATGTTGTAAATTTAGTGGAAATATGCTTTTTAAAGGCCAACTTATCAATCATGGTGATGACTGGATCCGTTATTTATTAGTGGTAAAGCGTCTTGGTCTCCAATGAGTACCACATATCGATGTACTTAAAAATAAATAAATCATTTTTTAAATACATTAAGACGGTCACGGTTTTACTTAACAGACTGTAAAGCCGAAACTAGACACAGGGAGAAGCAATTTTCGTCAAAAATTGCCTTTTTAAAAAAATTCTGACGTTTCTGCCTACAAGGATAGGGGAAATTTTTTTTAAAAAGGCATTTTTTAAAGAAATGTCTACTAATGTGTAGACGCCATTAGGGATCAGCCCGAAAAATGAGGATTGGTGTCGATACACTCACGGATCAGTCCATAATTTGGAGGATCAGGCTGATCTTCTAAATTCATGAGGTTTAGGGCCTCGACAGACCTGAGGATTAGTCGAGAGACGGCTTAGCGTAATTATATTCGAAATAATGATTAAACTACATTTCCATAATTTTCCACTAAGTCGTCTCTCGGCTTAAGTCGTAAGTGTGTCTAGGCCGTTAGTGAAATTACAGGGATTAGACGACATCAGCGCCAGTGCTGAAATTAAAAAGCTTCACTTTGGGGGTTTTTGGGGTGCTTTTCGAAATGTCAATTGGGTGAAAAAACATGCAGAGTAATGGTACTCAATATCGCAAAATTTTAAAATGCATTAAGATTGAAGTAAAGAGAAGATCAGAGTGCTCCTTACTGTACGACAAATCCATTGATGTTGCACTTAAGAAGCCTTTCAACAATCAAAGTGTGGAGATTTAATAGAAATTTACGCTGAAACTGCTAATCTTTGATCCTAAATCCTCAATGTATGATAGTTTGGGCTGATCCTTTACCGCTAAATTTTACGAGCTGAGTATTCTCCAGAATCAGCCTGTGTCTATTTTCGGCATAATTATTGTGACATAAAATATTTCACAGTTACTAAAAAAAACAACAAAATTTGGAAATGTGGAGGGTTCTTCAACAAGTCCACTACGATATTAGTGTTCCTATCTTCATCTGGCTGAGGTTATTTATGTCGACTACACGTTTTTTCCTGGTTACTTGCCGTAAAACTTATTTATTACTTACATATCGGCATTTCTAACTGTGTTATCACACTTGCACATTAAAATTTTAATATGATTCACATTAATTGTCGCTGGTGAGAGTCCAAATGTGTTATTTGTGTATTTGAATCAAAATTTGATCTATTTGTTGATAAAAAGGTAGACTTGGCCCGCAAAATTTGATATAAATTGATTTATAGCATTAATGCGAAAAATTAATGCGATTTTCGCTTTATTTTTTAATGTGAAAAATATTTATGCTTTAGGTAAATTTAAACTTATTTTTGCAGGCCAAGTCCACTTCTTTATCAATAAATAGAAAAACCCTAAATATTAAGTGACTCAAAGACACAAATAACATATTTGGACGCTCACAAGCGACAATTAATGTGAAGCACATTAAAATTTTAATGTGCAAGTGTGATAACGCTGTAAGAGACTTAAAGACACCATAATGGCTGACTTCTGAAACATCGGACTAAAAGGTACTTCATCTTAATCGTAATTGCAAAAAGTTTCGTTTTACTGACGTAAATCTTACCTCGGCAAAATTACACACAATTATTTAATCAAAAGAAAGGCTGCCGTTGACGTTATTTTTCTGGTCAGTTTTAACATATTTATTTCAGGTAAAAATAACGTAATATTGAGGTAACAGGGTGACTGGAACTTCGGGCTATCTCAATTTGGGGTTCCCAAATCATAACGTGCGAATATCGTTTTCATGACTTAATTTGCATACTATGGTAAAATTTTGCTACTTGGGTATGCTACAAGGGGGCGTGACTTTCATAGTACTTTCGTCAAAACTTCCAAAACTTGTAAATTTCAAGAAATATTTTTGAATGTCAATTTAATTCAAAAAATTACCTGTAAATGTGCATCTCTGTGGCCTGTTTTGCCATAAGCTGAATGCTTTGTAAGATACCGCCGAATATTCCTCAAAATTTCTGCTTCTTGATCCAATTCATCGGGTGTAATGTCTTTAGGTTCAAAGTACACCAATTTAGTTAGAGTTCCACCGATATCCATTCCAAACCATGGCATGGCTGAATGTAGAAAAATAAATCAGAGAAAAAAAACTGCTTTAAATAAATTACATTTACACCTAATTTAATTTCCCTATTCAATGGGTATTTTTTTTTAAACTTATTTTAAAATTCCCCACATAACAATTAAATGCGAAAACATCACGCCCAGTTAACGCAATTCAATCAACCTTTGACATATTTCTCCGTGTATTTTCCCCATGTTCAAAATGCAGGGATTTTTCCAGCATGTGAAATTCTTCTCCTGGAAAATTTGCAATAGATCTTTCCATTGTGCTGCCTCGCAGCAATCATCCCAATTGGTTGCATAAGAAAACTCTTTTTGAATGTGCCTTTGACCTTTCGAACGGTTGATATGGAGCATTTTCCACCCGCGAGTTTTTTGTCTCTTACTTAACTGCAGCAAAAAGCTCAATTGCCTGTCTCTCCAGTTATCGTTTACCAATAAATTAGCGATAGTGAAGTGTTTATGTCTGGGAGTGTTTGTCTCATATTTGTATGTGAAAGAAACATGAGATCACATCGTGATCTCGCGAAAATTTCACCAAAAATCTCAACAGGAAATGATATCAATGAGGGACAATTTTTCAGGGATATTTTGAGAAAGATTGTCGATCACGTTTTTAAAAAATTTGACGTCAAACTTTATACGCAAGGGCTATACAAACACTTGACTGTTAGTTGCGTATATTGATCCACCTGCGAAACACGTGTAATAAAACGAAGACCTTTGATCCTATTTAACCTTTGAATATTTTAAATATATAATTTAAAACAGTTATTAAAAAACCACTAACATTTTTTTCTATGAGAAAATAACGTGTTGTTCATTAATAGCTAATAAAATTATTTTTTTTTCTTTTGCTATTAACCCATTTAGGGAATCTGCTTGTAATTTCGGACATTTTGAAAATAAAATGTAATGAGAGTATTAATGTATTCTACCTAAATGTTTATTTTTTTTAGAAGAAATGAACACTAAAATTGTTCAAATTTGATTAAGTTTGAATTAGAATTGCTCTATCGATACTCCGTTTATGAGCAACTCCTTACGAGAAAAATGACAGAACTTTGTGCTTACTTTTAATATTATTTCGCTTTGGTGAAATATTAAAAATTTTTCTTCGATATTTTTAAGTTATAGGATGAAAGGAACACCTAGGGTAAGTGTGCCAAATTCCGGCCAGCTTGCAATTTCGGCCACTTTTTTTGTTCCTCAAATTTCCATGAACTTTCAGATTTTACGTACTCTAGAGATTATACAATGCAAAAGAATAACAAAAAATGTAGCTTCAACAAACGAGATGACGTGAAAAATATATTGGAAGAATTCCCGAAGGGAAAGGAACTATGAGAATGAAGGTGGCCGAAATAAGGCACCAAAGCTATGTCTATATTTTTATTCATTTTAAAATGTATTAAGAATGATTTTAGTGTAAATAAAGACGGTAAACTCTTTACAAGGTTCCAAGCAACACTCTAACAAAAGAAAGAATAAAAAAATCAATTTGTATTTAAAATATTACATTTCAAACTTGAGACTTTGACGCTTGCATGCAACTATGCCGAAATTTGGCACACTTACTCTATTGATACTTTAAGAACTTGTGTCAGGACTAATTGGCATCCTACTTTGTACCATTTGGAATACGAAATTTGAATATCTATCCTTATCAGAACACGTAGAGTAAGGAAAAAAATTTCAAGATTTAAATAAATTTCAAGATTTTGACAAAAGTGTCAATAGGGGTTCCTGTCAAAGAGGTGTTCCTTCGATCCTATTATTGAGTAATCTTTGAATATTGTGCCAATTCATGTTGATAGTGATTTGTTCATTAGACTTGAAGTGAAATATGACATGCGATTTATGTTTATCGTGTAAAAATTAGACAATTTTGTCAGAGATTCAGAACTGAATTTATGCTTCTAATTTCGGACATTAGATTTGTTTCACAAAGATCTATAAATTTTTAATTTTTTATAATAAGGTTGTAAGATGCGTAAAAAAACAAAGAACCACTATCTCTACGAACGAGATGAAGTATATAAGCCTTAGAAAAGTTTCAGAACTGCAAGGGAATATGCGAATCCACGCGTATTTAAAGTGCCAAAGTCAACTTTATTTAATGATTTGTATGGAAAGTTTCCGGACATAGTAGATATCCTGAGGTTGCTTGTTATAAACAGGAGGAGACTTAGTAAGTTGAGTTCTTGAAATGGACAAGAGTGTCATCCTACTTCGATGGTTCAGCTGTCCGAAATTACAAGCAAAGTATCCAAAATTACAATCAAATTCAAATCTACGTTTTCATTTAATTTTAAATGTAATAAGATAAATTTTAGAGGAAACAAAGACGATAAACTACTTTACAAGGCTCCAAAAAATCGTCTCGAAAAATAACCAACAAAAAACTTGAATTTGTATTGAAAATATCATACTTTAACCCTTTAAGGACGATTGGGTCACCGGTGACCCAAAAATGAAATTTTTCCTACGATCTTCTAAACTAAAGTTATGCTTTGCTCTAAAAGGTTAGAAAGAGTGATTTTTTCTGACCCCCGATTTTTGAACCCATCGTCCTTATAGGGTTAAAATTTGAACATTGGTGCTTTATGTACTCTGTTCTAAATTACAAGCACTTCCAGACTTTAATTCACGAATGTAACTTAGTATATAAAAGCAATGATATATAACCTGAAGGAATCAGCTTTTCTGGTACTTCACCGATTCATTACCGATATAACCCGGTACAACTTGATTTAGAAATTTTAAATTCTTTATTTTTTTTTTTATTCAATTCGTATCAAATAAGTTTAAAAAATAAAACCTTTGGGGTGGTTTAAGTACAATTTCGGTCACAGGTATCCAGCTATGGACGAAATGTTATACTGCAACGTGACCAGAAATAAAAGTATTCAAAAACCAACGTATTGTTGAAGCAGTCCGTGTAATGAGAAAGCGGTTTGGAAGGTTATATCTATCACAGTTTGTCCTCCATGCTTCTGGTAAAGTATTATTTTTGTTGTTAGAATGCTGACGGTAGAAATAGCATAAGGAAATCAAGGACATGTACTTCCTCCGAATGCGTCACGACAACACAAAATTCTTTGCCAGAGCTTCCGGCGCTTCAACGCGCCTTCCTCAGTGGTCAAATCTGTGATTTGTTTTTGAAATTTTGTCTACAAACTCTATCCACTACTCCAACTGAGGATTTCCAGAGAAAATTATTATAAATTCGTTGCGAGTTCTTTTTCTAGGACATTGATCTGAACACTGAGACAAAATGGGGGTGCAATTAACTTTTTTTCCTAATAACTTTAACATTTTTAGGTGTTTATGAACATTTTTAATGTTAATTTTACACCATTTTAGGGGTAAAATTAACATGAAAAAGTGTAACTTTAACCCCTAATACACCTAAAAAGCATAATATTTACATCGACTTCGGATCAATACTGCAGGGTAAAATAGACATTTCCGTAATGTTATTTTAACTTTTTCGGATTTCTCTCACAGTGAAGTTAACTCAATCAGTCAACTTAGACCAATCAAGTTTCGATTTTCGTTCAGCTGGTTATCAGAAATTTTATAGTAGTAATTTTAATAAGAGTTATAAAATAGTAGTCAAATATGGGATTCTATCTCGCGAAAATGTTTTTTTTTATTGTTGTATTGCAGACACTGATAAAAAAAGAGGGTGCGATTAACTTTTTTTCCTTATAACTTTAACACTTTTTAGGTGTAAAAATATATTAACATTTTTTAGGTTAATTTTACACCTTTTTAAGGGTAAAATTAACATGAAAAAAGGTAACTTTAAACCCCCAATACACCTAAAAAGGGTAATATTTACACCGATTTTGGATCAATAATGCAGGGCAAAATTAACATTTCCGTAATGTTAATTTAACTTTTTTGGATTTCTCTCAGTGGAGGCATAACTATCTGTGAGCTTTTGAGTGAAAAATGTTTGAATATTATGTTATTCTTTTCTTTCTTGTGCAAAAGAAAGCAAAAATAGAAAAAAACCAGAAGTAATTCCGTCAGAAGTAAAGCTATAGCTATCGTTGTGCCCTTGTAATACCAAATGAGCGACATATCAATTCCTCACCATTCAGGGATTACTGTTTTATTTAAATTTTTGCTAATGCAAACTTCTTAGAAAAATTACGCAACTGCTGTGTTTGTCAATTTCTTATTTACTATTCTAAAGAGCAAACGGTAATAGATATCCATTTCGAGACTTTAGTAACCCCACCACCTACAAATTCGGAGGTAGTTTGTCCTAATCATATTCAATGTATTATAACTGCGAGAATTATAAGAATATTCTTACACAAATCCCAATCTTCATAGCCTGAATCCTTCTCTCCAAAATCATCATCTTCTTTGGTATCTTTAAGTGTTTCCTTTTCCTCTACAATCTCGAAATATTCTGGAATCCAACTTCCAGCTGCCACAGTCCTTCCCTTTCTTCGTCTTTGCTTTCTTCCTCCTCTGACCAAACATCTAACTTTTGATCTATGTGGCATTTTTCTATACTCTCTTAACAATTTCCGCTATTCCGGACGTCAATTGTGGAATTTCTCTTGAATTTCACTTCTTACTGTCTTTCTGAGGTCAATACCTTGACTCTGGGGTGAATTTATGTCACCCTTTCCCGTAAGTCTCTCCACTCGTTACACTTCAAAAGCCCATCGATCAGTCTGATAGAGATACCCGATGACTTTAGGGGTTTTACTGATTGATCTGGCCGAGATGACTCTTTAATAAAATGTACAAAAACGTGCTGTTCTAATCAGAAGGTTATCGGGTCTTTAGTTGGAGTTTGACACTCTCTCGTGCACTTTAGTCATTGAATTTTCATCTCACTGACTTTACTCAGAGGACACTTATTGAGAAATGTCTTTCCGGAAAACTTCTATGCACTGTTTTATTTTTTTTTTTATTTGTAATACTCAGGAAATTGCTGACTTTTCCGTCTCTCTTTTTTTTCCAACTTCGAGTTCAATGTGTTACTCGCGATCATACGATTTAATCGTGCTTCCAAAAAAAATTCATCTATTAAGGTCAATGCAGTTTTGTGCAAATTTGGCGCAATTTCTGCCAGAGTATCTCAACAAATTGGTCTTTTAGAGGTCCCTCTACAGCAGAGTCTTCACTTTGAGCCTTGTGGGAATTCCCAGGTGATCTTCACACACTTTTTACAGTATTTCTTCATTCAAAAACTGTATTTATAAGTGGCTGAAGGTGTCAATTTTGGACATGATCATGTTTACCATGTCTGATATTGTGCCTTGCTCAGAAACAGTGAGATTTTTCACAATTCCTCCAAGTAATCTTATCGCAACATTAAGCACTTTTTTCTCCTCCGCACAAAATTATTATATATGCCACACTTTTTATTAATTCGAGCGAGCTTCTTTTGCGTGAGGTTTGTTGGGTGAACAGAGAAACAAAAAAAAATCAGGCTGGTAGTTATGAAACCGTCTTTTACTTTCTTTTACAACAATAATGTATCTTCAACACTTGGCAAAAATTCATCACATTTCTTCAGTTCCACCTTAAATTCCAAAAAACAATTTTCTCCTTTTTATAAAACAAACTGTCAATACCAAAAATTCAAAATGCTGATCTTGGAATATATTGTGCGTTGAGGAAAAATTTTTAAAAAAAAAATTCACTATATTAGCACAAAAATATTTTATTTTCCCCTCGAAAGAAGCAATAATTCACGTGCAATCACTGAAAATCCAAGTAAAAATTCCAGTACAAAATTTTTCAGATGCTACCACATGGAAAGTTCTGACCAAACTGACGATCGCACTCAACTCCCCATTTGACGATCGGACGCATATACACACTCGACGGTTTTCGCACTTTGTTTCCAAATCAGCAAAACGCTGATGGAACAAAAAGTCGAGTGAATTAAATATTCGTGCCCATCGTGAGGTGAAGAGTGTCATCCGATAGTGGGGCGAGCAATTCGCGTATTATACACACAAGAGAAACACGCGACAACAAAACTTTCAACATCCATTCATTGAATTGGACCCACAGTGGTTCTCAAACATTTTTCATGCTCATATGTACAATTGTAGAATTCCTTTACAATATGAGAATTTATTATTTTAAATATTTTTTTTCATGGAGGTGGTTTTAATCTTTGAAGCTCCATCTGAAAATCAATTTAGGCCACGCCTCTTTCAGTATTAGGAGATAGGCATAATTAACCGTACGATAGGGTTCGATCTCGAATATTATAACAATCACTGACTACTGCAAAACACTCTAAGCAAATTACTATCACCACTTCAATCGTGGGTGGAGCGTTTGACAGCAAAAAGTACAATCAGTCACTCCCCTGTGAAAACAATAGACCGCACCTCCAAATAAGGCTCATACGGCTTAGGGGAGGATGGGTCAGATTCACACAGTTGAGCTTTTTTTCAAGATTAAGAGCAGAATCACATTGGCAGTAAAATGCTGACCGTATTTCGTTAATTTTCGCATTTTCATTGCAATTCTTACGCAAATTCTCGATTACCGTATTACCTTATCTCATACTCGGTGGTACTAGGTGAAAATAATATAAGAAAATTGAAGAAATAAAACGAAAATGCGATAAACGGTGAGCAAAAAAAACTGTACGATTAATTTCTCTTACAGTTTTTTTTTGCTCACCGTTTATCGAATTTTCTTTTTATTTCTTTAATTTTCTTATATTATTTTCACCTAGTGCCACCGAGTATGAGATAATCTAAAACGGTAATCGAGAATTTGCGTAAGAATTGCAATGAAAATGCGTAAATTAACGAAATACGGTGAAGCTACGGCGAGCATTTCATTGTCAATGTGATTCTGCCCTAAATTGCTAAACGAATATAAACGAATATAAACAAATAAAAATTAAAGACTAGGGGAAATGCTCATAATTTTGTCCAGTTTCTTATTTTGGACACTTTGAGGATAACATTGGACACTAAAAATAAATTGATTAAAATGATGGATTTTTATTCCAATATTTGATGAATAATGAATTCTATCTAAATATTTGTCCTTTTTGGAAGATTTTGACACTAAATACGTTAAATTTTGAATATGATTTGAGTTGAAATTGCTTTGTTGAAAATTCAGTGTGAGCAATTGCTTACGAGAAATATGACAGAACTTCGTGGCTTACTTCAGTCTTATTTAGTTTTGGTGAAGTACTAACAAAGTTTGTTCGCTGTTTTTGAGTGATATTATTGAATATTCATTGAATATTGTGTTGATTCACGTTACTGATGATTTGTACATTTGACCTGAAGTGAGATTTGCCTTGTGAATTAGATTTTTCGTGTGAAAAATGGGAAATTTTTTAAGACATTCACCAGTGAGGTGATGATTCTTATTTTGGACAGGTGTTTTTCTCACGAAATTTCGTGAAGTTTTAGCTTTTGTGGTGACTAGGTTGGACAAATGCCTGTAGAAACAAAGGAGCATCATCTCTACGAAAGATATGTAGCGAGAAATGCCTTGAAAGGCTCCCAGAAAGGTCAGGGAATGAGCGAATCCGCACGTACTTGGAGCACCGAAGTCAACTCACTTTAATGAATGATATGGAAAGTTTCCGGGCTTCTTGTGACATTCTACGTTTCCCTTACATGAACAGGAAGAGGACTTGGTAAGATTGGTTCATCAAATGAAGAACAATGGGCATCCTATTGAGGTGGATTAGCTGTCCAAATTTACAGCCAAGTTGGACAAATTAATAAACAAGTTGTCCAAAATAAGAGCCAAAGTCACCTCTACTTATCAATTCATTTTTAAACGTATTAAAACTAATTTTAATAAAAATAAGACGATAAATAGCTTGCTAAGTTTCTAAACAACCTTTCTGAAAAGAGAGTAACAAGAAATGTCAATTAGTATAGAAAATATCGCACTTCAAACTTGGAACTTCGATGCTTATAAGCAGACTGTCCAAAATTATAAGCACTTCCCCTATTAGAATATTGATATTTTTTATTTAAGTTAAATTAACATTACGGAAATTTTAATTTTACCCTGCAGTATTGATCCGAAAACTGTGTAAATATTACTCTTTTTAGGTGTATTATGGGTTAAAGTTACCCTTCTTATATGTTGATTTTACCCTTAAAAGGTGTAGAAAAGTGTTAAAGTTATGACGAAAAAAAAGTTATTCGCAGCCTCTTTTTTCTCAGTGTAGGAAATATATCACACTGCAACTGTCATTTAGATTACAAAGTCTGTAATTTTAGAATTATACCTCTACCCGCTGTTATAATAATAATTTAAATTCTGCGGATATTAGATTTTAATTGCTTACTGATTATCTCTTACAAGCTGATTTTATAATCCAATAGATCTAATAGTTAAATTGTAAATTTTATAATTCTGGAAAAAGTGTAACCTTAATTCTTCTAGTATCTTATTTGAATTATTTTATGAAAGATGGTGGGAAATTTGGGCATTATTTCATTTTTACAACACTTTTAAGTTTATTTATTAATCAAGTTCAGAGTACGACACATGGGGTAAAACGGAAATTGGAACTATTTTTATTTTTGAAATTTTAGATGACATCACCGTTTCAAAGGTGTAACAATAAAAAGAATACCATAAAGAAGAACAAGCCCTCAGTCAAGATTACTTCTCTTTTTTTTGCCCATCCGAAACAGTGAGGAAATATCAAAATCATATTTACAAATGTTTCCAAATTACCCCATTTATTTTGTTTTTGTCATGATTAATCTCCAAAGTTCCCGATAAAGATTGTAATTTAACAAAGCACTTTGCAATGCCGTGCAAACACTTTTCCATTATGCTATATATTTAGTCTTTATAAAGGAAATTATGCCAATACATGCATTATGACATTTTTGAAATTATTCATTACTTTTATAGTGTCTCTGAAAAATTGGAAAATCCGAATGGTAAATTTTATAAGCCCAATTATCTAGCTATAACAATTCACAATATTTTTTCAATATTACAGAATTCAAAATTTTACAATTTATGTATTTTTGTAGATGACAAAGAACCTTTCTTGCGGAAAACTTAGAGGTATACCTAATTTTTTTGGACATTAAAAAAAAATTAATAAAGGATACGGGGTAGTTTTACACATAGATTGCTTTCGAATATTCTCAGACTTCCAATACTCAAAGGGGACTACTACAATCAAAATTAATTTGAATATGATTCGTATTCATATTTATATTCATATTCGTGAGTGCAGAATAAAAGTTCCATTACGTGAAACTACCTCACTCTTCCCTAAAAAAATTGTTGAAAATTTGAAACATTTCATAAAACTTCAAAAAGCCTAATGTAACTTAATGGAAAGCTTACAAATTTCCAGAGAAACGATTAGCGTCAAATGATTCAAAATTAAATAGAAAATTTTAAAAATATATTACACATGTATACATGAAATTCAAGTTCGCGAAAATGTTGTAATAACCCAAAGATAGAGACTTCTTTTGGGCTCTAGTTATCGTCATAATTCCATTGGAAAAACGACTACCATGGCTATTTATAGACAACTATTTTAACAACATTTTCAAGTGATTCTTCAATAATAATTCCACAAGAGACGGAGGAATAATTGCGCTGGTACATGTGTAAATAGCTGATGAAACAAACAATGAGATGAGCAAAGTGATAAATGGACAAACACTTTTTTTTTTAACTAAATGGCAATGCGCAGGATGGAGTACGCGTAACATGGCGTATTACTTATTTTAGCGTCATTCAGGAAAATTCTATTCGTTTTTTTTTGTAAATTGTTCTTACGCTTCTCCATGACATCTGAAGGAGAAATTGTCGTACAATTTGAGAGAATTATACAAATTACATTCTTTGAGTAGAAAATTGAACATTTGAATGAAAAAAATTACTCTTTAAATTTTCTTTGAAGTTTAATAGGAAAGAAAAAAAAATATAAAATGCTAAACAAATTTATAAATTTTTAAACCTAAAAAGTCGACAAAATTAGGTCGTTTTTAAAGCTTTTTAATTTAAATATTTCAAGACTGATTATGTATTTTGAGCTTCGGTAACTTATATAAGTTTGCTGTCTAAAAAATTTAACTTCAAGTTTAATAACATTTATGAGGAAACTCCTTAACTCAAAAAAATGGCCTTAGGTAAAATAGGGTTGTTTTATTATAATAATTTAAAATGCAATTAATCTCTTTATAGATCATAATAATAAAACTTTTCTTTTAACATCAAAAAGAATACCTTCTTATCCTTGAGCTTTAAACTTTAAAGTAAGACTTAGCGTAAAATGCAAATTTAAGCTTCGATTTTGCGAATTAATGAGAACATTTTAAATGCCATAAAAATTATTTAATTTATCTTGAAAACTTTCATGTTGAATTTTTGAGAGAAAAGTCAGACACTTACTAGTCAGAGTCAGACGCTTAAGCTTAAGCTTCAGAGTCGGCTTAACGTAATTATGATCAAAGTAATGATTAGACTACATTCCCATCATCAGTTTCCCAGTAAGCTTTCTCTCGGCTCACGCCGTAACTCTGCCTACGGCATAAATAATAATTGAATATAATAAATATTTATATTAAAAATTAAGCCGTGTTATATTAGTTAAGTTTTGTAGAACGTATTTTATATATCATATGGAATATAAAATCTTTAGTGTTTTTAATCCATTTAAAAATTGCCAATAAAGTTCAGGCATCTGGAAGAAACTTTGACTATATAATTCAAACTTCAGAAACTTGGACGTCTTAAAAAAAAACAAAGCAGAAAAACTTCTCATGCAAGAAAACTCGTGGCCTCAAAAGGCGGGAAAAGAAATCACTACGGAAAAGTTCAGTTCGCTATTGAATTCCCTTGCGAAAGTGAAGAGAAAGACCCTGGCCTGGAGTGTTCTGAGGAATTCGAGCTATTTCTAAGACAATATTTTAAGATTATGGAAACTGAAATGGAATAATATCGTCGTTTGCATCACTCGCTGCTGTATTTGCATTTAATGCATATTGAGAATTAAATGAAAGGAGGAGAAAATCATCTCCTGAAAAGTTGCCTTATAAAATACAAGATACGAAATAAACCATATAAAGATCTGTAAGCAAATTTTGAAAGATCTTCAACTGTAATTTTAGAAATATTATAAATTTGTGTATTTGAACAGACAGAAATTTCTTTGTGCTTATTACAAATTCAAAAGTTACCTGAGAAACAACTTAAATAGCGAAATAATAAGTACAAAATACAATAGTAATACTTAGTAAAACAATAATTCGGGAATTTCTTTTGAAGCGGTCTCTCAGTTTATCAATTTTGCTATTTTTTTATGTTTAGGTCGTAAAAATATAGATAGAAGCTTAACAGCTTTAATGTTGTATGAGAAATTTTCCCTATAGATTGTACTATTAAGATCATTGCTAATATTGTTTAAAAAATCAAGACTTTAAGGAACTGGGCTAAGCCTCGACTCTATGTAGACGTAAACCCTATTATATAGACTTAAAAATCTAAAGCTTAGTCTTTTGTTTACCTGCTGTAATTTCTCAATAATCACTTATTGAAAAAAATTACTTAGGGGGAGGTGGGGCTACATTGTTATACGATTTTCTTCTCATATTTCTAATGACAACTGAGTATTAACCCTTTAAGGACGACTGGGTCACCCGTGACCCATAGAGAAAATAATTTTTCCTGACTACCTGAAGTTATTTCTTTCTAATGTTTTTACCAAATCACGAAGTAGAAGGATGTAGGAATCTAGGATATTTTTTGCAAATCTCCAGCTATTTGCTATATAAAAAATATTTGAGCTCAAAAATAACGAATTTTCAAATTTTCACGTTGGTGCTTGAATTTTAATATTTTTAATATGTCTAATTTTTTTAAAACAAAAACCTCTTGGGACTAGAAACTATAATAACTATACATAATATTTCTCAACAAAGTAAAAATTATAGTAAAAATTAACAAAATTCAGGAAAGCTTCATAATTTTTATGGGTCATATATGACCCAATCGTCCTTAAAGGTAAAAAAACACCGAATTCGTCTCTAGTGGATTTTCGAAGATTTGAGGTTAGACTGTTTCATGTTTTTGTGTATGTGTGAGCAAAATAGTTAATTATTCGTGTAATATTGTGTGATATATCAATTAGCTGAGATTTCCCAGTGCAATACTGACTGAAGAAGGTAATATTTTGATAATTTATAAGATACTTCTGCGTATATGTTGTAAATTCATAACTTTTTACTCTTGTACATGAGTTCAAAAATGGAAAAAACATTTCATGATCAATGAACCCGAAATCATCCACATATTATTCCCGGAAGATAGCGATGACGCCGACAATCTTGTCCTGAACGAAAGCGATATAATATATTTGGAACAAGACGTGGAAGAAGTGGACTTTGAAGTCTTCATCAAGAACGCATCAACTCTGGAAGAACTCCCGGATCCACAGCAATGTGCAACTGTACGTCCTAAATTCCCAGAGACAAACAACATTGCACCTACCCATTACCATCAAACATGTTTCGAAGACAACTGAGGTGCACATGGTGCTATCAGAAAAAAGGGTTATAAGACCAATTGTTTTGTGAGGCATGCGACATTTATCTCTGTGTTACCTTACCATTATGCGAAATTTGTTTCGATGAATATAATAAAAATTAAAAATGAAGTATGTAATACATTTTTCAGAAAAATTATTGTTTTTGTGTACAAGTCTTCAAGAGTCTTTGAGACCAAAAATTGAATGAGATTTTTTAAAATTAATTTTTGATCGTTTTAATTGTATTGTATTGTATTGTATTTATTTTCATCTTGCATTTCACATTTCCCACCTCCCATGCGTCCATCGACATCTTAGCGCTGGTGACCAACCTCCAGAGTGAAAACGATGGAAAACTCCTTCACAGGTTGTATAAGTCGTTTTTACAATAATTTCATACATAAATGGTATCTTTTGGAATGGGAAATGTCAAGCAAGAGACAATGGCCAGGCTAGTACAGCCGTATGGCATTTAATATAATAAAGTTTAAAGAAATAACAAAAAGGTATTTTAAATATAAATATAGTAAGTTATAAATAAATAAATAAGTTATACGATAAACAGAATATCAAAGGAAACAAATATGAGGTGTGGATTAAATCAGAAGCTCACAAAATACATTCGCGAAACAGCACCCACCCACGTAAAGTGCACGAAAAGCACATTAGCTAATAATAAGTAACATACAGAGGACTAAGCTTAGATTAAGATACGGGAAAGTGAGACCAAGCCCAAAGGCGAAAAACCTCCAAAGACCCCTCAGCAAACATGACACCCACCCAAATCTACCCCCCAGACACCCCATCAGTAGTACCCTGGAGCCAAGTCACCCCCGAAAAGGGAATCACATGCCCAAACTTCTAATTTTAAGTAAGCCCAAACTTTTAATTTTTACTCGTACTCTAAATATTTTTTTTTATTATTACAAATATATTCAAGTTATCTATCCTTCAAAAATAACACAGCAAACGAGTAAACTAGTCGTCTGGAAAATTTTGTGCTATTTTACCTTTAAGGACGATTGGGTCATATATGACCCATAGTTTTCCAGGACTCCTAGGGATGGGAAAAGTTATTTTTAACCGTAAATCTCTAGGCTAAAATATCGAGGGAAACTTGATTTCGTTGAATTTTGCTCAGCGGAAAGCTTCTCGTCCTTAAAGGGTTAAAAAATTAAGAATAATAATATAAATGAAAAAAGTGGAGTTAATAAAGAGAATTATTCTCATTCGGAGCAGGCTGTGAAATTGGCCATCCTTTATTAGCTAATCTGCTTCTTGTGTAGATTTCTGAACATTTCCATCTTTGGGCTAATGATTTAGGGAACTTTTGGTATGTTTGTCGGATTTGAGGAATGTCTGGGAGTCAGACAAAATGCCCTAGGTGAAATTCCAGTTGGAATCTTGCTTAGTAATCCAGCAATTGGACAAATACCTCAACCGATAAATCGAAGTGTGAACTTTGGGCTGGTCAGCCTCGAAAAAAAGTTGATGACGCGCGATATAATGATGAGATTATCTAGTAAGAGGTAAGGCGATTGTTGACCACGACTTTAAGCTGGATTTCTTTAGTTTACCGGTGAGTAAACAGTGTAGATCGTGTCGGCAAAACTGCCACAAACATCCGTTTAGTTAGGGTTTGTTTTCTCTGCTGTACTCACCGTTTCTGTTGCAGCTTTTTGCGACGTCTGATAGAATCTCTTTAGGATACTCAGTCAGTAGTTGCTTTTGATAGATTCTGTGTTCGTGCCCTCATTCGCAAACAAAGCAATTTAGTGGCAAAAACACATTGAATGAGAGAAAAAATTGATAAAATGAGCTCTAACCCCGAAGTGCTATCAAAATGAATTGATTGTCGACCACTTGAGGGGCAATAAATCCCCAGAAAAAATCCCATGTGTCGTGGGAAGCAATCCAAAGGTCAACCTTATTAGCTGATGCACTTGAATTAGAAGGTGGAAATTACCTTTACGAACTTTTCGCGTTCCAGAGGCCATTGGTCTTCTTGAAGATGCTCTCCTTACCCAGTCACGCTTCTCTACACTTGATTTTTACACAAATTTCTCACTGATTCACTAATGCCACAGATTATTCTACCTATGGAGCACCTTCATACACATATCTTAAGAGTGATGCTGCGGAAAATTGTGATGTAAAGTTGATAAGTCAAGGATTTCTCAGAGAAAACTCCATTGAACACCTCACATGGACGAAAACACAACACCACCTGACATTTGACGTTTTTGCTCCTGAAGTGCCATCTGTGATTAAACATTAGAAAAAAATAAAAGAAACTTTATTCTTATAATTTTATGTATTTTCTGTATTTTTACCTCTAAAAGATTTATTTTTAAACATTAGGTAGAAAAATCTTGAAGGTTTGTTTATTCAGAAGGAAAGTATCGACATATAATAGTCAAAATTTGTAAGAACTCTCAAAAATTTATTCATCAACGGTTCTTCGGTTATTCAAAAATTAGTTTCAAAAGTCTCCACAGTAGACAGTGGCTCTACTCCCCACCCGGCTGACCAGGTGTTAACAATTGGCAAACAGAACAGCTCTGGCTAACAACTCTGTTAACAACTCTGGTTGGTCTCCTAACAAAAACATCTCACTTTTTGTTCTTAAATGTTACAGATGCAGTGTTACTTCTGTGTTAACAATAGTTTTTCAAAATCGTTCTTTACTTTTTTAAATAATAAAACATTTTTTTGATTAAATTACATTTTATTTCAAATAAAAAAAATTAAAGAAAATTACAATATTTTAAAAATACCGAATGAGGCAGTAATGCAGGAATTGTTGCACTTATTCTCAAGCTCGCTGGTGCTGTCTTGTCTCTTGCCTCCTTGCCTCTTGCCTTTGGGATGATCTGTCGGAATTTCTTCCGTGCTAGACTTCTCCAAATCTGCTTTCAGCAATCTTGATTCATCCACAGGATCATGTAAGAAAAAAATAAAAAAATGATACAGTCGAGTTTCTCAAATTTGAACTCCTCAAATTTGAACGACAGTTGAGTTCAAAATGTAAAATTTGAGGTTATGTGAAGAAAGTTTTGCGTGGAGTGCCATTTTTCTCTGGTATTTCCTCAATATTATCGTTTTATATTAACTTCCGCAACAAATTTAATTTATTTCACAATAAATTACATTGATAGATTCTCTAAAGTTGTTTATCTTAATTGACGGAAAGTGCATTTCACATGAATTCCGTTACGTTTTTGAAAATATCGTTCAAATTTGAGGAGTGAGAAATGTCATCTATACCCCCCAAATGTTCAAATTTGAGGAACTCTACTGTAAATCTAATTTTTGGTTTTAAGCAAAAATGTCGGAACGGAAGTTGAAGATCCTAAAGAAAGTATGCCAATAAGTGATACAAAAAACACATCTTAGGAATTTGGGCAGATCTTTGGCCACAATGACGATCAACAAAGTATAAAAATTCCGAAGTCCGCGTAACTCGTGTAACTTCTGGAAAATTGTCTATTTTTTGGAAGAAATTGCTAGCCAGAGGTGGAAAATCGTAAATAAAGTATAAGTGATAAGAACAAATGTGCAACTTCCGGAATGCGGACACTTGCATGATTTCTTGAAAATTTTCTCGTTTTGGATAGAAGTATAAAGTCGTGGAAAAGGTATACCAGTGAAGACCTTGTATGGGAAATCCAAGTGATTTAGGCTGAATTTTTGCGAGCAGAATGCGAAAAATATGTCAAAATCAGCAAAATCCAATTTTTCTCTTATTTGCCAAAACTAAAAATCCATTTTGTTAAGCGAAGTTAATAGAAAATAGTTAATAGTATTAACTATAGTTCATAAAGTAGAATTTTTGCTTTGAAAAATAAGAGAAAAATTGAAACATTCAAAGGCTGCCGCATTCAAAGGCAGATCACTTTCCCTTACTCCATGATTCTGGTAAAGATGAAAACATCGAATGGTTAAAAATCTTTAGATACAGTACCCAAGGAGATGAAATTTCTGATTCAGACAACAGAAAAGAACTGACTAACGCTCCGAATGTTTAAATATAAGTAAAAATATCAAAATATTATGTAAAATTCGATAAATGGCAGCGGCTGCCATTTGGTCCTTCCGCGACACTTTTAGTTAGGGTTCTTCGAAGTGTTTAAAACTTGCCAGCGTTGGTAACAATTTTAGGCCAACTCAGTGCTACAGTGCCCGCTCTCTAATCCGGATCGCCGTAATCCGAACGAGTTATTGACGGTTACGTTTAAAATCATTTTGAGGTCATGTATGCATGTGTGTTCAGCAATGAAAATGAATTAACCTGTGATGTTTTTGGATTACAAAGCGAGCACTGTACTTTCCACTGGCTGGTCCAAAACTGTTACCAACGCTGTTAACATTCTAGTACACAGAGCTGTTGGTTGTTAACTTTGGTCAGCTGGGTTACTGTCGCTTTTGTTTACATTTTTCAAGAGGGCTCTTCAGGCTTTTTGCAAGAGGTAAGAAAATCACATTAAATACCAAGAAAATCTATAGTAATTTTCTCTTTTCCTATGCAGAATACTCATTGAGATCCTGTGCTATAAATTGCAATAGGAATAATGACGAGTCAAGGCAAATTTCCTGAGGATTTGTTGCCAAAATGTTGGAGCGATGATACAAGAATGGGAGTTCTATTTTCACCTTTCCGGGAATTGAGCGTAAATCCCGAAAACTACCGGAGTAAACTAAAGTTCTGGAAGGAGATGGTTAGTAAATACTGTGAATGGAGAGGAACAGCTGAGGTGACTGTACAGGACGTAGAAGAGACCTTCAGGAGACATGAGAAGAAGCCCTATTGTATTCAGAAAGTGTTCGAGGAGATGCTAGCCTCAGGCGAGATTAAGCCCAGAGAGAGCTTCATGGAGCCTCCTCAGACTACTTGGTCTGGATGGGCAACGAATCTATTGGTGAAGGAGCCCCTAAAATGGGGCGTTCAGGCTGTAAAAAGCAGAATATTTCCTTCCAATTTTGCTGAAATGGCTTTTATTGTGCAGGAAGTTGTTGAGGTATTTATTTATTTATGGCATATCTCTTGGATGGATTTTTGCTTATCCTGCACATTTTTTCCAAATGTTTATCTTCTCTAGAATCAAGCAACGAAACTGCTGAAAATGCTTCAGAATCGGTTAATTTCGCAATCTGAAGCAATGCGATTGGCTGAAGAATCTCTGAGTCTATCTCCTGAGGGATTTGCTTTGGCCATTCATGCTCTCCTCTGTCAGCAAAAGGTTGCTACTCATTGTGCACCGATCGGGGAAAGTGAGGAAGTTGTGCTGAAATTTGCAGTTTCTGGAGAAAAAATTCAGGCAATTTCGAAGATTGAGTATTCAATCTATCGGCTGGAGATGATGGAGCAGGAACTCATGAAGAAGATTGATGCTCAGGAAGAGTCTGCGAAGCGGGAAGAAGAGAAGGCGAGAGAATATATAAAGAAGTCCAACAGGAATCTGGCCAAATTCTGTCTGTCAAGGAGAAATGGATTCCTGAAGAATTTGGGTGAGTAACATTTTCTTTCACCGATATTTCAGGTCAGGGTTTACTGAAAATCTTCATCTCTCTAAAGAGAAACACACAAAAGCCATCATGAATATCCAGGAGATGCTCTCTAAGATCCATGACGTCACGCTCAATAAGAAAATCCTGCAGACGTACAAATTGGGCGGAAAATCTCTGCAGGATGCTCTGAAAAATTCCGGTATCACGGCTGAGATGGTCGATCAGACAGTCGATGAGATGAGGGAGGCTATTCAGGTCAGTGATGAAGTAGAAGCTGCCCTGGGCACGGATTTGTCATCTCCTGCGGACAATGCTGAGCTCGAGCAGGAACTGGCTAATCTCCTGGAAGAAGATGCTGCACAGAAGATTCAAGATGATGACATTCTGAGGAAACTTGAAGCTCTGCGGATTCCCGAGGGCTCCCCGTCTCGTACTCCCAGACAAACAGAAACGAGTCAGTATTGAGGAGAAAAAATGCCCCATCCACTCTGACTCCCTAAGTGCCTCAAAGGATGGTGTGAAAATCTCTAGGAAAAATTCAGAGTGATAAAATGCCAAGAGTTACGCTTCTGCTCCACGATAAAAGTCTCTTTCTGTCGTTTATGTTGTCCTTTTGTCCTCAAATACAAAGCATCACATCAGAGTTGATAAGTGACTCTGCAACTTTTTCCTAGATAAAGATATCAAGATGAGAGATTTTTTTTTATATGTGCAGACTTTTGATTGATTTTTTTGTATTTTTTTTATTTTAGAAATATTCAAATAATTATGTATTAATCTTTTCTGGATTTAAAATTTGCTTTTAAAAATATCAAATAACATTTTTTTTTTAAATAAATACAATTATAAAATATATAGATTTACTAATGGTTTGGAATTTTGAGTTTAAAAAATGTAATTATAAACATATCTCCATAAAATAAAAAAAAACCTGGAGTTTGGAATGTGAAAGTAGTTTTTTTTTGCTTATTTCCGACAAAGGCAAAAGAATGTTTTGGTAAATGTTTTAATTCAAAACCATTTCCAGACGCTTAATTTTGACAGAAGATTCATCAACACATTAAGTTCATATTTTTTGTGAAGAGAATTACATAAATTTGCTCCTTGACTCTTCTAGAATGTTACTATTTAGTGAAAATTTTTTAGATATAATTTGAAAACTTCTTAAATGCAAGAAAAATACGCGAGTGTAATTGGAGACAAATTAATCCAAATGGAGACAAGGAAAAGTTTCTAATTGGAGACAAACAGTGTAACTGAAATCACGACGAAAGGCTTCCAAAACCTTTTTGAGTTGCTCCTGAGTGCAGGATTGGTTCTTATTCCTGGTCTTTTCTCCTTTCCCACCTAAAACAATAAGAAAATCTCCCCAAAAAATCATATTTTCCGGGTTTCCTATTGAAGCATTTGCAGACACTTCATAAAAACCCTTTTTGTTCACGAAATAGGTAATTATTTCATTTGAAAACTTCACGTACCGTTAACAATAAAGATTAGCACTTAATTTAAGTAAAATTAGCCAGAAATATGACATAAATGTTTAACAAAACGAATAAACACCAATCACTTTATTGTGTTTTTCATTGGGAAACATGGTCGATCGATGAAAAAAAATCGATGGGGAAAAGGTACACTTTTAATTTTTCTGAGAAATTAACAAATTAAAATTTGTGAATATGAATGGATTTTCGCTTTATTTGGAGCAAAATTAACTAAATAATGAAACTGTGGTATAGAAAATATATAAATATAATAATTTAGTAATGTATTTACCATGAGAAGAATAACGTTTCCATTTGGAGTAGCGAAAAATTTCCATTTAGAGCGGGTTTTGAATTAGTTTAATTTACCCTAATTCGTACGATTCGTCAAAGTAACTCAATACCTTGACGATTGCTTAAAACCCTATCAAAAACTTGCTTTTCGTAGCCCGAGAAACCCAAAAATTGCTTCGTAAATCTCGAGAAACCAGAAAGTTGCATTGTAAAATCAGATAAAACCAAAAATTGCGTTGAGAAAACCTAGAACAATTCAAAAAAAAATTTCACAGGACCCAAGAAATCCAAAAATCTCACCGTGGAAATAAATAAACCCAAAAAAATTGATGTTGAAACCCCAGAAAGTAAAAAAAAATGCTTCTCAAAACCTGAAAAACCAAAAATTACATCGCGAGATCCAAGAAATTCGAAAATTGCGTCTGGGAACCCGAAATCCCTAAGAATTGCATCTCGGAACTTGAAAAACTCAAATATTGCATCGTGAAGCCTGAGAAATCCCAGAGATGCTTCACGAAACCAAGAATATCAGAAACCCTTGTCAGTAAGATTTGATTTGAGACTGTCTATGGATAGGCTTAAACGTTTATCTTAACCCATTAAATCCTCTGGCTCTATATCTCGGATTCTGTGTACTTGAGGTACACACACAGTGCTGTTTCTATATTGCGGCAGATAAGCCTTACTTGGATTAGTTGTAGTGAATGTGTACTTGTATCGATAGATCTCTTCATGCCGAACACGTTTCTGTACCAGCCTCCCTTGTTTCATTGTCAATGCATGGGGCATTACTAAATCGATACTAATTCGATAACTAATTGGATACTAATTTGACTAATAATTCGATAGGGGTGCTGAAAAATCTGCAACTGCCGAATTTCGAACTTAAGACCTCACAGACCTCAGAACTGATCCAGTGAGGCAGTGATCCTTGACATTAAAGGGGTGGAAAAGTGTTCGAGGCTTTGCTAGCTGCTCAAACTCCCGAGAAGGAGCTTTGCCTTATATTCTTTTTCTGATTTTTTTTTTCAAATGATGCAGATGACTTATACGACCTGAGATAAAGATCATTTCCAACGTTTGGTTCTGGAGGTTAGTCACCAACGCTAAGACGGCGGTGGATGCAAGTATTGCTTTCTAACAAATCTTTATATCTTAATATATGTATCCTTTTTTTCTTCTTTCAAAAGCACCAGATCAAAGCATTGTTATTATTAATAAATAATGAAATGAAAAGGGGTTACAAAGCGTCCCAGGCTTTGTAAAATGCTTGAACTCAAGATTTAGATGCTATACCTCAAAAGTATTTTCGCATCATTTACAGGTTTTCAAAGTTTCTCAAATGATCCCCAGAATTGTTTTAAAAGTAATAGAACTGATTTTCAGATAAAAAATTAGTTATCGGCTATGAATCGGTTCATTACCGGTTCAGAACCGATTAGAACCGGTTCAATTTTATAGGAAATTCCAAGATCTCTCCAACCAGCCCAAACATGACCCCATTCGCTTGATAAATGCGCTCTCTGGTGTCTTTTTTAACTTTTGACCTTGAAAACCTTTATTAGGAATGATTCAACGCTATTTTCGTCTAAGGACGAAATGTCCGCCTGGGTAATCTCTAAAATATACCCAAAAAATGAACAAAAAATCGGACGACGCGTTCTCGAGAATTCCCAAAAAACATGGTTTTGGAAGGGAAGGGGAGGTTAATGATCCTTGGGTCGACTTATAGGGGGTCCCCCGACAATAGGGTCATATATGACCCGGAAAATTCTACACGCTTTTCTGGAAAATTGAGAGTAGTTTATTATATCTAAATATGCAATATACAATCTTTGGATATTATATTTTGTTGAACTTTTTGCTGAAAAAAATAAATTAATATAAAAAATGTTGAAAGAGAAAAGTCATTTCCAAAAGTTCGAAATTAGTGATTTTTGATCTGAAATATTTTCTTTTCCCTAATATCTGGAGTCTTGAGAAAATTAGCCAAGAATCTTACATCCTTCCATTATGATGTCGTGCACAAACCGATATATTTCAATTAATGTAAATAGTTAAAAAAAAATGTTTTTCCCCGGGTCATATATGACCCTAATGACGCGAAAGAGTTAAACGGTAAAAAGTACCTAATAATTTTTAAAAATTCATTTGAATTGGTGCAACAATATGGTAACAGCCTGACGATTCGAGGAACACTGCCGATTGCTGGTACTCTTCCCTTATACGTTAGGGTCCCTTTTACTCTGAAAGTTTCAGTTTCATAAACACCTTATTCGTAATCTATTATCTATTACTTTTTCATCTCTACTGGGTATATGTACAATGCACTAAAGTTCAATCAGTCTCCTAGACAAAAAGATTTTTACAACTTTTTTTTGTTATCCAGCATATTCCCTGCAACTCGCTGCTTGTTTCAGAGTTGTTTTCATAAAAAATGCAAGCAAAGTCTCAGATAATGTTGTAAAAACGTACACTATGCTTTGTTAACGATAATCGAGAAGTTTTCTATAGCAAAATTGCTCACATTTAGTCTTTTTCCAGAATATGAGAAAATAATAAAGTAAAGTGTTTCGCGACATTTATTTTTTACCGCTCGTTTTGTGTTCTATCTGCGTGGTTTATTAGAATTTAACGTTCCAATCAATCACACTTTCATGAATAGAAATATCGTAAAGTTTGATAGCAATCTACAGTTCATTTGAGGATATGCTTTAGGCTTCTCATGCATTCTTTTCGTCAGCAAAATTACCTATTGTTCCGTTTATGCGGCTATCCCGAGTGAATTGACATGATAAAAGCAACTAGGATGACTTTGAGCAGGCATTCATAGCATGTCCAATATTTAGGAAAGATGAAAAATTGAGGGGATTCTTTTAGAAATTTTCCCATGAAGATTGGAAAATCATTATCCACATCACTGAAATAAAATTGTCTTCTTTTATTCCACAATAATAAAAGTTCCATTCAAATTACCTTTAATATCTTTTTGTTGAATGGAAAGCATTTGCAACATCTTACCATATTTCCTTTGTTAAATCTTTTCAGTAAAATTCTCTCTCAATTTGTCTTAATGCACTTTAAATCTTCTTCATACTTTTGATATGTGTTTCCTCAGAGGATTTTCTTTTCGCACAATGTTACATTTGCAGCTAAGTAAGAGATTCTGTGAAGAGAGTGGACTTAAAGCGTTCACTGAGGACTCAGGAAAGCATGAGGATTTAAGTGTTAGAGTATAATATTATTTCTTACTACATTCTGTTATTTCTATTTCTCTTTGTTTTTTCACAAAATTTAACCCTTTAAGGACGACAATGTGTCTGGTAAGGTAATTACTGAAAAAAGTCCTTATCGTTTTATTTGGAGATTTATAATTTTTTTCAAATTTGATGTAAGAAAACTACGATTTATGTCTTTCTTTTATTTACAAAAAAAGCTCATGTTTTGTTATATTTCCCTTTGACCAAATCTTATTAAATCTTATCTTATTACCAAATCTTATCCTCAGTTTACCTAAATGGAAACATAATAATTTAGAAAATAAATTTAAGAATTTTTCACTGTTCTTAACATATTCTCAAAAAATTTCATAAGTTTTCTAAATTTACGCAGAATTGCCCAACACGTAATTTATTTTAGGAAGCTCAAGTCAATTTGTCCGTGGAACCCATAGTGATCCTAGGAAACTCATTGGAAACCTCGGAAACCTATAAAGAATTCAGGGGAACCTATAGGGAACCCTGGGAATCTATATAGGGAACCTTAGGAATCCGTAGAAAATCCAGGGAATCTATAGGGGGTCCCGGTCATAATCCCGAAAGCCAAAATCCCAAAAGCCAAAATCCCGAACGCCAAAATCCCGGAAGCCAAAATTCCGAATGGCCAAAATCCCGAAAGCCAAATTCTCGAATTCTTAAAAGTGTCATAGCTACTCCCACGATTGCATCCGCGCTTGCTGGAGGCAAAGGGAAATCTTGTGTGTCTTGGAAAATCATTTTAAACATTTTCCTCCGCATAATTTCATCCCTTTCACGATTTTGAACATTCGGGATTTTGGCTTTCGGGATTTCACTGCTACCGGTGTAGGGAATCCATAGGGAACCCAAGGAATCCATAGTGAACCAAGGAAATTCATAGTGAATTTGAGAAACCTATAGCACAGGGGTCAGCAAGAACCGTTTGAAACCAAATAAAACGTCAAAATAAGTTTGTACTACAGGTAGCGTTTTGACCATTGATGTACAATTTTCATTTGACGTTTGTTCCGTTTCTTCGGTTTCAAACTGTCGATTTTAATAATAATTTCCTTCTTTCTCTTTCTTTATTTGAATTCTGATTGACAAATTCTTTTCTTAGACAGTTACATTATATAAATAAATGGTTTTTGAAAGAATTTAACGTAAAGAATTTATTTTCAGTTAAAGTTAAAACATATATTAAATTTTCTTTTGGCAAAAATAAACTAAGGAGATTACTCTAAAATGCGAACGTCCTCCTATATTCTAGTAATATTGTTTGCATGGGTTAAATTGTTAATCTTTAAGCATTATCCCAATTACCAAAATGTATGACCAAATTGAACGCGATACGAATAAAACTATTTTACAAGATTATATTAAGTAAAGAAGAGTAAAGGATATTTGAAACGTTTAAGAAAAAAAAATAGAATTTTCTTGTGGATCCTTAGAGGGTCACACCTTAGGAGAAGGTTAAGTAGAGTTTAGAACTATTTATCACAATTTATTTGTGTAGTGTATACATTTTTATAACATTCTCTTAAAAAATTATTGTCCCTCAATTTACATTAAAATAAAGATAAATAATCTCACAAAAATTTCCCAAAGTTTTTATTGTTGAATAATATTGTGAGAAAAACAAAGGAAAATTCATAGTGATTGCATTTTTTGTATTTTGCAAGCGCGACTATTTATGTGAATAATCGGTGGATCATTAAAATTAATGGTCTTTACGATTTATTTTTCAAATATTTTTGAATATAGTAAATTTATTGCAAATATTTCAAATATTTTTGAAATATGTAATGCAAAATATTCGCTGTTATATTTCTTAAATTGTATAATATCGCATAGGTTACTCGTGAAGTGTAAAATGGGTGATAAATTCATATTTTATAAACTGAATCCGTAAAGTTTTGACAGAATATTTTTTTTATTTAATAAAATTCAAATAAATCGATGTTGAAACTATGCTAATTAAATTAAAATCGAAAGGTTGAAAAAACATCTAATCACTGCACTGAGAGAAATCCGAAAAAGTTAAAATAACATTCTGGAAATGTTAATTTTACCCTGCAGTATTGATTCGAAATTGGTGTAAATATTATGCTTTTTAGGTGTATTGGGGGTTAAAGTTATCCTTTTTCATGTTATTTTTACCCTTAAAAAGGTGTAAAATTAACATTAAAAAATGTTGATATATTTTTACACCTAAAAAAGGTGTTAAAGTTATGAGGAAAAAAAGTGCGATTAAAATTTTTTCCTCATAATTTTAACACTTTCAAGGTGTAAAAATATATCAACATTTTTAATGTTAATTTTACAACTTTTTAAGGGTAAAATTAACATGAAAAAGGATAACTTTAACCCCTAATACACCTAAAAAGCACAATATTTACACCAATTTCGAATCAACACTGCAGGATAAAATAAACATTTCCGGAATATTATTTTAACTTTTTCGGATTTCTCTCAGTGATTATACTGAAACATAAAGAAACTTAATTTTTAATTAAATGGCTCAATTAAAGCATTGCTTTTTTGCCTGTTTTCGTACAAATCGCAAACTTTTCCCATTTAATGTTTTTCAAGCCAAACAGAATAAAATATAATGGATTATTTACACTTTTCCCTGGGGAATTATATTAATAAATCTGTGAAGAGATCTACCAAACACGGATACTACAAGAGGCAATGCTCGTAAAATCTTGCGACATGCCTTTCCCAATCGATAGAGTTGAGAAAGCTCTAAAAGGGACTCTGGCGCCAAATATCTTGAAGCCTAAATTTGGAAACATGTTCAGTGAATTTTAGGATTATGGAGATTTTGGGGGATCTGGCGAGACAAGTCTAAAATCACAGACAATTCCCCACCCTGAAAAACAGCTTTAAAGCTCCGCATGAGTAATGTAGTTTGTCTTAGAATCAGCATAGCTAAAAGAAAATAATTGTTTTACAATTACTTTTATTGATTTGCATAAATTTATTAAACATAATGCTGACGAGGATAATTCTGTGACCTCTGCGGCAATGAAAATTATTAATACACTTTCCGAACAATTTGTCTCTCACTGTGAGGAAGAAGTAGGAACGCTATTGAGGGGTGATAATTCAATTATTTGGGATGATGAGGATTTTCATGGTATGTTCTTGTCCTTGTTATCTAATCAAACATTCCAACGGTGAATTTTCCCCCGATAATTTCTCATGCATTGTGATTCTCTGTCACTGAGAAAATTTCTCCTCTGAATGATAATTAGCACACATAAATTAAATAGTCTGCACAATACGAGTCTTCCAATCCTTTACTAGCTCTTCCGAGCTTTTCCGGGTGGAATTCTTCCCCCTTGAATATTATCTCCGTGTGACTTTTATCTGTGGGAAAACACAACAGGAGAGTCATTATGAATTCCTATGTGATTCCTTTTATATAGAGTAACAAGGGATAATTGTACACAATTAACTGGATCATCGTCAACGTAACTTCTACCTTAAACTCCTTTATTTTTACTCTCTCTCTCTCTGTGTAAAGTGGATCAAAGTTTTTCGCGGATACCTCATTCCTTTAATGCAAATAATATTTCTATGCGAAGTACCAAAGAGTGCAAGTAAAAGAGCTCTTTAATTCCTTTAAGTAATAAATTATTGTGAGAGTTGAAAATAATTTTGTGAGAGTAACTTCTAAAGTCTGTTGATGTATGAGCAAATAACTTAGTCGAAGAATTTTCTTCAGAAATATTTTGCACATTCTTTCATACAAGTATGCGACTATAAAATCACTCGAAATAACTGGAAGTTTCAAGTTTAATCCCTCAAAGGTTTTTGTGAACTACATATAATATTAATATATACAATTGCTACACTAAAACAATAATATTTATATAAATATTTGTAAAATTAGCCTTTTTGTTATTTTAATGTTCAGATGGTGCAGTGAAGCTTTCAACTTATTATCATATTACAAGTGATTTCTTTATTTCAAAATGATCAAGTACTAAAAAAATCAACGCTACGAGTAAACATATTGTAAGAAAAAAAACTGTAACAGTATTTTGGTAAAAATGATAAGCAAAAATTAAGTTTTGTCAAGAATTTTAAGTAATAAACATGAGGAAAACATACTCGAATTGATGTAAAATTAACTGTTTTGCATTATTAAATCCGATTAGGGGAAGAGAGATACTTTTGAATTGGGGCATTTTTGAAAAAATCTTTTTCCTTTTTTTAATAGAATTGGACCTTAAGATTAAGATTAAGGTTAATTTTTTTTTCAAGAATCCTTAATTGAATTCATTTCATTTAAAAATTTTTATTTTTTTAAGTGAAGTTTTCAGAAAATATAGTTTAAAAGTTGTACTTTTATAAGTCTTATCTTGGATATGAAATAATTTTTTTATTATGTTGAAAAAAAATTAGAGATAAATATGCTGTCTTTTTATTTTGTCTAACGTAACCTTAATGATAAGATTCAGCTCCTTTTTAAAGGAGAAAAATACCTATTTTAAAAGGAGCTCAAATTCAAAGATGGTCTACTTCCCCTCCCAAATATTTAGATTTAGAGGATGGTTTTAACTGTAATTTTTGTGCTCATATGTGCATGAAAATCAAAGTTAATACATTATCTAATAGGCAGGAAATGTGCGTCTTTTAATCTAAGTCTGATAAAACAAAAATCTAATAAATTTAATTTTCAGTAGGGTAAAGTGGTACAAGTTGGACAATAATGGTACAAATTGGACAGGGCTTTTTTTGATAAATTTAGTATTTCATTTTTCTTTGTATATTTTTAATGCTTTAGTTTTATAATTTGGTTCCTTATGCTTAAAAAAAATTAGTATTGTATTTATCAAGAAAAAATCCCTGTCCAACTTGTAACACTATGTCCAACTTGTATCACTTTACCCTAGTGTATTTCATAGTAACATAAAGAAAATCCGAAGAAAATCTTGAAATTAGATTTTTCCTCATTTTTTTCAAACGTGCAGTTTTGGGATAAAATTTTGACTGTAACATGCTGTAGAAGTGGTGGCAAAACGTCCGAGGCTTTGCGAGCTGCTCGAACTCCCAAGAAGGAGCTCTGTCTTATATTCTTTTTAGCAATTCTTTTGGATGCTGATATAAGATTAATTTTGAATAATTTAAATTATTTAATTTGACCAAATCCGTTAAAAATTATTCCTTTTAACCTTGAATAATTCAACATGGCGATTGAAGCGCTGAAAGGTGTCGATGTTTTAATGTTCAGCTGGACTAACTACAAAACATATCCGAAAATCATTGAAATCGCTTGGGCCAATTTTAAGATAAGTCAAGGTATCATGTTTTGGGAGGGGATAAAAGGGGGGGGGGTGCTCTGGGTAAGTTAGTTCGCTAGAGAATGTTGACTTGTGGGGGGGGTCACCGAAGACCGGAAGTCAATATAAACGGTAAGCGTTCTTACCGTTTATTAGTCAGGATAGTGCAAATTTAAAAAAAAAAAAAAAATTGGATTGTGGAAACTGTTCTCTCTTGGGGTTCGAGCAGTTAAAAATAGGTTAACAACAATTGGTAAACTTAATATTTACTTTTGAAGTGAATAAGCTTTTATTCAAGTAGAAAGGGTATTTAGTTTAAGTCGAATCTCAATGCAATCAAGACGTTGTACAAATTCGTGAGTGATTAACAAATTTACATTTTGGTCTATAAGTTATTTGTTATCGTTGTCTCCAATTGGACAAATTGTGAAAAAAAAGAAAAGAGGAAAAACACACGCTTCAAAATTTTGGATGCTCGCCCGAGAGCTTTCAAACCTGCTCCAAACCAAATACGCGTCTCTGCTTTCGTCTCTGTATCTTCGAAATTTTATCAATAGTAATAATATTTTTTGATTCATGTTCCTGTACATGAATCATGTTCATGTTGGAAGACTAGGTCGGTGGATCTACTCTTCATTAATCTAAGCCTAAGCAACCAATTACTATCGTTAAAGCATGTGAGTGAACAAAATTGCTGAATGTTTATCAAAACAGATTGCAATAAACAGTTAGTCAAAAAGAAATGTTCCTGTAGATAGATTAGTATTATAATGAAGCTGTACATGTACATAAAATATTGTGATAAATATTGATTTAACAGTTTAGTTTTGGGTAATTATAACACTTTGGTGGGATCAAAAGTGCCATGAGAAAAAGAAAAACAATTTAAAATGCTTGTTACAAGCAATTGATTTCAAGAGCATTCGAAAGTTTACCTTTCGATTTTGGCAATTATAAAAAAATCAATTTTTACCTTGTAATTCAGGCCTCCCCCTTAAAGTTGTCCAAAGGAATTGTACGGTAAACATTTAAAGCTTCAGTCTCTTTTAATTTGAAAGGTAATGAATTTTGAATTTTTCGATTTGTTACTTTTTGCCCCAGTCTACCCTAGATTACTGTGGAGTTAATTTAGATTCTAAATTGAAATTTTAAGATTTCCTCACTACCTTGCTCACTACTATTTAGGTGGACGTAGGGAGAAATAACACGAAGTACTTTTGCTTTTACCTTTTCATAGTCTTTTTCTATAATTAAGTTTTGATTCCAAATTACCTCAGTCGACTCGCTCTCAACTTCCTTTTGTGCATTCCCTGCTGGTTCCAGCTGGGAATATTGAATATAAGAACTTTAAAAAAAATGCGATCCACCGATAGAAATCGATTACTTTACACACTGTACTGTACACATTTCCAGCATTTGCTTTGCAATGAACATTTTTGATCTCTCAAAATGCCACTTAATATAAAATTCGGGAAAAGCATTGTGGAATAAATTAGCATTTGTTAGTGGATTTGAAATAGTTTTAGGAAATTTTAGAACACTCGACAAACCCATGATTGAAGTTCTCTATGAAGTATACAAAGTGGAGTGGTATTTACGAAGTTTGTGAGAGTTTGGCTTACACATAAAAATTGCTAATTTATTTCTATAGTTCAGTAAAGCAAAGGAAAAGTATTTTTTATAGTGTAATTATGCAAATTCTGTGACCCTCAATTTTTTTCACTTATCATTCCTGAAAATTCAATATCTTCGGTTTACCCAAATTGGAAAATCACGCCTAATGAGAAAAATTTCCATCCGGTGAATGGGGAGCTTAAGAAAATCACTGAACCGTGAATCTATTGAAGGATAAAAGTCCTCAATAAATTTACACGTTTCGTCAACATCGAAAAAAAAATAACTCAAACCCATTTGCATTGCAAAATACTGTAATGTTTGAGGAAAAAGGAAAAGAATATTGATTATCTCTCCTACACACCGAAATTTGTCCTAGTTGATTATCAACTGAGTGGTTGATATTGGTTCTTGCTACCGAAATACGAGATCGTTCACCAAGAAAAATCAATCACAATCACAAGTAAACAGTTTTGATAGAAAAACAACTGTGAAAAACAGGCAAAAGAGGCTTCCCTTGCCATTCCGGAAAACTGTGTCGCGATTAATGATGGTGATGCAGAAGGCAAAAGGTCAAGGCAGAAAAGCACCAAAAATTTCGACGATTGTAAACAATCCCATGAGACGCACGAACTTATAAAGCTCTCTGCTCTATTTGTTTAGGGTAATTTTAGGGAAGATGGATCAAAGCATGAAAATTCCACAAAATTCGTCATGGAAAAATAAAAGCCAACGCAAAACTCAAGCAGAATAAATGAGAACCATTTATTTTAATTTCTAAATATGTTTTGTTCATACTAATATTAAACAGAGGAGTCTAATTAATTTAGAAGTTCTGCGGTAATATTCACATATAAATTATTTGTTACTGCTCTGACTCCATGGAGGGAGAGAGAGCAATGTAATCCTTAGATTGTGAATTATATTACTTATTACGACTGTTTACCTTACGAAAGGATCATAGGGTGGTGGCATAATTCAATGTTACTGTCCCACTTGATGAGACTCTAAATAATTTGGCTTTTTATGTTCGTAAAAATTTGATATTACGAGGTATCGTGAAAATTTACATCTCGTCGTTTTCTATATTTCATGTGTCTGTTCTACATCTTTGAGACAAAACGGGAAATGACAACGACGTATGGTCTTGGGGAGACCTTCAGAAGTTGATCTTATGAAGGTAAGTCTTACCATAAATTAATATCCTCTCTTGACGTGTTCTTTTTTATTCTTACGACGTTATCACACTTGCACATTAATATTTTAATGTGATTTACATTAATTGTCGCTTGTGAGCGTTCAAATATGTTATTTGTGTCTTTGAGTCACTTAATATTTGGGGTTTTTCTATTTATTGATAAAGAAGTGGACTTGGCCTGCAAAAAAAGTTTAAATTTACTTAAAGCATAAATATTTTTCACATTAAAAAATTAAAGAGAAAATCGCATTAATTTTTCGCATTAATGCTATAAATCAATTTATATCAAATTTTGCGGGCCAAGTCTACCTTTTTATCAACAAATAGATCAAATTTTGAATATAAAATGATTCAAACACACAAATTACACATTTGGACTCTCACCAGCGACAATTAATATGAATCATATTAAAATTTTAATGTGCAAGTGTGAAAACACAGTTAAGGGGTGGGAAAGCGGCCCAGGCTTTGCGAAATGCTCGAATTCGTAACTTAGATTCTATAGGAGAAATGCTCATAATTTTGGCCAGGGTGCTTATAAGCATCAATGTTCAAAGTTTGAAGTGCGATATTTTCAATACTAATTGATTTTTTGTTACTCTCTTTTCAGAAGGGTTGTTTAGAAAGTTGGCAAGCTGTGTATTGTCTTTGTTCTTACTAAAATTGGTCTCAATACGTTTAAAAATGAATTGATATGTAGAGATGAATTTGACTCAAATTTTAGACACCTTGATTGTAAATTTGGACACCTTGGCTGTATATTTGGACAGCTAGTCTGCCTCAATAGGATGTCCACTGTTCTCCATTTCAAGAACCTATCTTATCAAGTCCTCTTCCTTTATGTAAGGGAACCGTAAAATGTTACAAGATTCCCGGAAATTTTCCATATTATTCATTAAAGTGAGTTGACTTCTGTACTCTAAGTATGCACGGATTTGTGCATTCCCTGGCCTTTTCGGGAGCTTTTTAAGGCTTTTCTCACTACATCTCTTTCGTAGAGATGAAGCTCCTTGGTTTTTCCAGGAGTTTATACAATCTAGTCACCACAAAAGCTAAATCTCCAGGAAATTTCGAGAAAAAATACTTGTCTAAAATAAAACGTATCACCTCGTGTTGAAATCTTCCAGAAAGAACAAATATTTAGACAGAATTCATTATTCATCAAATTTTGGAATAAAAAACCGAAAATACGTTATTTTAAGGGGACGTTAATTATAGGGGATGTAAAATTATTCAAAAATCGGTACTTAACCGTTCATTACTGATGAAGACAGATGCAACCGGGTTCAAAATCTCAATACCTTTCTAAAAAATCCAAATTTAAGCAAAACGGTTGAAAACTGGGCCTCCAAAGTGATTGACCTTTGACCTTCAATAATTCAGAATGGCGAATTTTCCGGTGATAGGTATGTTTGGACGAAATATTCGCCTATACTACCTCTAAAACATATCTGAAAATTATTGAAAAAGCTTAGGGCAATTTTGAGAAAAACCGAAAAAAAAACATTATTTTTAGGGGACGTTAATTATAGAGGGTGTAAAATTATTCAAAAATCGGTACTTAACTGGTTCATTACTGATGAAGGCCGATGCATCCGGGTTCAGAATTTCAATACCTTTCCAAAAAATCCAAATTTAACTAAATCGGTTAAAAAGTGAGCCCTCCAAAATGATTGACCTTTGACCTTCATTAATTAAAAATGGAGAATTTTCCGCTGATAGGTATGTTTGGACTAAATGTTCGCTTGGTCTATCTCTAAAACATATCCAAAAATAACTGAAAAAGCTTGGTGCAATTTTGAGAAAAACCAAAAAAGATGGTTTACGAGGAGTTAGAGGGGGGGGGTGGGGAGGGGGAAAACGTCTAGAGATATTGTTTTTTTATTGGGGGTCATCGAAGACTGGAAGTCGATATCTCTTACTACTTAAGCTCCAGAACAGTGACAAAGTTGAAAAAAAAAGACTATTATATAACTGCTCTCCCTTTGAGTTCGAGCAGTAAAAATCCATAATTTTAATAAATTTATTTCTAGTATCCAATTTTACCCTCAAAGTGTCCAAATTTAGAAACAGTTGAAAATTACGAGGTCTTCCCCTACCTCAAAAACATTTTTTTGCATTATTTACCGTTTACCGATTCTCAATAGATTTTAACCTTTTATAAATCATTAAAAACATTTCACAAAATACCTTAAGAGTAATATAATTGAATTTTGGATAAAAGTTAGATATCGGTAATGAATAGGTTTATTACCGGTTCCTACTGATGACTTCAGACTGGAGGTTTAGCTCAGTTCCAGAAGATCTCAAAAATCTAAATAACAAGCCATTTTATTGATTTTTCAAAATCTAATGCCATATTTGTCATTAATATCCAATCCTAAACAACAATTTCATAAAAATCTTGCCTGATAAGGAATTAGAGGACTTAAGCCAGATGGCTAAGCCTTAGGTCTGAAGCCCGTATAACCGATTGGAAGCAGCTCAGTCTTGTCAGAAATTCCAAGACCTTTCCAATTAGCTAAAAAATGACCCCATTCGGTAGATAACTGCGCTCTCTAGAGCCTTTTTAACTTTTGACTTTGAAAAACCGTTATGTTATATCTGGTTATGAATCTGTTTTAAAAACTTCTAAGTTATATCTGGTTATGAATCTGTTTTAATCGCCTCTAGTTAGTCATTTATTTGAATCGGTTGTGAACTGGTAAACATAAAAAAGGCACAGTGACGTAAATGAAACCTCCCAGAATTCTTAAACTCGTGAATATATTTGACATTCAGAAAACAACTCCGAGCGTTCCACAAAGTGTAAATCACAGTGCTTCTCCTTTTTATTAAATTTTAAGAAAGTTCTTAGATTTTTTCTCTAGGGAAAATGTATCTGAAATACAATTCACAATTTATCTGAAACATTTTGTGCATATTGTTATATTTTATAATTAGCACAAGCAAGTCTTTGTTGAACAATAATTGGAATGTATTTTAGTAATTAAATTGTTTGATGAAATAGTTCTTCGGGGGATGCAGTAAAACTTGGCAAAGATACAATTTTCTATGGTATTAACCATCTGGAGATGAAGTTCAATATGCAAAAGTAGATTCTGAATTTGCTGGAAAAACCACCAATTACTCTCACTGTTATGATTTCCATGTTGGTTTCTGTATCTCAAAAGCTCTCATTGAACTTTATAGCTTGAAGGAGGGATTTCTGCTCGAAACACTTTATTCGCCCATCGTCACCTCTTATCATGATTAATATTCACCCATCTGAAAGAGAATTTGGGGCAAAGCCTGGTGCTTTTGCTGTTTTTTAATGAAGCTCTCAACACTTCTTGCCAATGCCTTGCACTTGGAATAGAGACTTTTGTTAAGAAGAGATTATAATCTTCCTTGTTGGCGGCTTTTTTCCTCAATCCCTCTTTAGTCATTTTTCTCCAGCAATCCTCTTCAATCACACATTTCTGTGTCTCATTCTTTTTTTTTTCTTTTACGACTTCTCCTTAGGTCTCACAATTTCCTGACGGAGTCTCTTGAAAAGTCCTCGAGTATTCCTATTGTGCCACAGTAAATCTAATTTTTATCTCTACAATCGAGAAACACCCAAGAATGGCATGAGGGAAGTCAACGAAATTTTTGGTTGATTTATTAGAGAGAAATTCAATAAATTAGAACCACTTTTGTTGCCTCACATTTCGTATAGCTTTCAAGAAATCCATGAAAAATTGAAACACGATAGTAACCTATTAATGTAATTTTATTTCAAAAGAAATTTTAAACCTATTGCAAATTACTTTAAATCTGGCTTGAGCTGAGGATAGGGGAAAGTGCCCATGCTTGATACCATTGGAAGCACCGTAATGACTAAATTTTTCCTATGTTTCTCAATAAACGTGACTCCGCAATATATTTTAAAAACTGGCCACTTTCCCATAGTTTTTAAAATATGATTGCGATGAGTCATATATATATTGTGAAACATAGAAAATTTAGTCATTACGAAGCTTCCAATGGTATCAAGCATGGGCACTTTCCCCTAATTCTGAAATTATTTCCAAAAATTTTCTTTTTAATTCAAATCTTTTATTTATGCCTTTATTTCAACAAGGTTAATGCTTTCATTATTTTAATTATTTAGTATTTTAATAGTTGCATGAAAAAGCATATTTTTATATGATATATAAAACTCTATATATAAAAATATAATGTAAGTTAGTGCATGACCAAGTGTCTTTTACAAGCGCAAGCAAAATCTCCTTCAAGCTCACCTGGTGCTTCTTATCGGAAAAAAGAAATTGCAAAGAAAGAATAGCAAAGAAATTGCATTTTCTATAGTAAATTTTATAAAGCTTGACACAATGAATTGCTCTATCTTGTGTGTTCTACAATTGTGATTTATTGGCAGTCGAAAGTCTTATACAATTTCTAGTGATTTTCCATAATCAGCTTTTGATTGAGGGAGTGAGTTATGCGACATTTTTGAAGAATAACCATCATATTGGAAAAGTTTGAAATAGTAAAAATCTCTGAGAAAGCTCTGCACAAGTCAGCAGTCAAAAATTAAATTAGGTCAGCAAAAGGTCAAATTTGATCAGTACCCAATAGAGCTTTAAAACAGTGAAATTTTATTGTAAAATTATTGATAAAGGAAAAATAAAGAAGTTTCTACTTTTCCTGCACCCATCTTAGATATTATTTATAAAATTTACTAATTTTTGTGACGATTTAGGTTTTCTACTGATCAAAGTTAATTATCTTGCTGACTATATTCATTTTTATGCTTTCGGTACTTCTTTTAGATCTGGAAAAATTCATAAAATCGATGAAATCAATATTCTGATCCCTTTCTTAGACGCTTTTTAAATCTCATTCTATCCACTTATAATTTGATTGAACGAAATTCGATTTATTGTGATGTTCAAAAGAAGAAGAAGAGTATAAAAGTATATAAGATGGACATTTATATTAAAAATTTGAAAAAGAAAGGAATGTGAATTTTGATTTCATGAAATTGTCCTGATCTAAAAGGTATATCAGAGGCATTGCCGACTAATTTTAAATTTTTACTAGCTATATTAAACTCTTTATGGATCCGGTAGATCATTTAGATCAGGAAAATTTCATGAAATCCCACCGGTTCCGGATTCCAGCTGTCTGGGCATGCTCTCGTCAGGAATTCGGTACACATGATCGATCTGGCTCATGGGGGTTCCTCGTACATCTGCTTCAATGCATTGTTAATCCAGATCCTGAAATCCTCCGTTGCAGTATCCCTCACGGGTCCAAAAGATCTCACGAATAGGGTAAATGTCCTAATTCAAAACCATTTCCAGACGCTTTAACTTTGACAGAAGATTCAACACATTAAGTTCATATTTTTTCTGAAAGAGAATTACATAAATTTGCTCCTTGACTCTTCTAAAATGTTACTGTTTAGTGAAAATTCATTAGATTTAATTTGAAAACTTCATAAATACAAGAAAAATACGCGAGCGTAAAATGCTTCTATTGGAAACATATTTATCCAAATGGAGACAAGGGAAAGTTTCTAATTGGAGACAAACAGTGTAAGTGAAACCGCGACGAAAGGCTTCCAAAACCTTGTTGAGTTGCTCTTGAGTGCAGGATTTGCTCTTATTCTTGGTCTTTTCTCTTTTCCCATCTAAAACAATAAGAAAATCTCTCCAAAAATCATATTTCCGGGGTTTGCTATTGAAGCATTTGCAGACACTTCAGATAAATCCTTTTTGTTTACGAAATAGGTAATTATTTCATTTGAAAACTTCACGTATCGTCAACAATAAAGATTAGCACTTAATTTAACAAAAATTAGCCAGAAATATGACATAAATGTTCAACAAAACGAATAAACAACAATCACCTCACTGTGTTTTTTATTGGAAAACATGAGCGATCGATGAAAAATTCGTTGGTGAAAAGGTACACTTTTAATTTTTCTGAGAAATTAACAAATAAAAATTTGTGAATATGAATAGATTTTCGTTTTATTTGGAGCAAAATTAACTAAATAATAAAACTGTGGTATAGAAAATATATAAATATAATAATTTAGTACTGTATTTATCATGAAAACAATTACGTTTCCATTTGGAGTAGCGAAAGATTTCCATTTGGAGCAGATTTTGAATTAGCTTAATTTACCCTACCCTAATGTTGATATAAATATTTCATTCTGTTTGACTTGTTTTGTAGCGAGGTGGGTTCTATATCAAGATACTCTTAATATACTTTATGCTTAATATTGCTCTTCTGTTGGTCGTTTTTGTCGGATAGGGTGAAAGGAACGTCTATTGACACTTTAAGAATTCATGTCAGCACCTATTGACACCCTACTCTGTACCATTTGGGATATGAAATTTGAATATCTTTGTTTATAGTAAAAGGTATATTACAGAAAAAACGTTATATTACTTATATTTTACTAGATAGGGTAAGTGTGCCTAATTCCGGCCAGTTTGCAACTTCGGCCACATTTTTTGTTCCTCGAATTTCCAGGAACTTTTAGATTTTACGTACTCTAGATATTATACAACGCAAAAGAATAACAAAAAATGTAACTTCGACAAACGAGATGACGTGAAAAAGATATTGAATTAATTCCCGAAGGGCAAAGAACTATGAGAATGAAGGTGGCCGAAATAGGGCACCAAAGCTATGTCTATATTTTTATTCATTTTAAAATGTATTAAGAATGATTTTAGAGTAAATAAAGACGGTAAACTCTTTACAAGGTTCCGAGCAACACTCTTTCAGAAGAAAGAATAAAAAAAACATCAATTTGTATTTACAATATTACATTTCAAATTTGAGACTTTGACGCTTGCATGCAACTATGCCGAAATTTGGCACACTTACTCTACATTAAATAATTTTCAACATTTTGACAAAAATGTCAATAGGGGTTCCCTGTCGAACAGACGTTCCTCCGACCCTATGTTAGCTAATATTTTTGCATCTTCAGTTTTTAATTGATTTAATTAACATTCAATCCCTTTTGAAATACTTTTTGAATGATGGAAACACTTTTTATCATTAGAATTTTTCTGCAGCCCAAGGTGAAACCCGACACCGTATGATTGAACCCAATCCTCGTAGGACCACATTTTGATTTGCATTAATTCACAAATGTTTACAATCTAAAATCGATTATTTTGTCTGTCCATCAAGCTGGACGTTTCTGAGTATCGTACAAACGTTTCGGGAGAGAGAACGGAAAGAGAAATCGACTTGCGGTTTTCAGGCCAGGCTATATGTATTTTGAATATACGCGACATAAAATCTCACTAACCGTAAACTTATTTATGCTTATCTCTGTTCTTTAATCAATGTTTAAACCAAAATCCTGCATACAAGTTGAAAATGTGCTTTTCCTGAGCCAAAGTGGTAATAAATTGTTGTAAGTAGAGAAAAATTCCTCGATCATGATGATAAGCATTGAACGAAGTGGAAGTGTGTTTCTGTGTCAGCTGAAAAGATAAAGATTATCAGTGAAGGCAAAAATTTGTAGCAAATCTTAGTTGTTGTATCTCATGGAGCAATTTCATACAATATATCCCTCCAGAGTTGCGTTAATATTGGCAAATGTCGGATTATCGTGCCTGAACTCAGCTGGTGTCCCTGATACATAGACGTCCTTCCCAGCTAGTCTCATACCTCCCCAAAAAACCCAACCACCCCCTGAGGAGGAGACGACAAATGACTCTGCAGTGAAGAACATGGAGGTGAAAACGTTACTGAGTGTTCCCTTTGTTGCAAAATTCGTTATCACTTTTGGCATAAATTTAATAATATCGAAGTTCCATTGCTTCAACATTTTCCATTTATCACATAACTACCAATAAAGAAAGTCTTGAGAATAGGGCAAAATGTGTGGGTGGTTCGCAAAGTCTGTTAAATTGATGACAAAACGACAAATTTATAGTGCCATGAGGTAAAACACTACATCACCACATTTAATACCAAAGACACTCAATATCATTCAACCAGCAAATGAATTCCCTTTCTTCATACTCCTCTAAATCACTCTTTAGTTTTTCCTTCCACAATAGGAAACGCAAGTCAATGTTAAATGCTTTTGGTGCTCTTCTTTCTCACGTTTCATGAGTATATCTACCACCCACAATCTGACGAGCTTTTTCCTCTGAAGAATCATTTCTCCACTGAACATTCGTATTGGCGCAAATTCGATACTGAGAAACTTTCCCAATCGAAAGAGGAAACATACTTTTTTTCCGGTAACGGAAAATTCTCAACACAATTGAACTCAATTTCCTCGTGAATTATCCCATAACATTTGCTCTTTCGAAGAGATTAAAATTGATTGTGTGAAGGTTTTCACCAGTTTTCGCAATTCAGTGATTCATCACCTTTGAATTCTACACTGAGAACAATAGGATACTAAAAATTACGAAGTTCAGTAAAGAATTCTTATAATTTACTTGATTACATTAAACCTTCTGAAAATTACAGGAAATCTGATGAGAAAATTCTATTTTCTTGTTACTTTATCCATTTCAGTTAATGTATCAGAAATACTTGAGATAGAATGTTCATATTTTGGGATTAGTTTCCTACAGATTAGTAGATGAATTTTTTGAAAAGAAATTTTTTTTTATCTCAGAAATAAATCATCAAAAATCACTCAATTTGCGTATGATGTATAATACCATGGTAAGGAATGGGTTAATCAATTACATCTTGTAGAATTTGAGTATATTATTTTAACTTCTGAACCGAAGGTAAACCAAAATTTTTAAAGCATTTTCTTTCAACGTACAAGTAGGGTAAATCAAGATAATTCAAAACCTGCTCCAAATGGAAATTTTTCTCTACTCCAAATGGAAACGTCATTGTTTTCACGATACAGTACTAAATTATTATATTTATATATTTTCTATACTATTCTATAATACTTTCGTCGTTTGTCTCTGTTAGACTGTTTGTCTCCAATTAGAAACTTTCCCTTGTCTCCATTTGGATTAATATGTTTCCAATAGAAGCATTTTACGCTCACGTATTTTTCTTGTATTTAAGAAGTTTTCAAATTATATCTAAAGAATTTTCACTATACAATAACATTCTGGAAGAGTCAAGGAGCAAATTTATGTAATTCTCTTCAGCAAAAAATATGAATTTAATGTGTTGAATCTTCTGTCAAAGTTAAAGCGTCTGGAAATGGTTTTGAATTAGAACATTTATCCCATACCTAAAACAATTTGAAGGTACTTGAATGGAAAATTAAAATACTTAAATATTACAGTATTGATAAACTTCATTCAATGAATTCTTAACACGCTGAAGACTAAACACTAACTATCTATTTCAGACTCTAGCTAGTTATGGTTATTTCCAAAAAAATCCAGGAATGACCAAGATATTTTTGTCTGTTGATTTGCGCAGAAAAATCAAGATTAATTTTTATTATTATTAATTGATTAACTTTTATTATTATCTGTTTTTCTTTAATTTATAATTAATTAAAAAATGGAAACTGCTCTCTCGTGGAGTTCGAGCAGTTAATATAACTAATAATTAAAATAATTAAAATTATATTGCCAATAGGTGAGATTCATAAAAGGAATATGGAAAAACATACAGTGTCGGCCATAAGTTTCTTGAAAAATCTCTGTTCGAGAAACCATATGGAAATAATGAAAGAAAAAAAAAACTTTTTAATTTTTTTTGCAAATGAATCCCTTGTAATCCATATATGTTATTTATGTATTTTAAAAATTTTAATTCACATTATCTCATATCAAAAATAATTGTTTTCCTAGAGTTGAGCATTTTTCATCGGCCAAAAGTTTCTTGACACATTTGTAAAACTTACTCAAAATGGTCAAATACGTGCAACTAACTTCTTTTAACCTAATAATATTTTGAGGTTATGTTATTTGAGAGACAAATGGTGGGTTTGTGCATTTCTAATGTTTGCAATTGACAATTTATACATATAAAAGTGATGCCAAATAATAATAAAATGTTTTTTTTTCACTTTATAATTAAGGGTAAAATGACAAGTTAGAAGAAGTTAAAGGATGGATAATCGTCCAGAGAAAGAAGAGACTAAGGCAAAATTTGTCAAAACGAAAATTTAAATATTCGCTATTTTCTAAAATGAAAGAGACTAAGGATTGAAATTTTTATTACAGATAGCCTTCACGAACCTTCTTAAACTTACAAAATTTTAAGGGATTTGAGGAAGGATTATGTCCTGTATTTATGTATGTATTATTATCATCCAGAATACGAACTTTTTAATATACCCTCACAATTGACATTTTGAATCCAAACGGCGTTCGAATTTGAGAGATTCAGATTTGAGAGACTTTACTGTATCTCTGATAGTGACTTTATGATGTCAGCTCCAAAAATTCAGAATCAGTTGGTGGATGAGGGTTTAAATTTTTTTGAGTAATCGAACATAGATTTGTCAAGAAACTTATGGCCGACACTGTATGAAATTTTCGAAATTGGAGTGTGTGCGGAGCCTGAGAGCCTTCCCTTACTTTCCTACAGTAAAACAATACACGAAAAAATATTTGTTAAAATTCTTCGTAAATGTTTGTAAATTCCTACTAGGGATTTGCGAAATGCTCGTAAATCTTATAACCGACAAAAAAGTTTTTGTTTTTTTTTGTCACAAACATTGTTCGTAACTTGAGTACAAGTATTACAAGTATTTTTTCTTACATTCTTGTTGGTCTGATAAAACTTTACGAACAAACGATAAAATTTTACGAACATTTTTTGTGTGTTTACGAACATTTGCGAATAATCGTCAAGTGATCATATTATGAACTTTGTGAAAGAGTACAAGCATTTACGAATATTTTAGTGGGTTATACGATTAACGAGCATTTTGTAAGTTCCCAAAACATTTACGAACAGTTTCACAAAATATTTTTTTTCTGTGTAGAATGTACATTTTATTTATTTATTTATTTATTTATTAGAAAACAAAATCATTAGGAAATATTTCATATCTATAATAAATGAGTAATAAACAGAATAATTTTTAAAAAATGTCGCTCATATGGAGGATAGCAATTTTTACAGTATTTTTTCCAACTGGGAGTTTCCATTGCCATTCCCTTTTTGCTGAGTTTTCTTTATTTTTAGAGATTCCAGACATTAATTAAAAAATGTGACGTAACTTTCAGAATACATTTCCATTTGTTTAATTTAAATTCCTGGAAAATGCACGGAATATTTTATAGATTGGCAGTACTATAGAAATATTGAGAGACTGTGTCATATTATATCAGACATATCTGTCCCTCTTCAATTGAGTTGGATCAGAATATTTCGAATGTGTCTAGCTTTGCCGATATGTGTGGGATATGTAAAATCGCCAGATGATGGAAACATTGAGTCTGTAAATCACATACAATATCCGAAGGGGTCGTCTAGTTGGACAAGGATGGGAAGTGAAGGAGCAAATTGGTCTCGACGCATCATGGTAATGAAGACATTGATGCGATGATGTTGAAATTCAATCTGGCTCGACATAATGGAATATTAACTTAATTACAAGGAAGCGCAGCACCAAACACTTTCACTCTGATATAGAAAGCCTATATAGCAAGACCGTCCCTCACCCCAAATGGAAGAACCACTCAAGGAGCTTTTTCGTGGAGGCTTTTCCGATGGAGTGCTGTTTGATTGATTAGTGGCGAAAACCGACACGAAAAGGCATGTCTCTTCGTTGTCTTTTTGTCAGCAGATCAAAAGACATCTGCGAAACGGGAATATCATCTGTCTCTGGGGGTCTGAGTTTTGCTTTCGAGTGGGAAAAAAGCTCAAAGAGGGTAACGAACTGGATACAGAAGTCATTGAGGGTGAAATTTTTGTTGATTTTTCCCACACCACAAAAATACTTAGGTCCTGAGGAGACAAGTGGAGGAAAAGAAAAAAAAGCTTGGAGAGAACACTCTCTGTGTGACACAATTATGTTTTTAATTGCACTTGAGTTAATTTATGGGGCGCACAGAGTTGCTACTTAAGTTGACGATAAAATGGGAAATTGTTCTACTCATCCTCCTTTTGTCCTGTTGTCCTGTTCGGTTTGGGAGGGCTATAGCAACATTACATTCAGAACTTTGATAGACTGGACGAACTTTGAATAGCTCCGTACTCTGCAAGAATATTTTATTGTCCAAAGTCTACAGAAAAAAAACTCTTTTATATTTAACTTTGTAAATCTGCTACACCCTTGGAATCACTATGACATAATTTTTGTGAATCTGTAACAATTTTGATTGTGTGTTTAAATAACATGTTATTTATCTAACCGCTAAACGGTGAAAGCCAAATACTTGGAGTATTTGTTTGACTTTCGCTAGAAATAAATCTAAGGCCAAATTTACAGGAGTATCCAGACAAAATTGATTACTGTATATTTCAAATTAGCCATATAAAAATATATTACAATAATAAATAAATAAATCAAATTAAATGAATTACCAATAATATCAATCTTCATCTTGATCTGTAACAATATGTGCCCCACAAATATATTAAGTACTTATTAAACACTTAAAAAGTACTTAATTTAAGGGGTAAATCTACCACAATGCCCATAAATTAACGGTTTCTTTCGTGAAATTTTTTTCGCTTTGTTAGTCAATCAATCAATATGAAATTTTCGGGGGTTATTATATATGTGACGTAGAGGAACACATAAATATTTTTATTTCGATTTTGAAAATAAAATGGCAGCGCAGTAGTGTGCGATCTAATGGTCGATTTCATTTTAAGGCGCTCAGCGATTATTAATATTATTTGAGTTAAAATTGCTTTGTTGAAAATTCACTGTGAGCAGTGAGTTCTGGGTTTCTTGTGCCATTCTATGGTTCCCTTACATGAACAGGAAGTGGGCTTGGTAAGATTGGTTCTTAAAATGAAGAACAATGGGCATCCTATTGAGGCGAATTGACTGTCCAAATATACAACCAAGTTGTCCAAAATTCGAGTCAAATTCACCTCTACATATCAATTCATTTTTAAACGTATTGAAACTAATTTTAGTAAAAAAGACGATAAATACCTTGCCAAGTTTTTAAACAACCCTTCTGAAAAGAGAGTATCAAAAAAATGAATTATTATTGAGAATATCGCACTTAAACTTGGAACAACGATGCTTATAAGCAGACTGTCCAAAATTATGTGCCCTTACCCTACGTTTCGTTAGTTTTGGAAAAATCATTCGAATTTGGGAAGTGAGAAATGTCAAAAATATCCCTCGAGCGTTCGAATTTAGAAGACTCTCTCTACTGTATATGGCCACTTTGAGGATTCAAACAGAAAAACCTCATTGTAATATGGTGAATCCATCCAATCCATCACATTGAGTTGTGCAGTTTCCAACTCCTTATATATTTTTGAAATTCAACGAAGCTAAGATTCCGATAGGTTGAGAAACAGGAAAATGCGTGGGGACTCATATTGACTCTTTCCCATTCCAGTGAATCCCGTAATCTATATTATTATATTACGTCTATCTTATTATAGAGAGAATCCAAGTGGGAAAAGAGACCTTCAATACTTTTAAACTTATAACATAGGACTATGTCTTTCTTTATCTTATCATTAAAAAAATTAAGAAAAAAACCAGATTATAAGGTCAGGAAAGTAGATTAATTGAGTAACAATCACGTAATATCGAAGTGGGTGGGATAATTAAAAAAAATATTTTTTTAAAGCAAAAAAAGTTGTTTTTTCCTATAATTTATTTGTCTAATCTCTTATGTAGGAGAGAGAGATGTTACGATGCCGGTACACCCCACGGTTGCCTTTTTTTGTATAAAATTTGGCTTTCCTTTCAGATAACTGATGATTTTCCAGCAATTTATTATTCGCAAAATCTCATTATAATTTTTACTTCGTATCTCCATGTCGATATTTATTGAATTTTCAGCATTTCTTCAGTGTTCTCAATTGAATTTTTCCACCATAAATACCTCTTACCACACTTTACAATCTTAAAAGCTTCCCCACGGCAAATATTTACTTTTAAGCAAAATTCTTTTTATCTCCCAAGTCCAATATATTTAAGATGCAAATATTCTTGGTGCTCTTGCCATGGTAAAAATCAATTTTCTTGCTAATACAATCAATGAAAATTTTTAAATTTTAAGTATTTATGGTATATTTATTTTGGATGGAATGATAGCAAATTTTGTGGTTGAAAATTCGTGACTCTCATGTATGAAATATTGAGATAACTCTTTTAGGTTGAAAGCAAAAGTTCGATAACGAGATAAAATTTCTTCTGTGACAAGAACAGGCTTTGTAAAATTTTGTATCAGCACAAAAATGATGATTAATGTCGAAGACAAGAAAATAATCTCACCAGCAGGACCCCTCCCTGAGTAAATCCCACAGACATTTCATCAATTTTTCGCTGTTCTTTTTTTTTTGGTATGTCTCATCCTGAGCATGAAAATTGCAATAAAGTAAATAAATCACATTACGGATAAGTTCAAGGATAAGTTCCTATTTATTTTTTTTCATCCCACAGAAAACAAGACGAAAACGAATGCTGTGATATTGATCGAACATCGTCCAATTCGAAGACCTCACGAATATCTCATATTTGAAAATTTATGTCGCAAATTTTGCTCATTTTATTCCAATGCCTGTAAATTGAGCTTTTTGTTGGAGAAAAATCCTCCCCATATAATATTATATCAAAATTTCTCTCTGGATATATACTACTTTGAAAGCTTTAGAAATGCTATACCGAAACACTTGCTGTAAGCATATGAGAAAATCTGATATATTCATTGGGATGCGAATTTAGAAAACGAAAAAAAAAACTGAAGGTATACTTTAAATTCACAGAATATATCTTTTGCATTGAAATTCAAACAATTTTTACTTGACTTTGCCAAAGAATTTCTTACGTACAACCTTCAGTTTATTATGAATTTCAAGAATGCAATTTCTGCCGGTAAACTTAAATATTTTTCTCCATCTTGCTTTTTAGTTAAGGATTTTAACTAAAAGAATGTAAAATGACTTTTGGTATTTTGAAGAATATCTTTCTATATTCTCAAGAGGACCATAGCACAATGTTTTCAATTGGAACTCAATTATCTGTCGATATATCTCAGGGGAAAGTCTATAGAAACTTTTTTTTAGTATCTTCAATGGATTCCTTGGCAAAACACATCGGACAAAATGTTATTTTCCAACAATGAGAAAGCATCACTTGTAATGCTCGAACTTGTTGAGAAAAGTAAAGGTTATTCCAATCCTTTCAGGAAATTTTTCCTTTTGGGGTCAATAGTATCAGTCATATCAGCTAAATAAATGAATTATTGTATTATTTTTATTATGTCTAACTCTTAATAAATATGTAATGTTTAAGGTATTATTCTAATGAAAAATAAACTTAGTTTGTATCACTTTATTGTTCTCTAGAGCTTTTGCATTATCGACTATTCTTTGTATTGGTTCCTGTCTCGAATGTTTTCCCCAATCTTTGCCGTGTTCTAACTCTACAAAACAGTTGTGAAAAACCATTACAAAGAAAAGTCGATCATGTAGAAGCACTTGAGAGTAGTAAAGTGTTAAAAACCATGACAATTTTTCATTAAAATAACCCTATAGCCAACGGCTATTAATTAAAAATGGCGTGGAATTTTCATAGAGAATTTCAAAAAAAAAAACATCCACAAATAAATGGACTATAAGTGCCAATTGGCAACTTGGAACTTGGAGAGCAAGCGCCTGGCAAGTTGGCCTTTTTATATGGAGCTATTTGAAGCCAATTCCTAAATTGACCTCGGACTCAGCTCACAGTGCTCCAAGGAAAAAATTTACTTAAACAAAAATTTAGTATGTTTATCCCTCCATACGGAAAGGTATCTTATAATACGGAAAAACTTCTCACTTTTTAAATATTTAGCATAACGATCACGAGTGCAGAAAAATTCACATACGCATTTGTATGTGAAAGTAAGAAATTGGCTTCAACTTTTAAAGCCACTCGCCAGGGACTAGTTGGAGAGTATTCATGTATCAGACGAACATTCGGTTGTTCTACTTTTGAGTTGAAAATTGCTACCATATCGTTCATTTGAGTATGTCTAGCTCGCAAGAATTATAGCGTTAGGGCGAAAAATAATTGCGGAATTTTCGCGTTTACCTCCATGGAGTCTTGGCCGGAAAAATATCAGAAAATATACTCGGAATATTCAATGGAAATTTTGTTTCAATTTCCATGGAATGCTCTTAGATAATTGCAAGAAAATACTTCGGAATTTTTTCCAGGAAATCCACGCAAAAAGAAGCTGACAACTCCGCAGAATACCAAAAGGAATATTAGCGTTTATTTCCCCGGAAACTCACGCGGAAAGATAGGAGAAAAATTCCATGGATTTTTCCGTTGCTGTGAAACTTTGCGGCCGATCGGCTACGGGGAACCTTATTATGAATTTCAAATGGATAAACGGTTAGATTTCAAATTTCAGGTTCCTTTTAAAGTTGTTTCTTACTAAATAACTCACAACGTATGAGAAAGATATACCATTATTTTATTTAAACATGTTGTAAGTCTCTTTAATTCTTATGTAGGGGAGACCGGGGCAGCCAGCAAATGAAACTTTTCCTTCTCTATAATTTGTGAGAAGCATATTTGATTCAGATTTATAAATATTTCAACGCATATTGAGAGAGTTAAATACTTCGAAATAGTAGTTTGCTTAATATACTTTCTAATGCTTCTGGCATACCTTTTAGGCCGGTATATTTTCATGAAATCAAAATTCGAGTCGATTTCTTTCTCAAAATATTTGCATAGGTTTATCCCACTCTTTCGGTCTTAAAATTAGATTAAATTAAATTGAATTTCTTATGATGTTCAAGAGAAGAAGAAGAGTCCGAAAGAGTCGGATAGGCAAAGCCTTTAAATAAGAAAGAGACGTGAATTTTGATTACATGAAATTTTCCTGATCTAAAAGCTGTGCCAGAGCCATAAGAAAAACAATAAAACCTCATAATCTAATTCTATGTCTGACTAATTTTGTTCCGGTCTCCCCTACTAATATCGTTAAGATATTACACGGATTCCAAATTTATTTTTTCTTTATTATATTGAAAGATGTATTTAATTGAAGCCCTCAATGCAAAAGGGCAATATGAAGAATCTTTTGAAATATTTTTACAAAAGAATGAAATTATTTGGATAATAATAATAATATTCTTGATTCATTTATTTTGACTTTAAGCCATATTTTAAAATCTTAACGCATTACATATGCGAACTGTTTTAATAATATCGGTATGTTCGATGGAAAATCGGTACTGAATGTGTCCAAACCAGGGGCCCATTAAGCCTAATAAAAAGTGAAGATATTTGTCACTTTTCCTTGTAAAAATTTTGCAGATATTGCACCGCGAGTTGAACAAATTTCCTCGTATTTCTTGTACTATTTCGGCGAGCATTATGAAATATATATTTTTAGATAGCTTTTAATGCACAATTTCGAAATATATCAGACTGATAAGTCAATTCTCCTTAGAAAAAATCTTGCCAATAGTCTTCAGTGGCTCTATGCAAAAACGTATGGAAAAATGAAATGTCGAGAGGCCCCTAGTCCAAACAAAATCCTGTAGTGGGGTTGGGGGGTGTGATTGTCAACGAGCTCAACGAACTTCCCAAACAGAACTATAGTAGTTTCGCTTCGATAACTGCAACTGATGATTTCACAGCAATTATGTAGAAGCACTGACGAGATATGTATCACGAGAGTTTGGAGATAAACTCCTTCCAGATGCATCAGATGTATTCATCCTCTCTGGACAGGAAAATATGAGAATTTTTTGCCAATGCTTTCGATGGTATAAAAAATCACTTTTTTTGGCCACTGAGGGAAGGCCAATTTTAGCACTGAGAGCTTTGATAATAAATATTCATGTTTTTATATCCTGAAACGATGAACACCCTCGTCGCATACGAAAGGAGTTTATCTCTCCAATTTTCATGGTGATGGAGTAATTAAAGATGAGCTCAACCGGGAGCTAATAATACTGCATTGATATAGCTGCAAGATACTTATGAATGTTGTAGCTGGAATATTCACGCTAAAATTGTCGTTATCCAGACACTTATCTTTTTAAAGCTTTTGTCGGGAATTTCTTCACTCCATCAAATTAGGGATATTTGCACCAAAATAGGTTAATTGTCTTACCAACGGAGCCAACGAGATTCCCTAAACGGGACAAAATCTCGAAAAATCAAAATCCCGAATGGATCAAAATTGCGAATAGCCAAAATCCCAAAGGGATCAAAATCCCTAAAATCCTGAATGGGGCAAAATCTCGAACACTAATACCCTGAAAGCCAAAATCCCACACGCCAAAATCCAAAAAGCCTAAAGCTCTAAAATCCCGAATTCTTGAAGGTGTCATAGCTACTGCCACGATTGCACCCACGCGGTGTATTTTCTGCGTTTTGGGAAATTATTCAACACATTATTCTTTGTTTAAATTGGTCCTTTTCAGGATTTTGACCATTCAGGACTTACGCTTTCGCGATTTTGGCGTTTGGGATTTTGGTTTTCGGAATTTTGGCTTTCGAGATTTTAAGCTTTTCGGGATTTTGGTCCATTCGGGATTTTGGCTTTTCTGGATTTTGACCCATTCGGCACTTTAGCCCATTCAGGATTTTAGCTTATTCGAGATTTTGGCATTTCGGGATTAGGTATGGTATAAATATGGGTTATGTAGTAGAGCGTTTGCTTTATGATGCATTGATGCAAGAATTTCTTTAGGTTCTCTAAAATTTTTTTGTCATTAACCTTTTGAGGACGAGTAGATAATCTATTTGTAATGGCTCTGGCACACTTTTTAGATCGGTCAAATTTCATAAAATCAAAATTCACATCCCTTTCTTTCTTAAAAGTTTAGCATATGTCAATCCTACTCTTTCGCACTCTTCTTCTTCCTTTAAACATCACACCAATTTAAATTTGGTTCAGTCAAATTTTGAGACCGAAAGAGTGGGATAGACTTATGCAAGTCTTTTCAGAAAGAAAGACAAGGGAATTCTGATTTCATGAAATTTGACCTATCTAAAAGAACCTTAAGAAAAGAATTTTTTAATCACGCTTCATCTAAAGGCAAAAAACTGAGAAGTAAAAAATTAAATTTGGCCAGCAAAACAAAATTTAATCTTTTTCTGTTTATTTTTTTGCCATTTAGAAGATTGAATAAAGCACTTTTTTCTATTATTCGCTATTGTTCTTAAAATATTAAAGATGTTTTTGAAACGCTGCATTCGTTGCAATAAATTTCCACAGGGTATTCACGTGCTCATTTTTATTTTAAGAAAAAAGTAGTAAATGTACATATCTCACTTGTCTCTCATACAGCTTGCGAGATGAATTTTTTTCTTGATGGCCTCTACACACTAGAGAAATTTATGTCCATAATTGACAGTTTTTTCAACACAATAAAAAAATGTGTAAAATTTTACTAGTATAATATTTGAAAATCGACCATTTTAGTTGTTTAATTTAAAAAAGTTAAAAAAAATGCACAACATTTTGATAATTTATTGTCACGTGATTGAAAATTACCACTATTATAGTTGAAAAATAAATAAAAATTTTTCAACAATGTTTCGTGATTTAAAACTGTTTGACAAATTCTAAAAATTACCAGTATTATAGTATGATTACAGTTTTTGACATTATTATAGCGTGAAAAAATACACAATTTTATGGTATTTTTTGTCACATGATCAAAAATTAACACTATTATAATTTGATCATAATTTTTAACACTGTTATAGTGTGAAGCCTTGTGTATATTTCAACCAAATTTGTTGAATTTTTAAACAAAAGTTGTTGAATTTTTAAACAAAAGTTGTTCAATTTTGAGACAAAAGTTCTTGATTTTTTAAACAGAAGTTGTGCAAAAATTGTTGAATTTCCAGTTAAGACTTATACTTCAGTCGAGATGGTTTTCATTGGACAAAAGTCATATAGACCATCAAATATTTATATGCATAATAAGTATATCGTGAAGATCCGAGCATCAGATGTAATCATTTCACATTAGGGAGATCCCGAGTACAGGAAAAAACAATAAAAATGTCTAAAAGGCAAAAAAAATCAAAATCTTCGAAATGAAAAGAAAATTCAACAATAAACAGAGTTCAACAATTTTTGAATTTACACATAAAAATTCAACAATTTTTAAATTCAACAATTTTAAATTAAACACTTTTTCCAAATTTAATACAAGCGTGTACACAAGCGTAGAGAATTTGCATCAATATGGACATAAATTTATCTAGTGTGTAGAGGCCATAAGGGTCACAAAATATTATATTATTATTATTATATATTCAGATTTTTAATTACAGGATCATTGTAGAATTTCAAGTTTCGAGCATTTCGTTAAGTATACTTTGAACTTTTCCAGTTGAAATGAACATTCATAATTTGATGTAACATCCAACAGTGAATGGTAGCAAAAGACAGAGATCTCCAGGGGTTGACTTTGAACTTGGGAGAAAGTTTTTGAGGTCAATCCACAGAAATTGTTGTAGGATAGCGTGGAAAATTTTCGAGTGGGAAAAGATGATTTATAGCTGGAGGAGAAAAAGTGTCAGAAAATTTAAATGAAGTATCAGACAGTTAATTTCGGTGCTGAGATTGCCTCTTGTGACTTCCATTGAGAATGCTTATCCCGCATTTTGGTTTTCCAACTGACACATTTTCTATGTGATTTCCGCTGTGCTTCCCAAATGTCGCACAATATGACTCCTGAACACCCCTGAACCTTCATTACCAGAGACATTCAGGTAAAATTGTATCAAGGATTTTGTGTCTTGTGTTGCAGTATTATCTGAGGATGGAACCGCAAACCCATCAGGAAATACAGGAAATGGTTGTGTCTTCTTGACACTATATTTCAAACATCTTAAATGTCAACTGCAACTTCCTATTCCCCGGAAACCATAATTTTAGCGCAAAGTTTCCCAGATAATACCACATGAGATATCTCTTGATACTTTCTTAGAAAATTCTTTTTGAAACATTCATTTAGAATTTTTTTTAGATAGTTTCCCTTTAAGTTTTATACAAGTATTGAGAATTTTTCAGTCAATTTTCACTGATTGCAGGTTAAACATAGTACGTTGGTAAACACAATAAATCGCTATTTCCGGAAACAATTGTTTGCTATCATCAAAACTCCTGACCACACATGAAAAAGTCATGTGAAAATTCACCAACTGAAGTAGTAATTTAACACACTATTATACCCCAGAATATGGCAGTCTATATTGATTCTTTGCGTGACTATATTTTCAGGAAATACCACCGTTCATTCTGCTAATTTTCCAGCCAACACCGCTTATGTCTCTGTGCGAGCACTGCTCTCGAAATTCCCGGTAAAAAAAAATGTCCATTCACTAGAGAATTCGAATCTGGGTACTTCCCACAAGAATATGTAAATCTGCCTTTCTCTTGGAGTGATTTGCATAAGACAAACAACCGCGAATTCCCATTGACACAAAATATTTAACCACTATATATTTCGCGAAATTCGTATTGAGGGAAAATTTGCCCTTAGAAGAACCATAGATACGATGAGAGGCAAGAATGGGGCAATTTAGGTGAATGCGAAGATTTGAACGATGAAATATTTATCCCACAAAAACGGTTCAAGAGGATGGGTTTGTATGAATCTCAGAAACTATTTGGATGGTAGAGAAAAAGGGTGTTGCAAACATAAAGTAAGAACATATTTGCTCACAATGGAAACCCCTTGAGCGACGATTTTCTTCAGCATTGGATGAAATACATATTCCAGCTGTACATGCGATGCACTTCTAAACACAGCACGCTAAGGTATACTAATATGGAAAATTCCACTGCCATCTTGTATTAAATTAATCGACAGAAGATGTACTTAAGGAATTTATCTAGTAAAAAGGTTATTTCACAAGTTAAGAGGTAAAGTGGCAGAAGAATAATAAATTCAACTCACGATTTATCTCTACTAACTCATAGAGTATTCCTCAGAAAGCAAATAAATCCATCAAATGAGTTTTGATTGAGCTGTTTGGACGGAATGGGGTCAATAAAAGAGAATAATGCTTTTTGGTACAGTAAGACAATGAAAACAGTCATCAAACTCCCATCTACAGCTTAGCAAAGCACCAATGGCGAGGTTTGGACTTTATTCTGCGAAAATTGCACACGGTTTGATTTGAAGGTAAATTTGATTATCAAATTAAAGAAGTTAGAGAGGCAGAGTCTGTTAATTTTTCGCAAACATTTCTCCTCTTTTGCGTATTTCATCAACTTTTTGTATTATTAAATTAAAACTATGTATATATCTTAGCGAGAATTTTACTGTATCTTCTGCGTATAAAAACCATTTTAAGGTGGTGGCACTCCTTATGGCCATTATACATTTATCTCAATTTATTTATTTCATAGAACTTGATTTTTTTTTAATAAAAGGAATAGAGGAAGGCTTTCCGGCTTTGTACACACTCTGGCTTTGGAGGCAGCCAAAATCCCAAAAGGGTCAAAATCGCGAACATCAAAATTCCGAAAGCTTAAATCCCGAAAGTTCAAAGCCTTGAAAGGGATTGATATGGAGGATAATGTGTAGAATAATTTCCCAAGACACAGAAAATTTCCGTTTGCCTCCAGAAAGCGCGGGTGCAATCGTGGGAGTAGCTATAGTTTTTAAGAATTCGGAATTTTGGCTTTCAGGATTTTGGCTCATTCGGAATTTTGACTTTCGGCTTTTTGATCGGAACCCTCTTCCTTCGAACACTTCACAAATATTTTTTTCTATTTTTCTCGTAGGGTAAATTAAGCTAATACAAAACCTACTCTAAATGGAAATTTTTCGTTACTCCAAATGGAAACGTCATTGTTTTCATGATAAATACAGTACTAAATTATTATATTTATATATTTTCTATACCACAGTTTCATTATTTAGTTAATTTGGCTCCAAATAAAGCGAAAATCCATTCATATTCACAAATTTTAATTTGTCAATTTCTCAGAAAAATTAAAAGTGTACCTTTTCACCACTGAATTTTTCATAGATTGACCATGTTTTCCAATGAAAAACACAATGAGGTGGCTGTTGTTTATTAGTTTTGTTTAATATTTATGTTATATTTCTGGCTAATTTTTGATAAATTAAGCGCTATTCTTTATTGTTAACGGTACGTGAAGTTTTCAAATGAAATAATTACCTATCTCGTGAACAAAAAGGATTTTTCTGAAGTGTCTGCAAATGCTTCAATAGGAAACCCCGGAAATATGATTTTTTTGGAGAGATTTTCTAATTGTTTTTTATGGGAAAGGAGAAAAGAAAAGGAATAGGAACAAATCCTGCACTCAAGAGCAACTCAATAAGGTCTTGGAAGCCTTTCGTCGCGGTTTCACTTACACTGTTTGTCTCCAATTAGAAATTTTCCCTTGTCTCCATTTGGATTAATATCTTTCCAATAGAAGCATTTTGCGCTCGCGTATTTTTCTTGTATTTAAGAAGTTTTCAAATTATATCTACAGAATTTTCACTAAACAGTAACATTCTAGAAGAGTCAAGGAGCAAATTTATGTAATTCTCTTCAGAAAAAATATGAAGTTAATGTGTTGAATCTTTTGTAAAAGTTAAAGCGTCTGGAAATCGTTTTGAATTATGACATTTACCCTATTCCTTTAATCTTCAATGATTCTGGCCGATTTTTTTAGGAAATGTGATAAACGCTTTAACATTTGCAATAATATTTAGCGAATGGTTTAACATAATAGGGTCAATTATTTCATAAATAATACAAATCAGTTAGAATTTCATACAAATTAACCACAAAATATTGTAAAAGCATAAAAAAGTCAAAGCATGAAGGTATATAAATAAAAATTCACATTTTTTCGCAAATTATGACATATTTCTTTATATTCATAACTTTTTCTTAAGGAATTATTTCAATTATTACCCTTACAGTTTAGTTGAAAATTCAAATTTTGGGTCTAATCGCAAGTTGAGAGCTTTATCCTTATTGCTGTGCAACAATTTTAGTTCCATAATTTAGTTAAATATTAATTTTATGTTTTAAAATTTAAGGTGTATTTTAAATAACATGTTCCTCAGTTCGATCAGTCGACGAATCATAGTAAGTGAAACTTTTTTTTCATTTGAATCTTGTTCTACTTCTACAATAGGTCATTAAAGTGAGGTTTCCTATTTTATTTTAATAACTAACTTAATTTTAAGTGTTTTCATGAAGTGTTAGAGAGCCAAAGCTTAATCTATGACCTTATAGTTCTGTGGTATGTTGAATTTTAAGAAAAAAAAATGAGTGGACGAGTAGAGGTACTCCAGGCGGTCTAGTAGAGGAATATTGATATCAAGAATATTGATATTACGTGGTCAAGTAGATGGAACACTAAGCATTTTTAAAAAATTTGAAGTTTTTGTAATTTAAAATTAGATTATGACTAAATAAAGTTCCTAATTAGATAAATAAAGATATATTCTATAATTTGAGGTAAAAATCATATCAAAAAATACAAATTATAATTGTTTCTTCGTAAGTTTTACACAAAATCTCTCCTTAATTAATGAATGAATATGGGAAAAATAATAAGTGTTCGAAGACAGAGTGTATACGACGCCTAAAAGACTTCTTCTACTATACTATACTATAACTTCATGAAATATTTAAAATTCGATAAATTGCTAGTTTAATGATAAAACACTTTCTTTTAAAAAAAACTTCTTAGGACTCTTGAGCCTTTAAGAAGCACAAGAACTTCAATTAAATTTACCATAAAAGTAAATCATATAAAAACGGTTGTTTTCGAACTTATCTGCTGTATTGATTGCCAAAAATTTGCTGTATTTTATAGGATTTTTAGATACTTCAGTTCTTAGTCACTTAATACCGTGTAGCAATGACGTGGCAATTTTGTTGCACCTTTCTCGCTCCGCGAAAAGTTATCCAAAGTTTTTGCACGATGTTGTGAATGAAAAGTTTGACATCGCATCAATTTTAATAATACTTTCCTTCATACCTTTTCCCGATTTGAATTTCGGGTGACAAATTATTTTCTTATATGGTAACACTATATAAATATGTGGTGTTTTAAAGACCTTAATACAAAAAAAAATTTCTTGTAACAGTGACGTGCGTTGGATAGCGTCTCCCTGTGCTTTCTTAATAGGTTTTGTTTTCTTTTCACAATGAATATCTCGATGGATCAAAATAGACCTCGAATAACTCACTACATATATATGGTTAATTTTACAGTAAAATGAGTTCAACCTGAAATTTTACATTCTGAGTGTTGGTTTTTTAAGATTTAAAAATTGTTTAACTTTGAAGATAATTGATGCGGAATTACATAGGGGAAACTACTCTCCCTTCGAACGTTCATGCCTTCAAATAATCTGATATTTTTAATGTTTCCTAAGAGACTACATGATTATAACATAATAACAATCACTAAGAAATGAGCTAACTAATATTTAATAGAAATGTGTAAGTTTCTTAAGAAAAATAAAAGAAAATTCACATTATTCGAAGGCATGAACGTTAGAAGGGAGAGTACTTTCCCTTATATTATTATTATTTATTTTTTTAAGTTGTTGTTATTGTTCCCGATTCTGTCCCCCTCTGTACAGCGCTATTGTTATTCGGGTCAGCAGAACCCATACGTAGCAGTGTTATCGACAGAATTGAGGAGTTGGGCGGGAATTTTAGACAATAAAAATGTCTTTTAATATGAAGCTAGCGTTTTAATGTATGCTTCATAATTAATTTTCAGATATAATATTAACAAAGAATATTTTAATCACATGTTTGAAAGTTGCAGATAAAATTATTGCTTTACTAGATGATCAGTTAGCCTATCATCTTTAAATAGTTAAATTGACTTAACATGTTTATTTTCTTTAGAAAGGGTAATTTAACAGCATGGAAACTAAATGCCCATTATAAGGTTACTCGAAATGGCATAACACTATTGATTCGTAGAATTTTGGTCGAAAAAATAGTGCCTTCCCTTTAAATTTTTAAGTACAATATATTTATTACCCAGCGAGCACACTTAGCTGAAAAAAGTAGCGTTTTCAGCATATTTTTGCTGAATCGACTAGCAAAAATTTGCTGACTTATCAGCAGTTGTCGAACAAAAAGTGCTAACCAAATATATGGAAATGGCACTGAATCGCCAATTTTGTTTCAAGATTAGCAGAATTCAGCTGAAAATACATATGTTTTCAGCTGAATTGCAATCAGTTAGCATTTGGTGCTCGCTGGGTAACTATATTACATTCGAACGTTTATTATTACAACGGCGTATCTCAGTTTTTGTCGATTTTGAGTTATTATTATTTTCTAATAGGAAATTTATTAAATATTCATTATATGTAATAATCTCAACAACTTTGTTAGAAATATTTTAATAATTTCAAGTATTTGTCAAGCCTGCAAAATAAAAGTAGCGTACAAGTGGCGTATGATTATTTACCTGGAGGCCTTTAGTGTTACAATGGCGTTTTTCGTGGAATTATACGCCACTATTCCACTGATGATGAATCCTACGCCATTGCATCATTAAACGGCGTACATTTTTTGACATTTAGAGAAAGTTGCAAGATTTTATGAATAATATTATGATTTATTGTGCTTAATCATTAAAAAAGTGGGATTACTAAATAAAAATGAATGAAACGTGATCTTATTTCTTTGTGTCAAGGAAATCTCATTCCAAAGAAGTATCACACATTTTATCAAAATCTTAATTTAGAAAAAACTTTGTTTAGCAAAGCTGAGATCTGAAAAAATGAAATGAATTCATCAAAAAATAAAATGAAGTATAAATAAATTACACAATTTTTTGTATTTGACTTTTAAGGATGTATGATTTTTAAAATTAATTTAACATGCTTCGTAGTCAAGCACCAAAGAGATACTGCTTAAGTGCAATAAAAAATTTGGTTAAGGCTAAACAAGAGACGTATGTTAAAATTCCTGTCTGAATTTTTAGTATTACAGTGGCGGATTTTTTTAGCAATTTTTTGGCAATTAGTGTAAAAGTGACGGTCTATTTTTAATTTTTTTTATAATAATATTTTTGATCAATAAAAGTTATTCAGTTAGCACAGCTGCTGAGGCAACCGATGATATATGGACAGTTCAGTAGAATCACATACTAGAAATTTTATAGTTTATTTGAAGAAAATATTCAAAATATAATGAAATTTAGTTTTTGAAGCCGTCTCCTGAAAAATACTGAAATCCGACATACGCTATTCTAATAAAAAACGTGCGAATCTACTAAGTATTTTTTGAAATTAAATTTACTAAAAATTGACCAAGATGTTTTAGTTACTTTTAAGTGGCTTTTTTTTAGTTTAAATTTTCGATACGAGAATTGTACCAAGGTTCCTTGCTTCAGAGAGCCAGTGCTTTGTCTATCGAGGCTTTAATTTCCACTCACACTTAGGGCAGAATCACATTGACAGTAAAATGCTCAATGTATTTAATTAATTTACGCATTTTCATTGCAATTCTTACGCAAATTCTCGATTACCATATTACCTTATCTCATACTCGGTGGAACTAGATGAAAATAATATAAGAAAATTGAAGAAATAAAACGAAAATGCGATAAACGGTGAGCAAAAAAACACGATTAATTTCTCTTACAGTTTTTTTTGCTCACCGTTTAACGAAATTTCGTTTTATTTCTTCAATTATCTTATATTATTTGCACCTAGTGCCACCGAGTATGAGCTAAGGTAATACGGTAATCGAGAATTTGCGTAAGAATTGCAATGAGAATGCATAAATTAACAAAATACGGTGAGGCTACGGCGAGCATTTTATTGTCAATGTGATTCTGCCTTTAAATTTAAGATTCAAAGCATCAAAAAATATTTTCCACTGTCACATGGGGCATCCTGACTCTACTTAGTTATAAAATAATTTAATTATCTCGAGATTTTTTTCATGCTAAATATGAAATGTCTCTGGGAATTGAGGTTTCAGTGCATATAAATCCATGTGCGAAATTTTCTTTTCAAATTAAGTAAAGGGAGAGAGAGAGAGAGATAAATTTCCTTTTGGCGCAATTTTCCCCTCAATGTATGACGTCATGGATGGAGAGAGACTTTCAGCTTAAAACGTGGAAATCGTCACAAGTGCCAGTCAGTTGGGAAAGCGTCGTGGGTGCAATCGGTCGCGTCTGGACGTTGTTAGAGCGTCTTCTGGCTAGAGCTTTCCTATTTACATGGAAATGGGAGGCAGGTCAGTGTAATTTCCCACCCAGTGGGACTATTTAGTCTTGTGTCGTGTCGTGCAAGTGTTGAGAAAAGTCCCCCCCTCCAGCTTTCATGTTTTTCCCGCCATCCGGTGTGGACTCAGACAGAAATAATTAATTGGAGAAAAATTGTGTTAATTCACCGCACTATATTCATATGAGACACAATAAAAAAGCATTGTGGAAAATGGGTGAACACGACACATTCAATTGACTTAACACACGACAAGCACATCAATTTCAGTGAAACTTTTCCCCCGTAGAAGTGCATCGCAGAAAACTTTCTCCTGGGCTACCCGCACTTGGTAATTCTTTGCATTTTAACACATTCACCGGGAGATTTATCGATTTCCCGGCAATTGCCCCAAGAGACTTTCCATCTCAATGAATTTTCTCAATCAGATGAATCTGTTCCCTTCTCTGAAGTCACCTAAGTAGAAAATTTAACGATAAATGTCTCTTGTCTTCTTTGTCACATTATCCTTAGGATTTCACAAGTAGTTTCGAGATATTTTCTGCAAATTGTGGGGATATCTAATAAATAAGACTTCTCAATAGAGTTGTAATTGCGTGTGTTAGTTCAAGAGGTAAAAATTACCTTTAGCATTAACGTGAAAGCATTGAGATTCCGTGAAGGAAACTGTTCTGGAAATAAATTACATCTTAAATGCTGAGTTGTTACAATTTTCTAGTTTAAAAGGACATTAGTAATTTATAACGAAAATATGCTTTCTTTGTCGTATTTTTAACCGCACTATTTTAGTATCTCAACTCTAGAGCACACATAATACACAGCAAAAACTATTCAGGATTCATATTAAAACTTTGTCATTAAATAAATAAATTAGTTCAGTGACTTTGTGTCTCTAAGAAAGTATAAACACAATGTCAACTCAAAAATTGTTATGATTTTATAAATAAGTTTTATGCCTTTGCTAAATTGCATGAGAGATCTCAATCAGCACTTCCACTAAGAAATCTTATGATCTTTCTAAATAGCTTGATAACGTATTTGCTGTGAACAGAGAAGACTTTTATGTTTTCCAAGTGAAATTTTTCGTTTTTCATTGTAGAATTTTCGAGTGAGTTTTCTCACACAGTGACAGGGTTTTCATATTCTTTTTTTGCCAAGAATTTCATTTTTAGAATTCCTCCATTGCCTGTGTGATTTTTTTTTCTGTGACAAATATAGATCGAGAAAATATTTTTTACCTCTTTCACGGAAAGTTTATTAATTTTTTTTTATGTCCTGTCACAATATTCTTTGCAGTATGATGGGTCTTTTTGAGGTGAAACTCCTCGAAGAATTCCCGCTGTGAATTTTCTCGTGCCACAAGTGAAATGTTTTTCTTATTGGAAGATCAAATGAGACAATAATTGACGTGGAAATGCTGTATTTCACCCCGAGAAATGAGTCTTGCACAATTTTCTGCACTTGGGGACTGGGAAAAAAGATGTCAATTACTTCTCCGTGTAATTTTGACTTTAATGAATTTTGTCCACTTTATTAGTTGTCAAGATAAATTGAATTTTGCACAATTGACGCTTTTCCCTTTTAGTTATTGCTTTATTTAGCATAAACTTCTTCAATGTCCTTATCGATTGAACACTTTAATATAATATTTTCTGAACCTATTGAAGAAAATTCATCTTTGATGTTTTAATTTTATTTTATTTGACTTTCTAGTGCTCTCCGTAGTTTTTTTTTTGAGAAGAACGATGGAATCACTTTGTTTGAGCACATAGCATAGAAGAAAACGTTCGGAAACATACAGAGGATGTTGGGTAGTACTACACACATTGATATTTTCCAAGAACACAACGAAGTTTTATGAAAATCATGTTACTGGAAAGTACATCAATTTTCCAGGAAAATAAAAATCGTATACCAATGCATTTACAATGCAATAATAATAGTAGAGGAAGGCTTGGCTTCGCACACATTCTGACTTCGAACATTTCACATCTTTACCATATTCCTTCAATGAATATGACTCATCTTTTTAGGAAATGTGTAGATAAGCTATTAAAATATATTGCGAGAGATAGGTCAGATACTTACTATCCACATTAGGGTAAATTAAGCTAATTCAAAACCTGCTCCAAATGGAAATTTTTCGCTACTCCAAATGGAAACGTAATTGTTTTCATGATAAATACAGTATTAAATTATTATATTTATATATTTTCTATACCACAGTTTCATTATTTAGTTAGTTTTTCTCCAAATAAAGCGAAAATCCATTCACATTCACAAATTTTAATTTGTTAATTTCTCAGAACAATTAAAAGTGTACCTTTTTACCATCGAATTCTTCATAGATTGACCATGTTTTCCAATGAAAAACACAATGAAGTGACTGTTGTTTATTCATTTTGTTTAATATTTATGTAATATTTCTGGCTAATTTTAGTTAAATTAAGTGCTAATCTTTGTTGTTACCGGTACGTAAAGTTTTCAAATGAAATAATTACCTATTTCGTAAACAAAAATGGTTTTTCTGAAGTGTCTGGAAATGCTTCAATAGAAAACCCCGGAAATATGATTTTTTTGGAAAGATTTTCTTATTGTTTTAGATGGGAAAAGAGAAAAGAACAAGAATAAGAACAAATCCTGCACTCAGGAGCAACTTAACAAGGTTTTGGAAGCCTTTCGTCGCGGTTTCACTTATACTGTTTGTCTCCAATTAGAACTTTCCCTTGTCTCCATTTGGATTAATATATTTCCAATAGAAGCATTTTACGCTCGCGTATTTTTCTTGTATTTAAGAAGTTTTCAAATTATATCTAAAGAATTTTCACTAAACAGTAACATTCTAGAAGAGTCAAGGAGCAAATTTTTGTATATAAGTCTCTTCAGAAAAATATGAACTTAATGTGTTGAATCTTCTGTCAAAATTAAAGCGTCTGGAATTGGTTTTGAATTAGGACATTTACCCTAGATCTTGAAAAAATCGAAAATCTATTTGAAAAGTCAAAAAAGATAATTTTCTAAGGTGTCTGAGGTACATCCTGTTCGGATTTCGAAGTGCTCAAGTGTCAAAATGTGTTGGTCTTCACGTTGTTGTGAGCAAGAACCCAAAGCAAGGACGTTTTGGGGAAAGTACAGTAGACTCTCTCAAATTCTGGCACTTGGGACCGAAATGTAACCCGAATAAGAGAGAAATTCGGGCTACAAAATTTTTGAAATGCAATGATTTTTTCATTCATCTGCACACTCATTAAGTTTACAAACTCATATTTGTTGTAAATGTCATAAAAATCCCTTAAAAATGCAAAATCACATTATAAGTAAGGCAAACCAATGCAAATTTAAGCATATTTCCTTCATTCGATAACCAAGATCAAACTTGAAAAATGTCAACAAACTTTTTTTCAAATATAACTGCTGCCCGAATTACAGTGGAGTCTCTCAAATCTGAATCTCCTAAATTCGAACGCCGTTTGGATTCAAAATGTCAATTGTGAGGTTATGTTAGAAAGTTCGTATTCTAGGTGAATTAAAATCATATTTATGTGCTTCTTCCCGAATGTTTACGTACAATCGTATGAAATGAAAAGAAAGTACGTTACCACTAAGACTAATTTACTAATTTAATTCAAAGTACAATTTAATTTCACACACATTTCGTTAGTTTTGCAAATATCGTTCGAATTTGAGAGGTGAGAAATGTCAAAAATACCCCCCGAGTGTTCGAATTTAGAAGACTCTACTGTAAAAAGTATCCCGATCTTAAAAGAGCCGAATTAGCGAGAGTCTACTGTACTCTCCCTTCAAACGTTAATGGCTTCGAATAATGCCAATTTTCTTTTATTTTTCCCAAAAAACTTACACATTTCTATTAATTATTAGTTAGATCATCATCAGTTATTGATAATTACGTGATAATTATGTATAAGTGTCTTGGGGAAGATGGAAGAAATTCACATTATTCGAAGGCATGAACGTTCGAAGGGAGAGTACTTTCCCCTATTGCTTCTGTCCCATTATTTAGTCGCTCCATAATCACTGAGTAACTCTTTTACCAGCTTCTTATTTGATAAATTTTCCCCACCTTGTTCGAAAATTTAGCATGAAAATTCGAAATTGAATTTGAATTCTTCGAACATCAACGACTTTTTGTGCAAATAGAGTTTAATTTACCTTTTATCTAAGACACTATTGGAGAATGAAAATCTACTTCTGTTTACACCCAAATGGAATACGAGAAAAATATGAAGTGTTCGAAGCCAGAGTATGTGCAAAACTGGCAAAATCTGAAAGCTTTCCTCTCAATGAATAAGAAGGAGTTAATTACTCTGAATAAATATTAGGTAGTTGACTCGATATTCTTTCTAAGAAAAACTATAGCCACTGTTTAATTCTACCTCTGGTTAATTTGCCCCAGTCTCCCCTATTGCTATTGCTTTGAGTGCACTATCGGTCATGCATATTTTCACAGCTTCTTACCCTTCCGGAACTTTCCCAAAGATTTCTTACAGCATCTCGTTCGAAATTGTAGATACTTAAAAGGAATACTATACAGAATTTTGCGATGCTAAAAAAAATTGTTACATTGCAAGTTCTCTGAACTTTGGCACAGTTCTCCTTAATAAAAAAGTAAAACCTAAAAGAATGCAAAATGAATACATTTCCCAATTTATTCAATGCTCTGGAAGAAACATGAGTTAAAAAAGTGTAAAAGAAAAATGAAAATTTATGGGATGTGTAGAGAGCACAGAATTGAGGAAAGTAGTGATTTTGTCTGGATTTAATAAATTTGTTATGTTCATTTGACTTTTACGCAAAATAAAGTCTAATTAAAATAACGATCTGTACACTCGTCAAAGAGTATGCAAATGACTGCATTAAATAATTCATTATACAAACTGTGTTTTGCAGTAATTGACTATGCTCTTTGGCAGACGATCATTTTCAGGAAGTTTTGAACTTAAAGGCTACTATATGGATAGAAATATTGTAAATGAAAATTATTCAGTTGGAATTTAATTTTGAAAATAAAAAAGAATTGCAGAGCGTCCCAGACTTTGCGAAGTGCTCGAACTCGTGACTTGCTATACCTTAAAAGTATTTTCGCATTATTTACCATTACCTGTTCTCAATCGATTCCTGAATCACACAAAATATCCTACAAAATAGTTCTAAGAGTAATAGAATTGATTTTCGGATAAAAATTATTTATCGGTTATGAATCGGTCCATTAACGATTCATAACCGATTGGAATCGGTTCAGGTTTATCAGGAATTCCAAAACCTTTTTAACAAACCCAAACCTGATACCATTTGGTTGAGAAATACGCTCTCTAGAGCCTTTTAACCTTTGACATTGAAAAACCGTAATTATAAATATATCAACTGTATTTTCGTAAATGGACGAAATCTCCGACTAAGTCCTGACTAAGTTAGAAATAGATTTCGATCATTTGTATCACTTTGAAGGACGAACATGAAAACACATAGTGTTTATATCTTTGAAACATAGAAAAATGATAGTTGTTCTTGTATGCTATATAGATTTAAAAATTATGTCCGGAGGAGCCACATAAGGTAAAGTGCCCTCAAGTCGACCGGTTCCTCAATTCGACCGGTTCCTCAATTCGACCGGTAGAGTTATTTATTCGATTTATTTATATTTGCACTAATATTTGGCGTATGATATAACATTAATAGGTCAATTATTCCATAAATAATTACGAATCAGTAACAACTTTATAGAAATTCACCATTAAAACATTCAAATATTGACCACCGGTCGCATCGAGGAACCGGTCGACTCGAGGGCACTTTACCTTACAGCATTTTACTTCGGAAAAATGTTGAATAAATTCAGTTTCATCATAAAAAAGGACTCTTTTGTGATTAGCTTCATTCCAGACTTGGTACTTATTGGAAAATTCAAACTTCTTTTATTACGGTAATAAACCGCGTCATCATACTCGTCCTTCCAAGTAACCCTGTTGATAAAAGTCTAATTCTAACTTAGCCAGGACTTACTTGAGGACCCTTTTAACTTTATTTTTCTTATAGAATACCTTGCGAAAAAATGCTATGTTGCTTTAACCTCATTGAACAGTTCAAAAATCCTGAATTGTTGTTTTCTTAATACCATTGGCCCGTGGAACTGATAGCAATCAAAATTCCAAGTCTTATGACCAACGCACAATCACTTTTGTTTTGTAAACATATTTTTGACATTTCAATGAGAGTGAGTGAGATCTTGATCTAGTCATCTCGCTCATTCTCATGGGAAATTTTGAAAACATGTTTACAAACAAAAGTTATTGTGCGTTGGGCATTATGCCCAGCGCACAATAACTTTTATTTATAAACATATTGTCAAAATCTCCTGTAAGACTGAGCGAGATGACTAGATGTAGATCTCACTCACTCTCATTGAAATGTCAAAAATATATTTACAAAACAAAAGTTATTGTGCGCCAGGCATTACGTTCACGTAAACACTAAATTGTGTTATGGATTATGGATTTTTACAATTTAATGTAGTCAGCTATGATATTCACGATCATTCCATGCTTTCGTAGTCTCAAAAATCCAATAGAGCCTCTAACAAAAAAAATATCCATTTTCTCTAATTTTCCTTAGTTTCCTTTATCCAAACTTGGAAAATTAATTGTTAAGATACTAAATAATTACTGATATTACACTAAAATTTTGTTATTATTGAAATATTCGAAATGAATTCCAGTTTATTACTATAAATGAAAGTGATTCTATTTTTGACCCAGCAGAACATCACTGTTGACGCATTTTGCGTAAAAATACAGACCTTTTCCGGCCAGTACTGCACTTTTTCGACGTAAGGCAATTACGTTAACATTTCTAAATTAAATTTTTTTAAACATAATAGAAAAAAACTTAACAAGAGTTACAAAACTCAAGTTTTCAGGAGTGATTCTATTTTTATGGTCGCCACTGTATATGTCGTAATACATATGTGTCAATAAAACGGGTCTTAATGGTATTAACTCTAATATCCTGAAATTCATTTATTTACATTAAGTATATTTGTTGCACCCTCCTTTTCAGTATTCAGAAAAAAACACAGTTGGAATATTGGAAATCAATAAATTTCTCATTCATCATGCAAATTAATGTCAATCTAACAATAACTAAGAATATGAACTAAAATAATTGCTATTTTTATTCAATTTATATTTCAATTATTCTTCATAATACAAATGAATGCAAAATTCCTTGTGACACTTTTGTATTTGCTTTTGAAATGATGGAAAATATAATTGTACCACTTCTGCAATATTGTGGCATAAGTTTCTTCACTTTTGTCACCAAGTTCATCTTCTCATCCATCATTTTACAAAGGATTTCGTATAGTGAGAGGTTATAATTTTGCTTAAATTTCTATATCAAGGGTTATCTGATCTCCATCAAAGTCGGGCTGCATTCATATACAGAGATATGGTTTATTTATGAAATAGTGGCTGGTGATGCATGTTGGTGAATAACCACAAACATGGTATGTGGTTTTCCTCCTCCATGAAACAATTCTTCGTCTCTTAGGAGAATTTTCTGTATATTACACACACCCAGACACAATTCCTTATTACATTAATCCGATCTTGTGGATTTAAGATTACGAATAGCTGAAGGGTGTGGATTGTAGGGGGAAAACCTTTGCTAAATGTCTCGACAAGACTAACTTTCCAACATCGATCAATTTTGGTGTTAAGAGAAAAGCGCTTCTCGGAAATGTTCTCCAAAAAAATAAATGCGAAAAAGTATCTTCAGTGAAACCATTCGGTGGAAAAGTTCCTATATTGAAACCATAATATACGGGAAAAATTGTTTAATGTTTAATTGCACTATAGGTGCCCGTGAAAAAATCCATAAATTGTAGTGAATTCATTCTGTAAGGAGAAGTTTCATCGTCTCTAGTTTAGAGTCAGCATTAAATTGGAACAAGTCGAAAAAAAATTTCTGGCTTACATCCAACTGAACCACAAAGTGGTTGTGAATTCATTTATTTGTTTTTAACATGATCAAAAATACACGAAAAAAGAATGTGATGCTAAAGAAGTCTTGGGAGAGTCGATGGAGTCAGATAGATAAATTTCCCAATTGTCCCGAAGCATTGTGTACCCAGAAAAATACATTATTGTAAAATAACTTTCAAACGAGACTATCAATGTTCTCCAAGTTATTTTATCATATTTCTACCCTGCGGAGTTTCCCATTTTTCATGCTGTTTTTTATACATATCATTTGACTGATGGTTAAGGTTTGAGGGAAATAAAGGAATAACATTTATTTGTCACATTTATTTAGCTCAGCGATCGAATTCATTAAATTTGAAAATATTCAAATATTATTTGAAAAAAAAAGGTAACTTTAACCCCTAATACACCTAAAAAGCATAATATTTACACCGATTTCGGATCAATACTGCAGGGTAAAATTAACATTTTCGGAATGTTATTTTAACTTTTTCGGATTTCTCTCACTCAGTGTAGTTGCGGCTGCCGACCGATTTTATTACCGATGTCTGTAAAAGATCAAATAATGCTCGTCAAGTGATCATGTTTCGAACAATGTTTGTGGAAAAAGTACAAACTTTTACAAACTTTTTTGTGGCTTATACGATATACGAATATTTTGTAAGTCCCCAGCAAAAATTCACAAACATTTACGAAGAATTTTATGAAATTATCTTTTCTGTGTAAGTTCCACACTAAGATGCCTTCAAAGTTTTCAAAGAAGTTACTCGTTGATTAACAGGAGAATCATAACGGGGCGGAATATTATAAGGCTTGCTACTTTGGTTTTCCTCACAAGAAAAGCGCAGGATTGAAACAAATAATACGGTAATTTACATGGAAAACCTAGTGGAATAATCAAATACTAAAAATGTCTTCTCTTTGGCTTTTACATACTTCATTCACAACTGGAGTATAAAAATTCGAAGATTAATTTCGAAAGCCAAAGTAAAGGCATTTTTTACTTCCCGTTTCGTCCGTTTGGTGGCCGAACTATTCCCTATTCGAATTTCGAAATGTACCTGTTTTTGCTATGTTAGGAAAAATCAAAGTAGCAAAGCTCATTGTCTTTTAATTTCCCTCTTAATCACCGAGCAATATTTTTTAGCAACTTTTAGTGTGATATTTAGGGGAAACTGGGGCACCACCAAACACGGGGTAGCACCAAACAATGCTATTTTTTAATAGGATATTCGACTTCAGAGGATAAGACTTATTGAAATTTATAGGCATTATAGGGATGCTTGTCCATTGAAAAAATGGTCGAGATAGTCCAAGTAGTTTAGAAATAAAAATTATTGTTTGGTGCTACCCCGTGTTTGGTGGTGCCCCAGTTTTTCCTAATAAATTTTTTCCACATTGTGCGAAATTTTTTTTTGAAAAATTCAAAACTGAATTTGAATTCATCGAACATCAACGACTTTTTGCAGAAGAGTTGTACTTACACTGAGAGAAATCCGAAAAAGTTAAAATAACATTCCGGAAATGTTAATTTTACCCTGCAGTATTGATCCGAAATCGGTGTAAATAATATTACCCTTTTTAGGTGTATTTGGGGTTAAAGTTATCCTTTTTCATGTTGATTTTACCCTCAAAAGGTGTAAAATTAACATTAAAAAATGTTGATATATTTTTACACCTAAAAAGTGTTAGAGTTATGAGGAAAAAAAGTTAATCGCACCCTCTTTTTTTTCTCAGTGATACGTTTTATCCAAGACACTATTGAATATTCAAACTATTGTTGGGAATAGAATTTTACTTGTAACCTATTTTCGAATTTTCTTAACTTCAAACCTGAATTTGAGTTCCTCGAAGATCTACGATTTTTTGAGCAAATAGTGTACGACCCAAGACACTGTTGGATTATAAAACTCCAGCTATGAATACGGATGAATGAGGATGTTAATCTCAACCTCACTCTTTCCGTACAGAAGTAGATCTTGAAAAATTCGAAAATCTATTTGAAGATCCAAAAAAGAAACTTTCTTACTTCTTGATACTTTCGCAAGGTGGTGAAAGTTACATCTTTTTAGAATTTCGAAGTGCTCAAGTGTCAAAATGTGACGGCCTTCACATTTGTGAGGAAAAAAACAGAACAACGACGTGTTATTGCTCTTGCCCCAGTATTTAATCACTCCATAATCACGGAGTAACTCTTTCGCCAGCTTTTTAGTGTAATATTTGATAAATTTTCCCCACCTTGTTCGAAAATTTAGTATGAAAATTCGAAATTGAATTTGAATTCTTCGAACATCAACGACTTTTTGTGCAAATAGAATTCCATTTACCTTTTATCCAAGACACTATTGGAGAATCAAAATCTACTTCTGTTTGGGCTTAATGAAGTGTTTGAAGCCAGAGTATGTGCGCACCTAAAAGGCTTCCACATCTCGTAACTTAAACATATTTATCATACATAACATAGTGCTATTAAAACTATTCTCGTTTAAACTTTTATAAGCCGACTTAGAATTGAAAGAGAAAGACAACACGAATTGAATAAGACAAATATAAAATATATTATTTGAAGCTGTTACCATCACGTCCCTCCAGGGAAAGTTTAGTTTTAAACCTAAAGTGTTAGAGATAAATCTGATAATCTAAATCGCTGAGTGGATTTTTTCTTTTTCAAAAATTTAAATATTTTCGTAAAAATATTATTCAAAAATTCAACAGCATAGAATTCACTGTCGTATAATTTTATTCCCCAGGATTGATAGTCGTCTCGCCGGCAAAAAGGGCTGCTCTTAGGGTGTTTTTCGTTTAGCTGAATATATAAGAACGATGTGGTAGACGAAAAGGAAGTGACAGAAACGACATGCTACGCAATTGTGGCTGTTTCCGGCGGACACGCCGCAGTTTGAGCTTTGAGGATTCATCCTCTTGTCGTTCTTCGGAGATTGAGCGAGGAGGCCAGCTCACTCCCACCAATGGTAGCCTGCTAAAGCTCTTTAGTACCAAAGGATGGTGTGGCCAGTGGAGAAAACCAAGTCGTGGCATGAGCATGTCAAAAATTGAAAGAAGTGAGTATCTCTTTTTTCTTCTGCCCTTTCATATCATAATTTTTGGGGTACGAGTGACAAGAAGATAAATCCTCCTCCACTACTGGGTCGCTAGGGGGAGCAGAGTTATTATTTTCTAGATATTTCAAAAAGAAAGCATTTTTATGTGAAAATATTGAGATTTATTGTGGTGAAAGTAGGTATTTTGGTGTTAACCCAAAATGCTCTTGAAATTTGAAAATGTGGGAAAACGGCTAAAACGTGTTAATTAAGTTTTCTTACCCCCATAAAGCAAGATAATATTCAACTCTACTCCTGTCTTTGACACGCTCAGCACGTTTCTCCGGTGTGCAGCTTTCCTTTTGAATTTTGCACGAATCCCCATTATTTATTTATGATAATCGTTGGATAACTTTGTCGCACGACATTAAGCACACCAACCATCATACACAAAAGGCCTGTGGGCTGTGACAGGGAATATGAGGAGCAGATACCCCCTGAGGTGTTTCAATCCACCGATAGGACTCAAGATGGGCAGCTGTCGCCAATTATGGGGCTGTCTCTATAAATCAAAACATCATTATTTATTTATTTAGCCACCACCTGGGAAGTGTGAGAAATTGGGAATTGCTTAAGAGCACTCTCACTTGGGATTTATTAGTAGAGGGTGGTAATTAACAAGAACTCCACTAAGCAAGAATGTTGTAGATATTTCTGGCTTTAATTGACATCGTAACAAATCGTGAGCGAATTGCTGGGGAAATCCATAAGTCAGCAAAATGCTCCCTTTTTTTGCACCATCGATATACATTTTCATTAAAATCTTCCTGCTAGCTCTTTCAGCCAAAAAAAAGTCCTAAATAACGAACAGAACAAATAAGCTGAATACAGATCCTTTACACCAACTCATGCTGAAGCATCAAGTGAGATAAAATTTCTATGAAATCGCAAAAAGTGATGTTTCTGAGCAGATAAGTGACCCTTTGACTTTCTAAATCCAATAATAAATTGCTCAATGATTTTCCCACGATTTTCTCATACCACGAAATTATGATATTATTCATTTGTATTTATTACGAAAAAAACATAATACGAAAAATAAACATAATATTACAAATCGTCAGTTGAATCAGCATTTGTCATAACTTCATTTTTGCAATTTTGAGATATATACATACATATTTGGAAACGAAACAGCGTAATTTTGTTTATTAAACGCACTTGAGAAAAAGAAACTTTTACAAGCCCAATAAAAATTATTTTAAACAAAAATTATCGTAAGTGCTCTTAATTTATAAAAATTTATCAGAATTTGTCGTAACTTCCATTTTTGGGGAAGTTAACGACAAATTTTTATACAAAATTTTCTCTAATCAGCATTTGCCGTAACTTTCTTTGCTCGTCTGTGTGGCTTGTAATTTGCTGCAAAAATGTAATATTTCTCATTAAAACGTTCACAAACTCTTCCAAATATCCAAAGACAGTGAGAATAATTGAATATTTAATCATTTTAATTCAATATTTGTGAGAAAAAAGTGAGAAAAATCCCTGGAATCCCCCAGGAAATCCATACATTGGAAGTTACGGCTTTATAAACGATGAAAGTTACGATAAAATCTTATTGTGTTTCTTCTGACATATATCTTAATATCTCAGATTTTAAATCATTTTATAAAGATTTTCTCGAGTTAACTTACAGTTTACTAGAGCCACTTCTATTATTTTGGGTCAAAGGTATCGCATTCTGGGCTCATTTTAAGAAAAATAAAGCTGAATTGAAAATATCGTCTCCTGAAAAGTTGTCAAAGGGAAGTTACGACAAATGCTGATTTAACTGACGAAATACATATCACAGATATCCGGTATCCTTTAATATGCTGTAACCTTTTCTTTTAGTTTCTCATTTCGCAACAGATTGTTTATTAAGCTCCGCCCAAAATGAATTCTAATTTTTTTTTTCAAAAATTACGGCTTATGGGTTACTTTTTTTTAAATATACGATTTTTAATGTTGTACTAGAGTGTATTTCACCATTCTAAAACATTTTTAAAAAATCTCATTTGGACGGCACTTGAAGGAAATGTCTCTAAAAGTAAATAAGTCACCGCCAAAGTGGGAAGAGTCTAAATTTCCACAGAGTTTAGAATCAAGATTTAAAAAATTCTTTGCATAAATTTTCTTTACCATGATCTTTCACAATTATGGGTTAAATATTTTCGAATCTATTGAATTGAATTGAATTGAAGGGCCTTGAATTGAAAAGCGAATTTTGTAAACTTTTCAGAACCACAATGAAAAAGAAAATTAAGGCTTTGAAAGTTTTTGAAAAAAATGTGATGCTGATTACTACGGCTTCGTTTCAGTCAGGCTTGTTCCAATGTATTAAATGAAATGTTTTAATTTTTATTGCTCGAATTCAAGGAATGAGCACTTATTTTTTTTGCTTTTTTTCAATTTGTTATCGTTCTGGAGCTTAAATAGTAAGATATATCAATTTTTAATATTTTTTTAACATTATCAAGAGACATTTTCCCCCTATTCACCACAGCCCTCTTTAAACCCACCAAAATAATGTTTTTTTAATTTTTTGTTGATAACGGTTTCAGCAATGTCTTTTATTTTTGGATATGTTTTGGAGGTAGTTCATGTGAACATTTCACTCATAGATCTGTCTGAAAAAACCTCGACATCGAATTTTCGAAGTTTAAAGTTAAACCACTTTGGAAGGCCTAATTTTCAACCGATTTGCTTAAATTTGATTTTTTTTGGAAAGGTCTGTAAATTTCCAATCCTATTGAACTGGATTCAATGGGTAATGAATAGGTATGGTACCCAAAAATAACTTATTTTTTTCGACTTGCTTTTTATTTTTTGCAAAAATGTTTCCGACCTAGAGGCTAAACGATAAGAGATATAGATTTCGGGTCTTCGCTGATTATATCTCTTCGAAACCATGTTGTTTTTCAGTTTCTCTCAAAATTAACCGAGCTTTTTCAGTAATTTTCGAACAAGTTTTGGAGGTACCCTAGGCGAGCATTTCGTTCGTACATAGCTATGGCCGGAAAATTCGCCATTTTGAATTACTGAAGGTCAAAGTTCAACCACTTTGGAGGGCTCATTTTTCAACCAATTTCGTAAAATTTGGATTTTTTGGAAAGGTATTGAAATTTCGAACTTGGCGGCATCAGTAATGAATCGGTTAAGTACCAATAAATTAGTAAACCATTACACCAAAAGATCATTCGAAAATTCTTGGCTTCTAGGACTTGGCATAGTCCACAATTGCTGTGCCATTAAGCTGCAATGGTTCAATCAGCAATGGACTATATTCCTGAATGAACCAGAAGTATTTCGGGCCTTCTGGATCCTGTTTCAACGCTGAAGTATCAGACCGCCCAAAAATTATCAGACCACCCAAAATTTAGTTCACGGAGAGGTCTATTTCCTGAGTATTCCGTAAAGCTGGGACGCTTTTCCATCTCTTTTATTTCCATAAAAAGCTCTCACTATTTATTTGAATTTTTTTGAAAATAGTTGTATAAAAAGTATTAGCATTTTAAATGTATGTTTGCAATGTGAGTATTGTTTTGTTCATATTAATTTAGTTTTTATTATGGGTATATTTTGGGGCGTGGTCTATATTTTAATAGACCAAACTTTTTTACAATAAAAAAAGTAATATTAACGATATGCTTAAATCCGTTGAGATAGCTTTAAAATGAAGAACCGTAGTTATTATTACTAAATTTATATTATGCAAAAAGAATTTGTAAAAATAGAAGATTGTTAAATTATGTTAATATTTAGGTCAAGTATCAAATAAACCACTGCATTTGAAAAAAAGTGGTAATTTGCTCGTAAAATGCAATTTTTCTTTTAAAATTGGACACCATAGTGTACATATTTCATTTTGTTTTTTATGTATCATCTTTTATTGTCTGAAAGTAACTTCAATAAATCTTGAAATGCATCAAAAAAGTATATTTAGTTCGAGAAATTCCATCTCAGATGACTTGTACAAATAATGTAGGTCGAAAAAATGCATGTCATATACACACAGAGAAGTGATTTTGAGAAAGCGGTGTTGAATTTGGGGTTGAATTTGGTGTTGGAGTTGCTTGAACACCAACCGTTGTACTATTCACATCAAATTCACACCGAGTTTTGAATTTACGGTGTTGTATGAAATACTTTGGCGGTGTTGTATCAACTCCGCCACAAAAATGTCTAAAATGGTGCAACAGTAACACCATCAATTTTCTAAACAGTGCTATTGCAACGCCAAACAGTGTTCGTCGCTCACCATCACACACAATATCCTTTGTGTGCTCTCTTTCCTCCCCGCTGCATCAGTGCCAAACTGATTAGTGAAGAGTATAGACAAAAGTGATATTCCGCAATTTTATGTGATTTATTTAAGTGATTTATCTAAAGTGATCTAAATTGAAATTATAGATATGTGACTTATGGAACACATTGAACTTGAGATTATTTTATTTGCCGATACTTTGGTCAATATTTCAGTGGCTGAAGTCTTTTCTCTTCTGTGTGAATGGGGGTTTCAATTGGAAATTACGCAGAGATTTCTTGGTGAGTTTACTTTTGATTAATCATATCAGAAAATTACCCTTCACTAGATCTGAAATTTTATATGAAATTTGACAAAAAGTAATAATAATGAAAAAAAAAAAAAAATATATATATATATATATATATATATATATATATATATATATATATATATATATAAAATTCAGTGCTAATATTAATGAGAAACAAACACGTATTTTTTTACAGTCTGCCCGTTATTCTATCTAAGACACGAAAGGGAAAATGAATCTTGGATGGATATAAAGAGTCTCAAAAATTCAGTGACAGCGATCGAGATGTCCTAATTACTTGCATCTCTGAGTACTAGTTGGAGGGTGATATAAATTTAGGACAAAGGGACTTCAAGTTGTTGGCTGAAAGCATTTTCCAGCATTTTCCAACCGAAATTGAGGTAATTACTCAAACACAATTTTTTGTGGTCATCTGAGATGCAAATTTTCGTACACTGCGGACGAATAAAAGTAATATTCAATAAACATTATCAATCATATGAAATTACGGGAACTGACGAAAAAGACTTTGTTTTAAATATCAAAAGATTCAAAAGGCTGCCGATAAAAAAATCATGCTTCCTGACTTTAAAAATTATCTTAGAGTTAAATTTATTTAAAATAAATATTCTTGTAAATTATGAAGAAGTCTAAAATCCAAAATATTCTCACAGCTGTATAGAATATCAGCATTAAAATATCATAAAAAATGATGTATAAAATATCACAAAAATATCATCACGACTGTATAAAAGATTTATCAAAATATCGCAAATGTATAAACACAAAACAAAAATGACTGAGGTACAAAATATGACGGAAATAAAGCAAGAACTGTGATGGTAAGATTGCAAATATGAACTTTGAAAAACTATAATGGAAATGTAAATATATTTTAAGTATAAATAATGTGATCGAATATGTGATCGAAAAAATAATAATTAAAAGAAAGTCATATCATATTTAATGTAATTATTATTGTAAAAATCCTTACATTAAAAATAATTATCAGATATACAAATTTTGTGTATAATTTTTTTTATTTCGATACGGATATGGATTTCGATATGGGATCAATAAAAAAAAATCGTTATATTTAAAAAAAAGGTGGAATATTTACACTTTTATTGGTGTAAAAGGAACACCTATATCTTCTTGAGATGGTGTGATAGAAAATCCACAATGGTGTTCCAACAACGCTAAATTTGGTGTTAAAAATTGGTGTGAAATTGGTGTAATTAGAAACCCAAAGCCGGTGTTAGTTGCTTTGTGGTACAACTTGGTGTATTCTGAACACCGAATTGGGGTTAGTTGATTTTGGGGTTGAGGTTGGTGTGTCCGACAACACCAATTGGAGTTGTTACGCCACTAAAATTTCTCTGTGTGTAAAGTTTTTCAAACATTGTTGGTTGATTAAATTGCTAGTGAATTATTGCACCTTATGTTCTCTAGACAGAAGACTGTATTAGAAAACTTCAATAGCTAATGGATTAAAATCTTTGGATCTGCAATTTAATGCCCAACACACAATAACTTTTGTTTAGTAAATATGTTTTTGACATTTCAATGCGAATGAGTGAGATCTAGATCTAGTCATCTCGCTCAATCTTATAGAAAATTTTAAAAACATGTTTACAAACAAAAGTTATTGTGCGTTGGACATAATACCTATTAAAATTTAAAGTGAACAATTCAAAGTGAAGTTATTTGTTTTCAGTCGAAGAAAGAACCCTTTTAACTGGATTTACTTGAGCTTTTTCTTTAGTAAAGTAGCGCAAATTGAGGATAGAAAATTTTGCTCACACATTATGTGCTCTCTTCACTAGTCCTTTCTTTGGGTTGGTCAACTGTGCTTCTTGACTAAATTCAATTCAAATAAATCGAACTTAAAGAGAAAAATCCCCATATTTTCTTCATTGATGCCTTGAGCCTTAAAAATCCTTTTAAACCACCTTCCCTACTTAACAGAAGTGCCCGGAAGTGAAGATGTCTTGCTGAAGGGTAAATTTGCAATGCGTGACTCGCATTTAAATGGAAAATGGGGTAAGATGTTAAAACCAATACTTAAAATGACTTTCAAAGGTTCTCCCAACGACTTCTTTCATATTATGAATTCAATCGTTCAATTCTTTTCCACTTTCGCACGTTCTTCTCTTCGATTCCCAATCCCTCTTGGCCTCATACTTCCTTTTTGTGAATGAGGGAATTTTACTGAAAATACACAAAGTGAAAATATGAAAGTGAAGAGATGGGAATTGGGAACGCGCGCGAGTGTCATTTACTGGTGCGAAGACACGCGATTAGGTGATCGAAGCGATGAAAAATTGGGAAGAGAGTTTTTTTTAAAGCACGTAGACCCATTTTAGAGTTTAATATGCTGTGTATCTTTTTGAAAGGTTTCCTTGAAAGAAAAAGAAATACTCTCTCTGTTCGGAATAAAATGTCATACATTTTTTCAAACAAAATGCACGCACGACTTTTTTTCGTAACGGAAGAAGTACAATTTATTCTCTTGGAAAACTTATTGGATTTCGTTGCAATAAATTTTAGTTTTTTATTTGTATGACAAAAAATACGTTTACGGATTATTCGTTTATTACATTTAACAGTAGTTATACTTGATTTCAACCGATAACGAATCGGTAAATCGAATTTCCTTTCTTTTTTAAAAGTGACACTTCGAAGACCCTCTATTCTTATGCTTACAATCGAAGTTCAGAAAGTTCGAAGATCTGTTTCAAAGATAATCCTGTTCGTAGTTGGAGTTATATTCTTCAATGGTGTCTTGGACAAAGGCAGAAAAAGTACAATTCAAACTTAATTTCGAATTTTCAAACTATATTTTCGCACATGTGGGGAAAATTTATGAAATATCATACTAAGAAGTTGTTCTTAAAAGTACTACTCACAGTGGTTATGAGGGAAATTATAATAAAATGAGCCTTGCTGCCTTGATTTTCCTCACAACACGGTAAAAACAGATATATTTTGAGACTCCAGACATTTCAAAATTCCAACAGGAGGTACATCAGCCATCACGGAAACGCAACGAGATTCAAAATATCTTTTGTTTGGCTATCAAAGCCAATGTTCGAATTTTTTTTATACTCCAATCGAATGCAGCGATTTTGTCCTTTTTATAATTCCGCAAGGTGGCTTATATAATTTTTGTTCGAATTTTGATGTGCCTCGGGACTTGGGAGTCAACATGTGTCATATTCTCGCTTTTCTTCTTATGAGGAGAATCAGAACGCAGAAGCGGCAGAAGCTCATAATCCTCTCGTTCAGTAATAACCTTCCCGATTTGAGAGCTCTGTCCGGTTGAGGTTTTTCCTTTACCGATTCGAAGGTATATCAGATAGAAATTACCTAAAAACCCGTTGAAAATTCGAACGTTTAAACCGACGGAGTTACACAAAAGTGAGCAAGTTTATCAGAAGGACATTTGTTTTAATAAAATTACAATTGAAACATTCTACCATCCGGAAATTCCACAAAACTACACAAAAATTCACTTTTTGAAGCAAACGTTTGCACACTGTTGTTGACATTGTTAGACGATAGAAGTGTCAAGAATACCAAAATTCGAAATGGCAGAACAATCAGCGCTAAAGCGGCGAGTACGTGAGCTTGCACTTTAGGCTTCCGGTAGATTTTCGAATAGGTTTGGCTTGGCTTTGGAGTGGCTTTGTCTCTTCTAAAGGTTATTACTGAACGGAGCCAATAATTCTATCTCATTATAATCCTGAAACTCTTTAAACAGTTATTAATTTGATATTTCATAAATTTTCCCAACCCTGCAAATTCAAAATGCTGTTAAAGTTTTTCGAATACCTTTGACATTGTTGCAAATTAGAGCGACATACTTTTTGAGACTCTAGCTAAAAACTGGAGAACCTTTCGAAGAGGCAGTAATTATTATATGACTTTGGATATTTTTTGATACAAGTAAAGACTTCCCTCTTACTCTAAATGCTTTGAAATTCGAAAAAGATTTTTTTTTGTAAATTTTTTGAGTAAATGTTTTTTCACTTGATCTTGAAACGGACTTTCGAATTCTTTACATTTCGACAAACGATATCTTAGAATAGAGGAACTATGGATAGTAGCCCAAGAAGCAAAATAGCTGCTTTAGAACCAAGTATTAGACAAGTCTTTTAGTGTACTTTTAAAAGACTTAGAGTGAGAATTTTCTGTTGAAATTCCTATAGAAGCTCTTATTAAAACCCTTAAGAGTGCGCCACTTTACTTATAGTAATCTCAGTGATGGAATCAAGAGCGTTATATGCAAATAAAAAGATTTTTGGTTCTATAATGCCTTACATAGGGAATTCTACAAGACTATATTAAAAAAAATTGCTTCTTGAGAGGGGATGAAAGAAAAAAGAATGCATTAAAATTTAGAACATCAAAACGTTTTAATAAGCAAGTATTTCAACTGAAATAATTGTATTCCAACAAGCGTGTGAAAATAATTAATCATCTTAGTTATATTATATATTATATTTTGGGTATTGGGTTTATTGTATGTAAACACTTTTCACATGAAATTTAAAACCTTGCTGCTTTAATACTTCACATAACTTTTTGTCTATTTAAATTTGCCGTTCTTTTAAAGCTCAAAAACGTTTATCCCGAAATTGTCCACCTCATCGCCTAGATGTGTTGTATTTTTGGGGTGTTTCGGGTGTTTGTTCTCATGTCATTAATATCGATTATATCAATCGATTGTCCCCGTGAAAGTTTCGAGGGGATGAACGATTAGACAATTTTGTTGACAGCTTGTTTAGCACCCACTCATATCTCTTTTGCAGTTGAAGTGGATGGTCTGAGTTTACCTTCCGGGGAGATGGTCAGCCAGGTGGATAATTCTGCTACATCCGCCCTGTTTGGTGCTATTTTTGATGACACTGCAAACAATAGACCTCCCCCAATATGCACCAAATCACCATAATCGCTGTGCCATTGAATTTTCCACGTGACAGGAAAATCACTATATTGAATAATGCACCTTTCTCGAGTGTTTTTGTGCACATACACTATTGAATTTGAACAAAACCGACACAATGTCAGTCAGTTTATTATTAACTTCGTAAACTTTGTTCAAAAGACATCATTTTATCCTCTGAAAATTGTCTGAAGTTCATGGTTAGATTACCGCTGAATTTTGGGTGAGTTAATGAACTTTTCAAAAGGGTCTAGTAAATTTAAAGAGTAAAGCAATTTATCTACAACAACGCTTCGGATTAGAGTACAAAAGTTTGATGTGGAGTTAAGACAGTTAAGACGTGGTTTATTGTTTATGAAACCTTTGGTGTATGTTATGTATATTATTAATATTATACTGCATAATTAAACAACAATAACACCGTCAGTGATAAGCATTCACTTATTGTGGGTGCAATTCTTCAGACACTTGAAATACGAGAGCAACTTTAGTTTGTGGATAAATTTTAAAGATGCATCATTATTCTATACTAAAATTTGAGAAAAAAAAACAAATCTTAAAGTATAAAAGTGGTGGAAAATCGTACCAGGATTTGCGAAGTGCTCAAACTCGTGATACTATACATGAAAAGTACTTCATCAAGTGATTTTAACCAGTTCATAAATCACTCAAAAAATCCCCCAAAATATTTTTAAAAATAAAATTAATTTTCAGACAAAAATTACTTATCGGTTCATAACCGGTTCACAAACGATTTAAACGGATTCATAAATTATTTAGAATAAAAAATAGTTATCAGTTGTGAATCGGTTTATTACTGGTTCGTATTCGAGAACGTATTCGGTTGAGAAATACGTTCTGTAGAGCCTTTTTAACTTTCTTAATTTTGATTTTGAAAAACTGTTATTAGATATGATTCAGTTGAAGTTTCGTATATAAGATTTTAAGATTTGTCTATGGGTCGGTTATATTCCTTTCGGAACCGCTGCATCCAGGCCACTTGTTTGGGCCCATTTTGCACTCCCCATTCTCCTGTTCTATCTTAACCCCCAAGGCGAGTAAACCTGCTCCATATCACAGTGCTCTGTGTGCGTTCTGATTCTGATACACACAGTACCGCTTTACATCACGGTAAAACTGGACGAATTCGGGACTATTACAGCAGCTGAAAAATCTGTAGCTGCCAGTTTCGAACCCGAGGCCTCACAGTCATAGAGCTACAACTCTATCCACTGATCCACTGAGGCCCCTTCGTATATAAATGATTGTCCGTCTGTAATGTCTAAAACAAATCTGAAAATGAAAAAAAAATCGCACGATTCGTTGGCATGCAACCCCAAAAATAACATAGTTTTGGAGGAACGAGAGGATTGGAGAAAAATGAGGAGCATGTTAATATAATCCCAGGATCGGCTTATGGGGGAGTCATCGAAAATTCCAAGTCTCTATATCTAGCCATTTGGACTCTAGGCATCGGAACGGCTGGACAGACGGACAGATGGACTGACGAACCCAAAGTAAATTTTTAGTAAGTAGAACCCAAAAATCGGCCGGGAACGTAACTTAGCCACCCATATATTCGTAATCAGGAAGTGGAAATACATTTTGGCCAAATTTGAGCTCGATCGGAGGACATGAAATTTTGGTAGGATTATAGTAGGTAAGATTATTAAGAATCTCACCTAATAAAAGGGTAGTATAGAAGAAACTAAGAATATTTGTGAAGTTTGGAGTCAAACAAAAATACCGATCTTGACAATGTAAGAACTAATGTATTTTCTAAAAAGTCCATAATGGACGCTAATTATAAAGTTACATTTTTGTTTAGCTTGTATTACATTTTTGTTTAGCTTTTTTCTTACTTATGCTCTGCACCGATATTTTTCAAGGTCTTTTGTCCTTTCTCCATCTCGTGCGCGATAAATAGTAAGTATTAGCACTATTTTTTATCACAATTTAATCACGAATAAATTGGTGAGAAAATTGTGGCACAGAAACTACCCGAATGACTGCAATAAAGTAGTACCAGATGAAAATTTAATGAGCAAATTTTGCTCATAAATTTGCTCACTTCTCATTAATTTGCTCATTAATTATCAATCGTATTTATGCTATTTTAATCTGTTTAAACCAATTTTTGTGACTCGAGTCCACTTTTATATCACTAAATGAATCGATTTCAAAAAGCTCTTGACGAAAATTGCACATTAGGACACATATCACCAACAATTAATGTGAATCACATTAAAATTTTAATGTGAAATTCTCTAGTATGATACCACGATAGGTCTTGGTTGAGTTTGAAGAGACGATTACAAATTTATATAAGATTCTAAGTTTCTATACAGATACTTTCATAACGTACAGTCAGCCCTATGAAAGGTTCTCCTTTTTATATGGAGCTGTTTGAAATTGGAATCCAGTTAATGACCTCTAATCTACCTTACGAATCAGACGATTTCTAAGAAATATTATAATGGATATAATACTGTTTGTTTGTCTGATTTTTCCAGAAGTTACCATGACTAGAGACCAAATGGTTAGTGATAGTGTCATGGGTTCTTTAGGATATAGCCCCATTCCCAACAAAATATATTTCGAGGATAGTCTCCTTAACACAAATGAAATGTGGAACTGATTAGACTATAAAAAAGCTGAATAAAAAAAGTTAATCAAGAATACGAGATATTGAAGATTAGGTACATGCGGTACATGGTATATATTATTAAGATTTTGAAGCATTATATCCTGCCCGGCGTGGTCATGGTCCGATAGTAATGGGAGTAGGATTAGGTTAAAAAACGCTCTTTATGGTCCCAATAGAGCTCCAACATCACAAAAATTCCAAAGGGCAAGCTTTTAATCGAAAGCTCTAAAATTCAGCTGTAACACATTAAATCAGGAAAATCTCTGACTGACAAAAAAACGGTGAATAATGTAATTTGAAAAAATTAATGTTGTTTATTTATTTGAATAAATCCATGAGCTTATGAGTGGGAAAATTTGCAAATAGAAATTGGCAAAAATTGCGATTTTTCTGTCCGTTTAATTCTGCATCAATTTATTTGGCTTGCGTATTTAAAATGTGTTTTGACCATCAAGTATTAAGTATGTAAATTTGTTCAATATTTTTTTTGTAGAGGAAAAAGCATCACAGATAAGAGAAAATTGAAATTTTAATGGAAAAATATTTATTCGCACACGAATGCTGCTACCCAAGCATGAGCAAAAATGCAAGTGTACCTCCCTCTGCACATTATCCTTCCCTAATGGGATTCGCATCGAATCCCTTCAGTGGACAGCCAGAAACTCAACCCTTTATTCAATTTTCCAGCAATTTTCTCATATTTCACTCCCTATAATCCGCTTTTACTGCATTCTTCGTCATCACTTAAGTGACCACCTTATCGTCTCCGTCAATTACACATTGTGTTCTTGGTAGAATAAAGATGATAGAAATCCTATCCTTTGCAGTCAAGGGTTCAAAGGTCATAGAGAATAAGCCTCATTCACCGCATAATTCAATTGTTTTATTTTCACTCACAGCATTTTTATTCTCCGTTTCTCTCAAAAGTCATCGTGAATAATAAGAGAAAGGCAATTAAGGATTTTCCTCAATATTTCACCGCTTTATTGCCTCTGTTACAATACCTTCTCTTTTCATTGATGTAGGATGTATGCATATATTCAAAAAGGAGTATCGAACAACCTGTAAATGGGGTGAATGAGAAATAGGAAATATAAATAAAAAATAAATTACCATTAAGGATTTCAAGTCACTGCAGGAAAAGCTCGTACTACCTTTTTTCTATTGGATCCTATGTTCAGAAACTGTTTGCTTTGGAAACATTTAAACTTAAATTTAAAATTAATAATGTGTGTATTTATCATAAATGCTCTTATGAAATTAAATTTGAACGTGAAGGAAATAACTCAATTGCAAGCTAGGATTTTTTATGATTTTGTGATTATAGGATAATGGGATCACTTAAATATTTAAATCAACACTTAACTAACTTTTAGTATTATAAGGTAAAGTGCCCTCAAGTCGATCGGTTCCTCAATTCGACCGGTAGAGTTATTTATTTAATTTATTTATATTTGCACTAATATTTGGCGTATGATTTAACATTAATAGGTCAATTATTCAAATAAATCAAAAATTTAAATATTGACCACCGGTAGAGTCGAGAAACCGGTCGACTCGGGGGCACTTTACCTTACATTCAAACAAAGGAGAATGTGCAAAAATATATGGCAGCTAGTTCAACCTTACGCTAGAGGTGAGACTACGTATATTTTAATAGAATTGGTAATATGATTTAAACGGTGGCAGTTAAAATCCCCAAAACCAAAATCTCGAACGCCAAAGTCCGGAAAGGGCCAAAATCCCGATTGTGCGGAATCATTTCTGAAAACATAAATAATTTCCCTTTGCTTCCATCAAGTGAGAGTGCAATCATGCGAGTATACCAATGACACTTTTACGAATTTGGGATTTTAGCTTTCGGGATTTTGAACGGGATCCGATAACTCTATAGACCCAAGTGAAAAAGAATTTGTCAGTCCTTGAGAAAATAACGATATCTTTATGACAATTTGACACTTTATTTCTCGAAAACGACTTAGTCAAACTAAGTGAATTTCGACTGAAAGTCGATGCATAACCTAAGATTTTAGATGTCACCTCTTATTATTTCATTTGGTAGCTTCCATACGAACCATTTAGTTTTTAAAGCTATCGAGGATTACAGTGCAACAAAATGAAAACCTTTTTATGTGATTTGTGTGATTTCAAAGCAACGGAATTTCAGAAGTCCTTCCCAAGAAATATTTTTTTCTTAATAGTCTTGTAGAATTCCCGAATCATGGTTTCTAAGAAGATCTCGAATCACAATTTGCTAAAATAGTGCTTGTAAAACTCATAAATTTATCGTAGAGAGCTTTATATATAAAAGTAGTGCACTATTAGGAGGCTTAACTTAAGGGGGTAAGTGGGTTTGAAGGCTTCAAAAAATCGATTTCTTTATTTGCTTATTAAATAGCAATTATCGAAAACGCCTGGACCGATTTTTCTAAAACTTTTCACACTTCTTCTAGATATAGTTGGCTCTTGCTTTACATGAGGGTTTTAATAAATATAGATTTTGACGGATTTTATAGTGTAAGATATGTTAAAAAGTGGCTGGAAAAAATTATACCAAAACTCTAAAAAAAAATTAAAAACATCCTTCTGATAAGCACGACCCACATTCATATCCTAAAAGAAAATACTTGTTTTATTGATTTAAGATGAAGCTGATAGAAAAAAATGTTACAACCGAAAAAATGAGGATGTGATCATACGAATTTTCAACGGTTCAATTTTGAAAATTTTTCATAAAATTTCCGGTGAAATTATCTACCAAAGCCTTCTTTATCAGATAGACGAAAATCTTAATTTATGAAATTTTATAGTTCAAAAATAAAAAATTGACAAAATTAATTTTTTCCTATGTCAAACCTGCTTACCCCCTTAAGTAGTGGCTCTATAAGCATTACTGTTTAAAGAAAATGAAGCATTCTATACTGTAACAGTCTTTTCGTAACAGAAATACCCCATCGGTGTATGAAGAAATACTTACAACTTTTATTTCGACTGAAATTTAAGCTTATTTTGTAAACATTTAACAGTGTTACAAGAATGCTAGAAATCTTCAACTCCATGGTCAAATATCAGGAGAGAGAAGAGGAAGGTGTATCATCTTTTTCTCTGTAGGTTGAGGTGGGGCTACTTTGAGCTAAGGGGCTACATTGTTATACGATTTTTTTTGCATATATCTAAAGGAAACTGGGTTATAATTCATTACAAACTCTATTGCTTTAGATAGAGTAACTATCCAAGAAAACAAATTGGCAACTAAAATTCAAATCAGATAAGAGGAAACAGGCCAATTTTAACAAATTCGACGGTATGTCAAATTTTCCGTCCGCCATTTAGAGCAAAAATTTTGCATGACCTTCCGCGAAGCAAGAAAACAATAACAAAAGGTATTTTCATCTCTGTCGGACTATTTTCCCAAGTAATTTAAGAACTAAAGTTACTAAAAATCCATTCCCGACAGCAATTCGAGTATCAGTTGCCCAGGAATAAATCATCTAAAATCACTCAATTTGCGTATGACGTATAATACCATGGTAAGGAATGGGTTAAGTCCTTCTTTACTAATTAATTTTCGACACAAATAATCTAAGATAAACCGGTTTTGAAAAAAATCGAGTTTTGTAGTGCAGTGCCTCTCCTGAATACTTTTGGGTTTGGTTCCAGAACAAAATTTATTTGCCCATGCTCCTTTATATGGAACACTATGGGTTAAGCAGTGAAACACTCTTGTTTATTTTGATTTTGCAGATTGGAAGTGTTCAAAACATGCGGGAAAATTATTTTTATAACTCAAATATAGTAGTATTATTTCATAATTTTGATGCTTAATCAAAAACTATCCTACATGGAAATTAATCAAAATGTTTTAAGTATTCATGAAAGTCAATTAACTCATTGACACGTACTAGAATAATGTTATACAATTAACGCGTCTAATCAATGAGTTTGTTAATTAGGTTTATCAAAATGCAAATACGTATGTATTAATTAGCAAAATGATGGAGTATTCCCAAAAACTATTTAATTATTCAATATCCCGGGGAATTGGTTAGGTTATTGATATATTGGAATGAAAAATTTGATTATTATTGTGTGTATCGTAGATTAATTTCATCTGTAGAAAGCTAATCCCATATATTCATCGTAGTTCTATCATAGTTAAATTTGTGGTTGGTAATTATTAAGTGAACTGATGGGTCAATTGAAGGGTAATCAATGAAAATTGTTGATTATCTGTGAATTACTGGAATGAGGCACTTCAACAAGTGTCGGTCTTTAGCAATTTTCTTTGTGGATAATATTACTCCGATTAATGGAAAATTATCTAACTTTGATCATCTTTAGTAATAATGGTGTTCTCTTGTTCATTTGAGCTTTTAGGTCAATTTTAATTATTCCCCATGGTCTTTACTAACCCACACGGCATTTCACGAATGCCACAGAGATAAATGATAAAAAATGACTTCTCAATTACTACATTTTATTTCTGTATGACAAGTTCGAAGTATAATCATTTGTATTTTTTATTATATTTTTTTTGTTTTTTTAGGAGATTCACGAATTTTAAAATATGCCAGAAGATTTTCTAAAAATATTATATGGAGTAGCATAAAAAATAATGTCTTAAATCTATGTTGACTTTCTTGGCGAAATCGCTTATTTATAGCAATTGTTAAGAATTTTGAAAAAAGAATTATAGCATGATATTGTGCCAAAGTGAAAAGTAAATGTTATCAACAAAATGTACCAAAAATAGTTTATTCAGTTGTTCCTCACATTATATTGAAAAATAGGAAGAAGTAAGTGAAAGATAAATTACGTGAGGTGGATGAGCTAAGAAAAAGGTTAATCTGCTTCAGAATGTACCATTTATATATTTTCATTCCTCTTATCTGTCTCACCCACAAGTATTATTCGATTTGTGGTTGGTACAACTTCATAATATACGAATTTATATGCTGGGTAGCATTGGGGAGAATTCCTCATATTTTCCTGCCGTGAAGAAAAAAATAACACCCCGTGAAAGATGAGAAAAAAGAAAACATGGAAAACCACATCACTTTTTTTTCAAATATACCACCAACGCAAACTTTAGGAATTTTCTGCACAAAGTAATGGATGATTTTTTTTTGGGTTGGACACAAATCAAATTACTCAATTTACCAACAAGCCCCAACTTCCGTTTCTTACTCCCTCATCAAACTCGAACATCGAATCTGGGGCAGACGTAGCTGGAATAATGTCTTGAGCAAAATGATATCCCTCAACATCAAGAACAGATTAATTGTTATTTTACGTCAGGTATGCTTGGATTGATATTCAAACTTTTTTAAACAATTTAACAAATTAATGAGAAGTGACATTAACATTCACATTCGGTATTAGGCTAATCAGTTTGATAGAGAGAATGACAGCTGCCAAAATGATCGGTTCTCAAAAGTGACATATCTGCCAGAAAAGACTTTTAAATCATTATTTTTAATTTTGAAATATCAATTTATTTTTTAATTAAGTTTTTATAAATGAGTTTTGAATCTTTGTGCTTTTGATTTTGTCTGTTAATTATTGAGATAGAAATATGATGGATGACAGTTGCCAACACAATACCACAGTTCCAAAGTTCAGTTTAACATTGAGATTTTTATACGGAATTTACAATGATTATGAGTAGTAAAGAAAAAAAAATCGTTGAATTTGAAACAGTTTTACGTTTCAATTTGAATATAACTACGACTTGGGTTATATTTTGCTTCTAAAGTACCCAAATGAGTGAGAAACTGTTTCAACTACAGAAAGGATAATTTTTATAAAAGTTAAGCTTTCAATCTTTAAGCTTCTTTACTAATTATCTGCAATTTTGACAGTATTGCGATGAATGACAGCTGTCAAAATTAGTGATTCGAAGAACGTTTAACCTTTAACCGGTTTCAAAAACCGGTTAACCGCCCTATTTTGGAGACGGTATTAAAACCGGTTATTAAAGATGAAACCTGTTTAAAACCGTCTCCTTCCAAAAATTTAAAAATTTCTCTTAAGCTTTAGTTTATTTCTTGAAAATCAAGATACACTGCAAAATATTTTCTTGACTTTAGGAGGGAACCTGAAGTGCAATATGATTCTAAGTGTAATCTGTAGTATGGCAGTATGTTTATAATATATGAAGAATAATAGTAATAGGTTTTCTGTACGTTACTTCCCTTGAAAAGATTTTTTTGTTTTAAGGTTATCGGAAAAATTGTAAACGATTTAGTACAATCTTGTAAATTATTGGTTTATGTGGAAAAATAACAAGATGTTTATCTCTCTATGTCTTCAAGCACTGAGAAAAAAAGAGGGTGCGATTAACTTTTTTCCTCATAACTTTAATACTTTTTAGGTGTAAAAATATATTAACATTTTTTTATGTTAATTTTACACTTTTTTAAGGGTAAAATTAACATGAAAAAGGGTAACTTTAACCCTCAATATACTTAAAAAGGGTAATATTTACATCGATTTTGGATAAATACTGCAGGGTACAATTAACATTTCCGTAATGTTATGTTAACTTTTTCGGATTTCTCTCAGTGCAGTGTGGAGATTTTTATTGAATCCTGCCATATTTTAATAATTTAACTACATATCCTATTAAACCCAAATTCACCAAGTTTGTTACACAAGATTCTTGTAAAATTTTTGTCATATGCTGGTATTTATTAGGATCTCAACCAATGGAGTAAAAAACAAAAAAGTTTACGTTTTATAGTATTTCTTTTTTTAAATGCCTATGGATTTTTTTCTATCAAATTATTTGTGAATTTGTGTAAATTATAATCATGATTCTCATGATAAGGTAAAGTACCCTCACTCGACCGGGTTCCTCGATTCGACAGGTGGGTCAATTTTTGAATATTTGATGGTCAATTTCTATGAATTTATCACTGGTTCGTATTATTCATAGAATAATTGACCTATTAATGTTAGATCATACGCAAAATATTATAGCAAATATAAATAAATTGAATAAATAAATTTACCGGTCGAGACGAGGAACCAGTCGAGCGAGGGTACTTTACCTTATATAATTCCAAAAATTATGCATCGGTGTGTTTTCTGTAGAGAATGATCCAAAAAATAGACTTTAGAAACCATTCCCGATCGAAAAATCTGGATTTTTTTTGTTGAAAAAAAAAAAACAGTTTTGACAATACTTTTACAAGATTTTACATAAAAAACTAACGAATATAATTTAGCGATAAATCTTGGTAACTATCCTTCCAATATTCTTTTTTTCAATAACTAGTCATAGGAATTTAAAAATAAAGAGGAAAACTCTTTTGGTCTGTTCGGTAAAACGTTTTCTATAATTTCTTTTTCATTTTCCAAGATCTAAAATAAAATTTTTAAGTATTTCCTTATTAAAGATTTTCAAAAATGACAACGTCTATAGTCAATTTATTTTAAGAAAAATAAATTGTATGAAAAAATGGTGATTTTTACTGAAATCTATATTGCATTAGCTTTCCTATGGTATAATATTATTGGAAAAACTCCCAGTAATTTTCCTGCACTCTGAAATTTCCTGAACTATTTTAAATACAAAATAGAGCAATTAAATAACTAAGTTCTAAACTAATTAAGGAAAAGAATTAATATATTTATGTGTTAATAAAGTTCAAGTTCTGAAAAATTGCTCAAAATTCCATATTGTGATCCTAAATTTGAAACCGGTTTAAAGCCAGTAACCGGTTTCAGAGCCATCCTAAACCGGTTAAACGTCTATCCTAAAAACCCGGTTACAGTAGAGTCTCGCTATAGGCCATCGCTCTATACTCCACAATTTATCGACCGTTGATTTCAAAACACTGATTTTATGTTAGGTTATGTTTTTTAGTATGCGACATGCATAATTATTTTAATATTTTTGGCAAACTTTATTAAGTAGTTGTGATAATTGTGATCCACACTGAAGAGAGCAAGGACAAGTACCACAATCGCAAAGAAAGTGGAAGCCGTCGAGTAATTTCAATACTAAAAATCGTTGATAATTTTAAAAAATTACATGGACTATAGTGCGACCCAAGTGTCAAATTTGAAACCAAATATGGACTATAGCGAGACTCTACTGGCTCTACTGTATTTGTTATCACTAGTCAAAATGGTGTTTTAAAAAGTGACATTTGTCAAAAACATTTTAATATCCCTACAATAAGTAATTTCTACCATTTAATTAATGATAACTTCTTAAATTTTTAACTATCTTAATAGTTTAGTGTTAAAAGAGAATTGTAGAATTCACATGAGTCCTTTAATTTTCATTCGACGATAAGTTACAGCTGTCAGAAGAGTGATAAAAATTTCTACGTGTCACTTACTTAACGAGAATAAAAGAAGGATTACTCTACATTCCTTGTATTTAAATTTATAACTTGAGTATTAGTTTTTCTACCTTGTTCCAATTTTATGAAAAGTGTAATGAAATGAACACTTTCAGAAAAATTTAAAAATGACATCTGTCATTTTAATATTCTATACTCACCTCAACGAATCAGAAATGGCTTTAATTTTCTCGAATTTAAATTTAAAATATCTATTAAGTTTAGCGATGGGTACCGATGATATGGAAAGGAATACCACTGAATATCCCCAAGGGCCTTTCATGTGGTCACAAAATGTGTCTGTCACGTAAAAACTGGGTGAGATGTCGGTAATTCCACATTGAAGCCCTACAGATAGTAATCGATGTGAATTGGTGTCCTTGTGGAGTTCAAAATCAATGACATCGGAGGATTGATGGGGTATTCTGTCTTATCTGGAACGCTTCAAAATCATTCTCTAACTCTTTTTCATAGTGAGAACTGTCCATAAATTGTCATTGGATTACCTTTGGCGAACATTGGAGTGCGTATCGAGAGGCTCTCGAATGGTATTGTAATTGAAATGTGTCACGGTATTTCGCATTGAATATGCTAATGAGTGGTTAAACACTCATCAAGTCGTGATTATATAAAAAAAATCCACCGGTTCCCATTTGATCAGCCAATCGATATTATGGGGTTTTGAATTGGATGGGAATTGGGAATATCCGGATAAATTAATTATTAGGTTTATCACCGACCAATGGATGGATCACTGTGTTGAATTAGAAAACCACAAACATGTTTTGACCAGGGATGATGAGTTTTGCGCTTCACTGACCCATACGAACCAACTATACATATTTACTGATGACCTTTCACCTTTTTTTTTACAGCAATGAAAGCGGCAATTCTTATTCAGCGATGGTATCGACGATATCTAGCACGAATGGAAGTGCGAAGGAGGTTTTCATGGACCATCTTTCAGAATCTCGAGTATGCTGGTGAACAAGATCAATTGCGTGTGAGTTAAAGTTTAAACTTTAATATTTAAAATATAGAATTTTTAAGTGTAGCTACTACTTAACCCTTTAACGTCTATTGAGTTAACCGGTAGGGCAGTTAACCACCCATACATAAGTAAATGTTTTTTTTTCAACATATTTGTAATTATTTTGCATATTTAATATTAACATTAAACCTACGAAGATCGGGCAAATTGACCGGTTTATAAACTTTTTAAAGGGGATTTCTAGACATGCATTATTATTTTTTTCTTGTACGGGATGAGGTTGTCAGTCCCATGCCTGTGGAGTGGAATCAAGTGCAGTGAGGCTCACTGGATGCAATACAAATACCTTTAACGCCAGAAAAATTCCTGGTGACCTAAAGGGGATTCGAACCCGGGACACTTGCATCATAGTGCGAGTGCTCTACCACTTGACCCAATTAGTGCCCAAAAAAATATGCATGTAATATATTTTTAAGTGTTTAAATTCTATTTTTTCCTATTTTTTCAAGAAATATTTGTTTAGTATCCTACCTACCACGGTCTGTCATTTGACCGACCGTCCTAAAAAAAGCGATCAAAAATGGTCGGTAGATTTAGGGTTAAAAAGACATATCTCGATTTTGGTTGATTTTGAAATATTTCTATTTTCTGATGAGGAATTCATTAAATATGCATATTAAATGTGCATAGAAAACAGAGTGGTGCTTTTCTTATTAACCCCATTGAAACCAATTGTTTAGCTATTTATTTATCGTTTGCTCTTTATGAGTACGATTTGGGTAGAACAAATATAATGTAGATGATATAATTGGGAAATTAAAGATAAATATGTATTTTATCTAAATTTGTAAGATATAGGATGTTGTTCAAATTTTTTCACTTAAAAAAACATTGGAATAATCATTAAAATTTTATTTCCCTCGTTGAAAATTATCTTGATAACATTTATTAGAATACGACCTCATCAAATAGAATAACTACACGTAATCCTAAAATAGTAAAACTTAGTGTGAAAAGTTTTAAGTAGGACGTAAAACTCTTAAACTCAATTTACAATTACTCCATTGAGAATCAGTCTATCCATTGGTTCTTAAAGGGTTAAACGATGTCTCCGAAAATTAACGTAAATAATATAATATTTCTTAAAATGAATTTTCAGAATATATATTTTTACATGAGATATCTAATATTTATGCAACATTGCAATGTCCATTTTTGACAATGGGGTTGGATAAATTAAATTAAAATATTTTCCAAGAGAATGCTCAATAATTATGTTTAATTCAAAAGTATAATTGAAATGGTTTCCATTTTTTTTTGAATAACCATTAACTCTTAAATAAGCGATGATTTATTTACAAATCATTGCAATTTCAAAGAAATAAATATCAATTTTTAAATAATACCAATTTTAAAAGTGAAAACATTTGAATATTTTTTTTCTATAATTTTAACACGAAGTTTGCCCAACATTCACAACAATCTTTTTTTAATTGCATGGTGAAAATGGCAAAACCCCTTTGCACCGTAAATTTAATTTTATTTCATTTGCGCGTTAAATTTCAAAATATCACGTATTAGTATATAATGTATATTTTTTTAGTTGTTTTTATATTCACCCTAATTGACTTAATTGAATTACAAATGCTTGTGATGGAAATATTTAGCAAATTGCACCAACTCCCTTGTGCTCTTCTTCGTTTGTTTTATCTGTGTACTCTCGCTTTTGCGTAATTGATTAGGAGGTCTGTAATAAAAGTTATTTATGCAATTAAAATTGTTTTTTTTTTTTAAATATATTTTTTTATATATTATGTATTTCGTTGCAATTTATTTGAATGAGTATGTTGAACATATACCAAAAGATATATTTTTCATTCCGTGTTTAATTAAGAAATATATAGGGGATATTGCCCATGCTTGATACCATAGGAAGCTTCGTAATGACTAAATTTTCTATGTTTCACAATATATAGGGGAAGATTTTGCAGGTTCGTATTAAAAAAGGAGTCCAAGATTTAAAATTTTTTACTGTATGCCATACAAACCGAATCAATTATATCACTATGTCAAAAAAATCTCTTACTTATTGGGTTCATAATTCTGCCTCACAAAATTTCTGGAGGTCCTTGGATTTTCCTCTACAGGAAAATGAAAATGTAGTAGCATTTTTTACGAATGTGTCCGGTTTAACTCTGCTTCGTACCATTTTTTCAACCTCTGTAGGCCTCATTTTACCCGGAAACATCACACCGGACACAAAAATTTGGGCATCACTACTTAGATGGAACTTTCATCTACTTGTTTTCACCATTTGTAGGAGGTATCACGCATTAAAAAATCAATTTTAAGCTATTTTTCTAACACATGTTTTTGACACTCGGAAAACCATTTATTCCCTGCATTCTGACAGTCAGATAAGAGCTCGGTTAGTTGTGATTCTCTTATAATCACACCTATTGTAATCATCGGATTTTCTCTGATACCTCCAAGCAGTCTTACAGAACATATTTAGGATATAACTGATTTCGAAAATGACCAGCCACCAATTTAAAATGAAATTGAAAATGTTTATTTTACCCTGAAGTATTGATCCGAAATCGGTGTAAAAATTATGCTTTTTAGATGTATTGGGGGTTAAAGTTACCCTTTTTCATATTAATTTTACCCCTAAAAGGGTCTAAAATTAATATTAAAAAATGTTGATATATTTTTACACCTAAAAAGTGTTAAAGTTATGAGGAAAAATGATTAATCGCACCCCTGTTTTTTCTCAGTGTACCTAAGAAAATAATTTACCACTTTGGAAAATGAAAGAAAATATAATAAAAATTGACGCTATGTCAAATTTTCTGTGTGAAAAACTTTGCTTAACTTTTCAAATGTTCTTTTTAAATGTTTCAAAACACAAAGGTATAAAGTTATTCAGTTTTATGGAATGCTTTAATATTAAAGCTTAGATCGTTCAGATTATGCCCCTTAAATTATTTCACAAAAATAAAGTTGTATAATAGTCAAACTCTTGTCAAATTCTTGGCAATATTGTACTTTGAAAATCCATATATTTCGCCAAGCTATTTTTTAATTCGTGAGTTTTTTATGTTTACCGATTTACAACAGCAAAGTGCTTGAACTTGTCATTTAAATGCTATATCTAAAAAGTACCTTTGCATCATTTACCATTTACCTCCAAAATAGTTTCAAAATTGAATTGATTTTCGGACAAAAAATAATTATGTGTTCATAACCGGTTCATTAACGGTTCACAATCGATCTGAACAGATTCTTAAATTACTCAAAAGATCGTTCTATATCAGAAAAAGTCGCACCTTTTGGGATAAGTTAAGAATTAAGTAATGGTTTTAGGAAATATTTTTGTTATTGGTAAATATCTTATGTATGAACTACCCTCCATGTTGAGTGCTAATAGTAATGTTCTGCCGCGATGATAAGTTGAGGAACAAATGTGTTAAAGTTGTCGTTTTTTGCACTTTTTTGAATGATCACCGGTAAATACTCAATTACTGAAAATTGAATTTCGGTTAAGTTTATAGTCTAGGATTTGTTCCAAGCTTTTAGAATGTAATAGGAGAAATCGATAGTTAATTCCGTTATCAAATGTTATATTGTTCAAACTTTGCAGAAGAAAAGTTTAACACTGGAAAACTGGTAAAAGAAATGATATTACGTCATTGACGTACCATGGACGAAATGTTTATCAGGATAATATCTAAAACATATCTAAAAATAAAAGAGATTATTTAAGCCGTTTTGAGAAAGAATTGTTGGAATGGATGAAATATTATGAACTTGTTAATTATCCTAGAGTTTACACACAGGTGAACCCTTCGAACATTACAAGTTGCTATCTTTCATCGTTATACATCTAAATCAGATGGAAAATGAGAAATTTCTAAGACGTGTTCCCCAACTTACCATCGCGGCTGAATCCCATTATTAGCACCGAACGTTGACAGTAGTTGTCAACGTGACAAGAAAATATTCTAGTATAACAAAACATTTAACTTAAGAATTTCCCTAAATTTCATTTTTTTCTTAAATGTGCGACTTTTTTGGGATAAAGATTTTATCCAAAAGTGCGACTTATTTTGATACGAAAGGAGTATATGCTACTTAGAACTTTAATATTCATATCTTTAGTGGGAGAGGTGGCTACTTTAAGCGGTGGAGCTTCATTGAAATACTTTTTTTTGTATATTTCTAATGGAACCTAGGCCTTACCATAATTTAACTTAGGATTATATATAGGGGAAAGCGTTCAGGCTTCGCTCACGCTCTGGCTTTGTACTCTTAATTTTTTTCCATATTCCTTAATGGATCTGAGGAACTTTTTGAGGACATATGTGACTTAAGACTACCTATTAAATTATATTGCCATAATTTCAGATTCATTAAACCATTAAAGGAATATGCGAAAAATATGAAGTGTTCTAAGCCAGAGTGTGTGCGAAGTCTGAAAGCCTTCTCCTAATAATTAAGAAAAGGAAACTATTTTTTTTCAGCGAGATGTTCTGTCCTACAAAGCAGACAATCCGATCCGCACGGTCGATATGCGCTCCTTTTACTTTCTAATAGGATATTCTTATTCATGACTGAAATATTCGTCTTAGAAAATTTCCCATATTTATTCGAAAATGACAAAAGTATAGTGTCTTAATAAAAAAAAGTCTCGTGGTTTAAGTTTTTGTTATAGAACTTTGAAATAATGTGAATAATATTCTTTATTTCGTTTTGTTTTATTTTCTCTGTACATTTTATAATGCACTACATAAGTTGTAATAATTTTCGTAACGGTTCATAACTTATAAATAAAAACACGTAATTACGTGAGGAATGTTTTCTTTCCAATTTATGTCTGGAACTCGGCGTCAAACGCATTTTCCAAAGCATCGAAATGAGATTACACGGAATTTTCCCTTGTGTCGCCTTTCTTAGTCATCGTACTTTTCTAACTGGGCGCTTTTGGGGAATGAGGGTATAGGGTGGTGAAGATAAGCGGATTGGAGGGATGGATTTTGTGAAGTCTTCTTCAGTATTTCGAGACGATTACAAAATACCGAAATCATGGGAACTCAAATTAAGGCGCAAAAAAAGGAGAAAGTTGGGGTGAATATCCACACGCTCGCCGGTTTTTTTTTCGTGCTTACTTCTCCACGATTGAATGGAGTTTCATTGACTCCGGGTTTTGGTATTCTGTGGAATACCATCCGGCGGAAGTGAATTGAATTTTTTTTGTGAGTAGGAAAACTTTAGGCTGAGTCACGTTGTGGACTCAATGGACAAAACACACACACCATCGATTAGCACTTTGTTGAATATCCTGCGGAAAACGGATGAGTTGGGGCAGAATAAAATCATGTCATGGGAGCATATTTTGGTATGTTTTTCCTACTTTATTTTCCTATGTAATATTGGTCAGTCTGACATGCTTTACTACATGGAGAATCCATTTTTCCAGCAAAACACGAAAACCACATCGTCATTTTCGATAGATTTCTTTTGGCAGACAACGAATTTTGCTTTTTTGTGTGAAGGAATTTTAGGACTTTACCATTAAATTTTGGAGGAGACCTCTGAAAAAATGTAACTGCAAAGGAAATAAAAAATCTGTATTTTTCCTCTCAGAGAAAAGAAATATTTTGTAAAAATGTTCGTAAATGTTTGTGAATTCCTATGGGGGAGTTACAAAATGCTTGTGAATCGTAAAACCCACAAACCTGTTCGCAAAAGTTTGTACTTTTTTTTACAAACATTGTTGGTAACCTGATCATTTGACGAACATTTTTTGTACTTTTACAAACATTTGTTCGTAAATGTTCGTAAACACACAAAAAATGTTCGTAAAATTTTGTCATTTGATCGTAAATGTTCGTAAAATGTCCGACAAGAAAACAAACAATTACGAACAAATGACAAAATTTTACGAACATTTTTTTGTGTGTTTACGAACATTTACGAACAAATGTTTGTAAACGTACAAAAATGTTCGTCAAGTGATCATGTTACTAACAATGTTTGTGAAAAAAATACAAACTTTTACGAACATGTTTGAGGGTTATACGATTCACGAGAATTTCGTAACTCCTCCATAGGAATTCATAAACATTTACGAACATTTTTACAAAATATTTTTTTCTGTGTATGTGAAGTTATATAAAAGTTTCATTACATTTGAAAAGGTGTTAAGTTGTCTAAAATGTTATGAATTGTATCACTATTATTATATAAATAATTTTGCAGTATTAATGATATTTATTAAGTTGTAGTGGACAATAATTAGTTATTAATAAATTTATGAGATGTGCATGTTTATTGTTTCCGACATTTTAATTAAAATCCTGATTAAATATTTCCCATAATTATTTTAAGAGGTTGATGTGGTTGTAAACTATATGTTATATAGAATTTTATTGAATTACTAATGGGTTATATATAGTTGGAATTTTATTTGTCTCTCAATAAAAGATGAGTGTAAAATTTTTATAGATTTTGTTTTTGAGAGAATGATTTTTAATAGGTACCTATTACAAATCAATAATCCACGTGTAAATAATTGAAGAATAATCCTGAAGGAAAGTTTGGATGGTGGTATTCTAGGAAATATTTCAAATAATTGATGGAAAATTGACGTTTTTCAGTTGTACAACTTCTTCAATGCTCTACTCACGCACATTCCGGACACCGTTTCTAAGCAGACGGACTCATGCGAAAGCTCCAGGTCATCATCGACAGGTGAGTTAATTTTTGTGGAACTTTCATGGATGTAGGTCAACAGCTGTTGACGGTTTGTTTTTGTAGAGGGAATCGATATGAAGTTCTCAGATGAATCAGATGAGTTGGCAGAAGAGGGAATCAGTGGCCCGGAAAAGCAAGCATATCGTGGGCCTCATATCACATTTCCACTCACGAAGAAGGACCTCGATGCCCTCATAGATCTCTTCCGGAAGAAGAAGTACAACCGCCTCCATCCTAAGTACGTGGCCGGAATTTTGCGGGAGGCCAAGGCGCGCCTTAAGCGCCAACCAAATCTCAATCAAGCCTCCACAGCCATCTCCAAGCAAGTTACCATTTGTGGGGACCTGCACGGGAAACTCGATGATCTCCTTGTCATTTTCCATAAGGTGAGCATCATCTCATCCATTAATTCATGAGAAAAAATCTTGAGAGCTTCCTGCGTGCCATCTCAAGTATCATATTTTTCCCCTTGGAATTTTTTCTCGAGGACTGATTTAAATTCCTCAAGTTCTTGTGTATATACTTGGAGATATGCTTTAAAGAATTATTCCGTAAAGGAGATCATTGCGCACTGAAGGAAAAAATATTATAATCCAATTCGTCGGAGTAATTTGCATTTTTCCAGTAAACAGATGATAGATAGATACTACTACTGAGTCATAGTTGCGGCCATGGTCGGTTTACATACCGACCGCCACAGCTGATTTAAAAACTAGCTAAATTAAATCTCGGGGCTATATAGGAAGATTAAGTACAATATTACCTTAATTAAACCAGTTTTTACTGGTATTTTAGAATTTAGGAAATTTTGAAAACATATTTACAAACAAAAGTTATTGTGCGTTGGGCATAAAAATTTACTGTATAGCAAATAACTGGAGGCTTACAAAAAATATCCTAGATACCTTCAATCTCAATCTTCTACTTTGCAATCATGAAAATAATTTTGGGTAGCTAGGAAAAATTGTTTTCTTTATGGGACACCGGTGTTCCAATCGTCGTTAAAAGGTTAAATTTATTTTATCAAAGGACTTAATATTCCAATTGAGTTCCAATTATTCATTTTTAAAAAATGCTCTCATACGTCAACTTCAATTTACTTGCAAGACAAGAAAGAACCCGTCAAATAATTTTGTCAGATATCTTTAAGATTTCTGCAGAAAATATCTACACCTCTGCCGAAAATCTGCCGAGAAATCTGTAGATATTCCTACGAATTTTGTTTGGGCTGGGGACAAAATTCGTCAGAAATTTTTGCAGATTTTCTGACGAATCCTGGTGCATACTCTGACGAATTTCTGTAGATATTTTGCCGATTTTCTGTAGATTTTTATCTACATTCCAGACTTTCCAGACAGCTGTGTCTGAAAAGATGGAATATTTTTCACTAAAGTTTAAATAAAGAATTCTGCGACGCCGTGTTATAAGTAGAGAATAGTGAAGTGAAAACTTTAAGCAGAGTGTCGAACTAAATTTCGTGTTTTTGTATCATTTCATGGGCGATTTTCAAGAAATTAGTATTTTTGTCTTGAATCTTTTTACTCTTCTAAAATGTTTAATCAGTAATGCTTGTTAAGCAGAGCATACCATTTTCTTTGTAACTTCTACAGTTTCTTGATAAATCAACAATATTTTTGTTGAGACAATGGAGACTATGTAGATTTCTTATGCCGAAATTCTGCCGCAAATCTGCAGATTTTCGGAAGAATTCCTGCCGAAAATCTACAGATTATCAGGCAGAAATTCTGCCGAAAATCTACAGAATTTCTCTAAATGTACTAGAATATACCGTTACAATTCAAAAAACCTCTGAGTAAAATCGGCAGGTAGAGCAATGATTTGACGGGGAATTATCAGATCGAAAAAAACTTGTCCAGATTCATATTAAGAGTAGTTATAAAATAATCGACTCTCGTTTAAAATTTTACAGTTTTTTGTAATATTACTTTTACGCGAACTTTTCAAACAACCATGCAGTTGAAGTCCAAAATGCGCATTAATACAAGAATCATTGAAAAATCCATGTTATTGTTTTTGTAGACTCGAGTAAAGGTCTCTACACATTAGGAGCAATTTTCGTCAAAAATTGCTTTTTTGAAAGAAATTGCCTGCCGTGTGGAAATGTCAAAATTCTGTCAAAAATGCTATTTTTGACGAAAATTGCTTCCAATGTGTAGACCTTACTTGCTCATACCTGCTACTCCTTATTAATAAGAACAAATTTTTTATGTACTGGACCGGTGGCAGCCAAAATCCCGAAAGCCGAAATCCCGAAAGCCAAAATCCCGAATGTTCAAAAATCCTGAAGAGGATGAAATTATATGGAGGAAAATGTTTAGAATAATTTTCCAAGCCACAAAAGATTTCCCTTTGCCTCCAGCAAGCGCGGGCCGAATCGTGGGAGTAGCTGTGACACTTTTAAGAATTCGGGATTTTAGCTTTCGGGATTTTGACCGGGACCCGTACTGGACACACCTACGACTTAAGCAGAGAGACGGCTTTACGTAATTATACTCGAAATAATGATTAGACTACATTCCCATCAGTTTCCCACTAAGCCGTCTCTCGGCTAAAGCCGTAAATCTGTCTAGGGCATTTGCCTCATTTAGATCATTTCAAGAAGTTCAAAACTGATTTTACGTGTCATTTTGTAATTGAATCATGAGTTAGATTTAGATGTTTCACCATGATTCTAAATTGAAACAAGAGGATGATTAAAGTGGACTGAAGCTCGGTGTTTAGTTTCAAAGCAAACCGAGCATGAACAACTTCGTGAGTCAATCCAGAGATCTTCTGCCAAATACGTGATGCTCACCCTGTTTACCCGTTGCATCATGAGGTCTTCCCTTATATGGGGATGGTAGCGATGGTATAGAAAGAGAATCTCAAAATTATAATTTATTGAGCATTGTGCATGAAAAGTTTCTAAGTTTATATGCTAATTTGATTTTTCTAATTTCAATGAAATTTCTTTTGTGAAAAATTCTTGCAAATTTTCCAGTTATGTGAATTGTATTCAAAGTGGGACGTTGAAAGAAATTTCTTAACTATGTAGTGCAACTAATGTGCTCTGCAATGATATTTGGGCAGAAATTTATACAAACAACTTCTGAAAGCGATTGAAAAAAATATTTAATTTAATTTCTTCAGACCACTCAATTTTTTTCCAAGTGCATTTTAAACTTGTGAACCGTGAAATCTGAATGCTGTGAAAAATATTTCATGTCTCAAAATCCATTGATTTGCAGACACGAACATTGGCTTCTCTTGAAATCGCAAGGTCAAAAGGGATGGAAATTCATTTTCGTCTCTTGATTTTTTTATTTCTTATTGAAGTAAATGAAACGAAATATGTGTGAAATATTTATAGTTTATTCTTAACATGTGCACGAAATCACCTGAAAAACATTGTTTCAGCAAGCTGCTAAATGAAATTTCCAGAAAACCATTTTAATTGAAAGCCACAATATTCTCCTGGATTATTTATGACGATATCGTGCCAGTTCCTAAAGCAGACAACAAAATAGATCTGACATGAGAAATTTGTGTACATGGGGATAGATAGAAGCAAATATTTTCTTTTCTTAACCTTTCCCCCATGTCCAAGGCATTGATTGAGGAACGTGCAGAAATTTATATTTGTACTTTTTTGTTGAAAGCAATGTTTCGTTCTTGTTGAAAAGACTTTCTCCTTGTAATTTTCCTCTCGACAATTGATAGTTTGTCAGTTGAAATCGTTCAAATGCTCCCCTCTTCGATACATCGAAATGTACGTTTCCAATAAAAAGAATTTGCTGACAAATAAATGTTACCCAGAAAGGGGATGACTTTTTCTCGCAGCAATTTCATGAGATACAACAGTATCAAGTTTCAATCCTAAAAGGTACTGAACTGCTTCTTTTGAGAAATTTCGGGATACAAAATTCACCCATAACAAAATTTTCCATTATAAGAAATATAAATGAGTTTAGACTTTTTAATCAATGTATTTTTAAAAGTAATAGGATGTATCTTTTGCTTTGGCAATAAATATAAAGTGACAGGACATAATGTAAATAGATTTGCCGAAAAAAATTTTTGGAAATTTTAATTTCTATGTTTTCAATTTGCAAATTACCGAATCTGATATACTTCCCTGATTTTTTTGAGATATTTATAAATTAATAGCAAATGCCAACTAATAGTGGACATAGAAGTTTCAAAGTCGATATCTATAACATTTTAGATTAGACCTATAAAAACAAATTGAAAAAAATGGCATTGTATAAATGAGCAGTAAAAAGTTAAAATTGAGCAGTAAAAAAATTTGAAACAGAGATATTATCGTCCAAATTTTTGTAAAAGGGAAAATAAATGGCTTTTCATTCTATCTGCAACAATTTTAGATGTTAAATGTATAAATAAGACCCATTTTTGTAAAGATTTAGCTTTTTTACTGACCATATTAGATATTTTACTGTTCATTTTTAATTTTTTACTGCCCATTTTGGATTTTTTACTGCTCGTTTGTTTTTTGCATTAAAGAATTAATTTAAGGGGCGAAGCGCAGGGTAAAACACACCACCCCGAAAGACGACCCAGAAATCGTTAAACATTATTTTTCTTGAATTATCGTTTAAGCAAAACTCAAATAAGAATATTGATTAAAACGAGTTATTAGATATCCCTTTAAAACCGTGCAATAAAAGAGAATGATTTTAAATCAATGACGAAAATCAATCATAATTATTAGTTCAAGCGTTTCGCAAATTTCTTTTTAATTTCAATATTTTTATAATAATTAATAATTCACAATCAATTTGCTCCGATTCATAGATATGACTTTAAAAATTTTACAAAATTTTAAAGGAGTAATACAATTGCATTTCGAATAATAATTTATTTTTAATCCATCAAACCTATTGAAACTGAAGCGGACTGGTCAGAGACACCAATACCTTTTGAACGAACTTAAATTTTCCCCAATCGGTTGAGTAATAATGTTCCATAGAGTCTTTTAACTTTTGACTTAAAAAAAAGATGACGTTTTTCGTATTTGTCCGCATAGTCAACTTCTAAGCTACCCCCCGGCCAATTGTTTTTTTATATTAAGTTATTGAAAGAAAACTCATAAATTGATTCCAAACTCAGCTTATACTTCGAATTTCGAAAAAAATATTTAGATGGAAATCTAGTATATTTGTTCCTCTTTACAAGGCGCGCCACAATTGTGATACATCTCGCGTAAAACGGTCTTCAGACTAGAGGTTTATCCCAGTTCCCAAAGGTCTCAAAGTCCTAAATGGCAACCAATTTTATTGCTCTTTCAGAACCTAATAGATCATTTTCCCCTAATAATCCAATCCTAAATTAAATTTTCTAAAATATCTTGACTGATAAGAAATTATAACAGTTAAGCCATATGGTTAAGCCTTAGGTTTGAAACCCGTATAACGGTTACGAGTGCAGAAAAATTACCATACGAATCTGTAGGGTAAAATGAGGTAATTTGAAACCATTTAAAATTTGGGACATTTGAGATTTTTTCAGTGTTACAGAGATTTAACCCTTTAACGACGAGACACTTTTTGCGGACTGAAAATTAACAATAAAAATTAAACTGAGAAACATAATCAATGATAAGTCTTACATCTAACCTTGGAACGTCCAACAGAGTCTGATTTGGTGTATTTAAGTGTATTTAAATTTAAGTAATTTTTCTGACAATACCAATGAATAATATTTTTCGCTTTAATGAAAAATATTACGTATGAGTATTGTAGTTTTTATTGCCAAAAGGGTTTTGTATAAAAAAAATTGGAAGTATAAAAAATAAATAAAATAAATTATGAATTTGGGAATTTACAAATTCGCCATTTTTGAGCTTAAATATTTACTACATAGCAAATAGCTAGAGACTTGCAAAAAATATTCTAAATTCCTTCAACCTTCTACTTTACAATTATGTACAGACATAAGAAAAAAATAATTTTAGGTAGTTAGCAAATATTATTTTCTTTATGGGACACTGGTGTTCCAATCGTCCTTAAAGGGTTAAAAGGAAAAAATCTGTCCCTTTTCTTCTTAATCGTCTTTTTCTTCTATTTTGCGGTCTTTGTTTCCTCTTTGCTCATCTAAAACAGTGAGAAAATCTCAAGTGTCCCAAATTGTTAATGACTCCAAATTACCGCCTTTTACCCTATGTGATTGTGAGAAGGTGGCTTCAACTTCGAAGGCCACCCACCAGAGAGTAGGCTCTAAGCATAACGTCGCTTTTGTAATTTACATTGTTGTAATTTACTCGTCATGCAAATCAATATTTTTGAAAAATGTACGGGGGACTGGGGTACATAAATAATTATCCAGCAAATGAAATTTGTCGTAGCGCATAATTTATGAAAAATGTTTGAATCAGACTGGTAAACATTTCAATGAATAGGGAGAGAGGTGTTTACTTAAAATAAATGGTTTACTCTATATTTTTTTTAAGGAAAATTATAAGACCCCAAAATCTAATTCTATCCCTTGCTAATTCTGCCCTGGTTTCCTCTATTTATATGTTGTATACATGTTACAAGAATTGTTACAAGATAGGTTTCTCAGATTTTCCAAAAATGATTTTGCAGGGATAGGAAATATTTGGGGAGAAATGAAGGTTTTGTCAATGATCCTTAAATGGACTTATGAGAGTCTCTCAGAGATCTCAAGTCATTATCTATAGCCGTTAGCTCTTTGGCTCCTACGAGCGACTAGGCGGACAATTTAATATAAGTTGTCAGAATACTGTCAGAGTATTATATTTGTTAAGCTTATATTATATCTCAAAAATCGAAGTGATTTTAATCTGATGCAGTTGCCTTGCGGTGTACCTCCGAGCGCCAATGTAAATGAATATTCTATTGTATATAACACTAACTTCCAAAACTTTTCTACATTTCCTGGTATCATATTTTTTTAACCGTCCAAAAAATATGATTCTTGGTATGTCTTGTAAATTTTATTAACTGTAATCCCCCGTCTTTTGGGTCAGATGGAATTTTCTTCTGTTGGAAATGTACATATACACGCAAAGTACAATTGGCCCCATTCTTGTCGAATGTCGTGAGATGCTCGTATTTAATTTTGATGATGGGTCTAAATATATTGTACTAAGCTCCGAACCCTATTTGAATGATATTATATTGTGTAAACTGGAATGAGATGATATTAATGTAATTTTCGCCGCTTTACACCCACAATTCATAAATTCCTCCAGCAAAACCATCTGAAAATAATACTTAGCCATAACATTCTTGGCCATATTTTCTCGTATCTTGCACGCGTCTCTTGGGTGGGTGAAGAAAAACCACTAAATGAACGGAAATCGTCTTTTCGTGCGTAAATATTGAATAACATTTTCCACCCTCTGGCAAATGCTGCAGAAGCATTTTATCTCAACAGTCTCAGAAGTATGACCAATATATTTTTTCCCAATTTAAAGAAAGAATATTTCTTTAAATTCGTAAATGTCCCAGACATTATTTGTTTTATTGTAAATCTGCCATAAATTTTGATGAAGCTTTTCAGAATGTTCAGCAGAGCATTCCTAATGACGCGATTTAAAACTTATTCCATGAAATATGTTAAAGTGATGTAGAAAGCATAAAGCGTTAAGATGTGTTGTGCAGATGCTTTTGTAAATTTTGTGCTGAAATAGTTAAGGTAATGTAAACCGCGCTAAACAATGTGGATGTTCCCTGAATAAGCTTAATTTTAATTCACTGAAATTTAGTATTGAGGTGTACAATGTCACTGTGACTGATTTTCACCTTGCATATGCAGACAGGCAATGCATATAATCCCCATGAAAAGGATAATAGAACGACAGGGATCGATTGGAAAATGGATTTCAGTGGCGATTACATTCAATTTACTATTTTCCGCGCAATAATTTATTATTTTTCTCAACTAAAGAATTCATTGGATGAATTATGAGACAATAAAAGTTTAGTACTAATTGCCATATCACAAAAAGCAAAAGCTCATTCTATTTTTAAAGTTCCTCTTCAATGTGGAACTATTGTGAAATAAAAATTACCAACCTTATTCATGTGAAAGTACCAATTCAATTTCTGTGAAAATGCATTTTGCAAATTAAGACTGTCTTTTAGAATTTTATCCTCCAACGCCCGAGAGAGGTGCTTTGAAAAAGACAGCATTCCAAATATTCAGAGGGAGAGACACTTTTCCAAGTATTTGAGCGTAATTTTTAGAATTTCTAAAGTGGGAAAAACTCTTGCTGTTGGTGAGATAACTAGTACACATGACACCAAAACCACAGTATTTTCCAGGTACTTGACTCTGGTACTTCACTGATGAATGCTCTTCCGTGAAAATTGGGTTTCATATTGGGAAAACTTATGGGAAAATTGTTATTTCTCAATGTCAATGTGATATTTGTGATTAAAACATAAAACTTTATACCTTAAATTAAATATGTTGAGAATCAAAATTTAATTTTTAGACTTCACAGATATTTTTTCAAGCTATAAATCTTGAGTAGCAACTCAGAAAACTAAATAGTTGGCCAAAAACTGTAACATCAAAATTACAATTTTATACCCATTTTATAAAATTGCTTCTAAGACAGGATCAGACTTATATATTTCAGAGGGATGTATTTTCACTTTCATAAAAAATACTTTGCTCAGTGTAAATTTTAAGGGAAACGAGAAAAATCCACTGGCTAATTCTACCCTGGTTAATTGTACCCCGGTCTCTGAAAAATATTTCTCATTATTCGAATAGATGGAGGTACTGCGTTCACTGTATTCTAGATGCGAAGAACAATGAAAGCATCATATTGACATTTACATTGATTTTCGAAAAACAATAAATAAAGCAAAAAGCCCAGTTTGTTTACTGTGACCATGTGTATATGTTTATATGTATAGGAATTTAAAATTCTAGGAAATATGATGATTCATATTTCATATTCATTTCATATTCATATGATTGCTTTTTGAACGATAATCCAGTGAGAGAAATACCCCTGAATGAAAGTCTTTTCTACACTGAGAATAAAAAGAGGGTGCGATTAACTTTTTTTCGTCATAACTTTAACACTTTTCGGGTGTAAAAATATATCAACATTTTTTAATGTTAATTTTACACCATTTAAGGGTAAAATCAACATGAGAAAAGGGTAACTTTAACCCATAATACACCTAAAAAGGGTAATATTTACACCGATTTCGGATCAATACTGTAGGGTAAAATTAACATTTCCGAAATGTTATTTTAACTTTTTCGGATTTCTCTCACTGTACCCAGAGCATTCGGTGCACTACATGCCTTTTTCAGTGATAGAAAATGTCAAAATTCATCAACGAGCGTAGTGCACTGAAAGCTCTGGTAGAAAAGAAAAGACTTTTATTCTAGGCTTCTTCTTTCCCACTCGACGATAACCGGTTTATCGTTTGAAAGTTGATATTATTTATGTTCTTTGTTTGTAGAGAAGAACGAATCGACCAAACTTTATGATATAATTGGTATATGTTTATGTAATATTTAAGGGTGTTTTTACGAAATATTTTTTTCTGGGTGTAAATAAATTTATTTCCGAAAAGAATAAGCCTGAATTCATTTCAATAAGTCCATAAGTCTTTATTTTATATATTTTCTGTCAGTTTGATAAAATCTTAAAAATGTGAAGTACTCTGATAAAAATCGCTCGTAAAAGTTTTGTAAAATCTCGTAGCCCCATATAGAAAAGTAACGAGATGTTTGGCTACCCCTGTCGCCATAGGGATTTTTGTAAAATCTTTTCATTTTCAACAAGATATCTTGTTGATACCGGATACTGCACATATTTTACTAATAATATACAAAATCTTGTAAAAATTTTGTCAGTATTCTTTTTTTTATTCACCAAAAAATGACGATTTTGTAGTCGGAAATGGTCTCTAAAGTCCTATTTAACCATTTCCTGCAGACAGCATATCGGCTTATAATTGCTATATATAACAAAAAGCATGAAAATCGTAATTATTATATCCACCAAATTGATAAACAATTTGACAGAAAATATTCCAAGGTAATTTTAAGAGAAAGAGATAAAAATGAAAGAGAAAACGATATATTTTGCAACGCCATCTATTGAGAAATTCCCATGAAAACGAGATTTTGACAAAACTTTTACAATAATTTTGTTAATTAAATTTGGTGGATTCGGTTTTAACAAGAAATCTTGTTGAAAATGAAAAGATTTTACGAAAATCCCTATGGCGACAGGGGTAGCCAAACATCTTGTTACTTTTCCATATAAATTGACTTATTTTACAAATTTTTTACGAGATTATTTACGAGATATTTTTTTCAGAGTACGAAAAACGCACTTAAAAGTTTTGAAGCGCTTGCAAATTTGCTTGTCGTTCCTGTATCTTCGTAACAAGTACACTGAGAAAAAACGGGGGTGCGATAAACTTTTTTTCTTCATAATTTTAACACTTTTTAGGTGTAAAAATATATCAACATTTTTAAATGTTAATTTTACACCTTTTTAAGGGTAGAAATAACATGAAAAAGGGATAACTTTAAGCCCTAATACACCTAAAATATACAATATTTACACCGATTTCGGATGAATACTCCAGGGTAAAATTAACATTTCCGAAATGTTATATTTTAACTTTTTCGGATTTCTCTCAGTGTATCTTTAAAAATACTTAGAATAAGCTTCAGATTTTTTGTATATTGTTAGATAGTTTATCTATCGATTTAGGTAGTAACAAAAAAAATCTTTTTGGATCTTGTAATTCAGTTTCGCTTTTTAAAAACTCAAAATGTATGTACAAAATATGTACAAAATTATGCAAGATATCATAAGGAAATCATGATTTTGGAGGAGTGTAGGTGAGAATAAAGGCATTGTTAATGAGTCTTGAGGCTCACTGGGGAATCTTCTGATAAATATCTAGCCTCTATCTCTAATCGTTTGTCCTCTTGATTTGGTGATACCGCAATGCATAGTCGGACAAATAGCGCTACTTAAAAAAAAATCATTTTAGATTTCCAATATTTTGTTAAATCTACGTGTGAGGAGTCGAAATAATTTTATGACGTAAAATCAGTGTGTATGAGATTGAAATATGCTTTATTCTTTCGTTTTTATAAAATATTCTAAATGAAACACTATCACATATTAATCGGATAGACAGGAATTACACGCTATAAAAGTCTAAGTTCTTTTTTTACAGAGATTAGTAAAAGCTTCTTACTTCGTCATTTGAATAATTTTATTTTGCAATTGCTATATCAGTTTTGCTTTTACAAAACAGATACGACAATTGCTAACGCAAGTAGCGACGCTTTTTAATGCTTCTACTACACATTTGAATGGAACTTTTGTTGTTCAGTTCTCTAAATACTTACCATTCGTTGACAGACTTTCCCGTCTTGCAGAAAAACTGTCTTCAATGGTATTACATAAAAGGGAAAAGTGAACGAGAGCTGCCTTTGAGGTCGGACAGCAATTCCATTGATATTTTTATTAGGTTTTGGTCACAAAAGTTTTGCTATACTTTTTGTGTGTGAATAAATATTTGTTTGAGTGTTGGAGAAATTCTCTACACAAGAATAATCCCACTGGGATAGTTGTTTCTCGTATGATTTATCGTTTTTCATCCTTTCGTTTGTTGAGTGAAATTTATCCCAGAGCAATTGTTCTCAAACCCAGAGATGTATCATTTAATGGGGATTTTACGTGTCTTTTTGTCCTTAACAGAATGGACTTCCATCGCCTGAAAATCCTTATGTGTTCAATGGAGATTTTGTGGATCGTGGGAAGAAGGGTCTGGAAGTGTTTCTGCTGCTCTTGGCATGTGTCATTGTCTATCCTGGTGGTGTTTTCCTCAATCGTGGCAATCATGAGGACTCCGTCATGAATGCCAGGTATGGATTCATCCGAGAAGTGCATCAGAAATACAAGGTATGCACAAGAATTATAAATGCTTCTTCATGATGTTATAACCGATGAACTTTGCAGCACAATGCTGAAAGACTCCTTAAGATGATTGAAGGGGTCTATAGGTGGCTTCCTCTTGGAACCATCGTCAACAATCGCGTCCTTGTGGTTCATGGAGGAATCTCTGATTCAACAGACTTGGACTTGGTGAAGAGTCTCGATCGAGGGAAATATGCCTCGCTCCTGAGACCACCAATAATGGAAGGAAGTGCCCCTGGAGTCGATATGATTGACCGTGTTGAGTGGAAACAGGTATGTCCATATTTGTTCTGGGAAAGTTAGAGGAAAGGGCTTCCTAAGTAAATTTATAAATTCAACAAAGAAGTATATATCTCCTTTTCCATCTTTTCCATGTCAACTTGTAGTATTCCGTAATAAGTGAGACAGTGTAGAACATTGCAAACATTGAATAAGCATTCTTGTGATTATATAAGACTGGAATTTATCAAATTCTATTATGACTTTCTCAAAAGCCAAGTTATAATATTTTCAATTCCCTAACAATGTCTAGATAATAGTTATATTCCTATTATTTTTATTTATTATATTTTTTAAATTATTATTATTATATTATTTTAATTTTGGTGTATGGTATGCAACTGGTCTCCTCCTGACAGATGGTTTAATTTAAGTTAATCTATGTAGCTTTCTCTCCCGAAGTATATGATTTAGCGTTGATTTCCTTAAAACCATAAAATTGTGAGAATTTTCAAAATATTTCTGCATTGGATCATTTTTGAATACCTGAAGTGATGTTTCGAAGAAAGATAATTTTTATCCAGTCCAAGCGTATACAAAGGGTTGGCAATAAAAATGAAGGTTATGTTAATGATCTTCGGGTCAACTTATGGGGGGGGGGGTCGAAAGTTTCAAGTCTGTATCTTTAATCGTTTGACCTCTACGTTTTGGATACAGACTAATGGATCAGACGGACAAAGAGTGTGACATCATTTCTCAGAAATTGATTCTTTTCGAAGTATCTCCGATGAATATTCAAGTTCTACTTGTGCTTGGGAACTTTAACATTTGCAAAAAAAAGTTTATGTAATATGCTATTTTACTTAAATTCCCGAACTAAAGAAATTTTAAAACTACGTTATTTTCTGATTAGGAATAACATTCAGCTTGAAGATTTTTTTTGTCTTTCAATGATTCAAAAAGGCATTTTTAAAACCGTTCTATTGCTTTCGCCACTTCGGCTCTCATCTTATTTTAATTTTCTATTATTTCCATGTTAAAATTCCCGCTGAGAATCTCATGATGAATATCAAAATGTTATAATTATAACGGCTTTTGGAATTTTAATTAAATAAAATCATAGAATTTTTCAAGAATTAATTATTATGTGATACATTACATGCATTTATTATAAAAATGATTACATGAGAGTAAACAATATGGATATATGGACTTGTGAGTGAGAACTATCTAGGACTGCGGCGCAATATACTTTAGAAGTAAGGGCCAAAGGGCGGAGTGGAAAAGAATCGACTAACTTAAGTCAATTGATAGCATTAAATCAACAGACAGAAATGTGAAATTAAATAAAAAAAAGCTTCTTTGTAGGAATTTTTCCAGATAGGATTTTTCTGTCAGCAAAAGATTCTTACTTGAAAATGTAAGCATTTGGGAACGAAGCGTTAAAGCGTAAGCGCATTTTCTAACTTTCACTCTTCAAGTTAGGCAATGTTTGAATGGCAGATTATTTAGAAGGGCAAGGAGGAAAATTCTTTTACATTCACTGCTTACCAAAAGTGTTTATGGATTATTGAAAATGTATTTTATTACAATTTAGTTAAAGTAGAGACTTTCAAATACTGAACTTAAATTTCTGTAGGGGAAGGCTTTCAGGTTACACACTATCTTTTTTTTTACCTCTCGATGGCAATATATTTTAATAGCTAATCTTAATGTCCACATTTGCTAAAAAAAATAGGTCTGATTTATTAAAGGAATATGGGGAAAAGATGAAGTGTTGGAAGCCAGAGTATCTGCGAACTTGAGAGCCTACCCTTATGTTGTAGAAATTTTGTATAAGAATGAGAATATTGCAGCGATTATGACAAGAAAAATTCTTAACGAGTATAATCAGTATAATAATGCCAATATTTTTCTATTTTTTCTATATATATTTTAAATAGAAAATCTGATGAATCTTAAGTTTAAATTAAGAAATTACATTGTGCTTTTCTTAGTTTACTCTTAAAATTTCTTTATCCAGAACTTAAACCGTTAGAGACGAACTTCATATTTTTATTGCAAGGGTAACTCTTACTGTTTGGAGTAAACCGACACTAATTTGGGGTTAGTTACATACACACTTTCCCCAGTATGGATTTATGTAGTTTCCAACTGTTTTATATGCAAAATTGCAATTGAAATAGTAGAGTAAATTTTGATCTTGCTATGTGTCTTGCTCGGTTTCTTACAGAAACTTTCGCTCAAAGTTTATAAATTTAATTTTGCAACCATTCATTAAAGTCCTAATTCACTATACATACTTATTTTAATTAGGTTTCTGTAACTCATTAATTCAGAAGCCAAAGGAGATGGAAGTAACGTAGAGCTGTGCATGAATGCCTCAATGACACTATATCTATTAGGAATGACGTTATTTCGTCGTTTGAGTTAACAATAGTCCTGTCCCTGTTTGCCACTTAAAAGCAAAAACGGATAGAATGATTACGGATCTGAAAGCTGAATTGTTTGATGATTAGATATTGGCAGCTTTGTATAGTTGCAATACGGAATGACCAACCAGCGTGAAAGCCAATGCCCAGGGGCTTATGTAATTCACATACTTGCTCACAAGTATTTACCACCAAGGGACGTCATATCAACGGATGGAGCTCTGTTCAATTTATTAATAGCTTCCCTTCAATGCCTACGAATTTAAATCTTCCTTTTGAGGAAAATTAATTAAACTCACATAAAGACCTGTATAGCAGGCAAAATCAGCTGATTGTGTCACGGACTCAAACAATCGGGCAAATGCAGGAGATGCTATTGAAGGTTTGAATAAAGAACTTCACACTTTGGCATATTTCAAATTAACACGTATCACCAACAGATGGTCAAAAGCTTGTAATAAGCTTATTGTAGTTTATAAGTAAAATGATGGTTTTGTTGGAAATGCAAGTAAAGATTAAAATAATATCGAAATTTTAACTTAAAAATGAGTAATATCGTTTTCAAAATTTAGGGCTATAACCTGTATACTACAAATAAAAGAATACAATTCCTACAGTGATTTACAAAACAGATTAGAAAACTTGTTGCAAGTATGGTCTATTCGACTACTGTTAACCCAGCCGATGATCAATATTTTGCCTTCTTTCCTATGATGCGCGCAAGTTCTTATTCTTAATCGGGAGCTGAATATTTCTATTGCTTTTATTCATGTGAGTGGATAGTCAATTAGGGATGCAAAATGGGTTTAAATGGAGGCCTAGGTACAGCGGTTTTAAGTTACTGCTTCTACTATAAAATAAATGGTTGCGGAAAATTCTGGTTTTCGGAAAGTACTGCACGGTTTTGTAAAGATCTCAAATAGGTATGCAACATTTTAAAACAGCATATCTTAAACTTACATAAAGACTAGGGGAGACTGAGGCAAAAAGTCACAAAACGGATATATATATTTTTTTACTAGTTACCCGAGTGCCCCAGAAATTTCTAATTAGCGCAGTTTTATAGAAAATTTACCGCTCTAAAACTTTGTGAAAGTAATTTTCCTCTATTTTGTAAGGAAATACATTTATAGAGCCGTTTTCTTAAAAGTAATTTTGTGAAGATTCTCAAAAATGCTGAGGGAAATAGTACCAATCATGGGGTATTATCACATTTTTATTCGCTTTATCCATAAATTAAAAAAAAAAAACTAGATGACATACTTTCGGAGATCACTTTTCTCAACATATCTTTGTGTTTCAAATAATTTGTCACGCTTTTTGTCTGTCTGTTCGTCTGTCAGTCTTATCCGTCTGTCTTTCCGGCTGTCGCCAGCTTTGGGGCCCAAATAGTTAGAGATAGAGACTTCCCAAGCAGCAATTTTTTCTTAAAATAGTCTTGTAGAATTCCCTAAGTAAGGCACTATAGAACCAAAAATCTATTTATTTACTTATAACGCTCTTGCTTCCATCACTGAGATTACTATAAGTAAAGTGGCGCACTCTTAAGGATCTTAAGTGCTGCTATAGGAATTTCAACAGAAAATTTTCACTTTAAGTCTTTTAAAAGTGCACTAAAAGACTTGTCTAATACTTGGTTCTATAAGGCAGCTATTTTGCTTCTTGGGTTGGGATCTTTGGGGGATCTTTCATAAGCCGATCCCACATTTCCTTTTCCCACCAAAACCATGTTTTTTTTGGAATTGCTCGAAAACCTGTCGTGCGATTTTTTTTCATTTTTGGATATGTTTTAAAAATTACTCAGGCGGACATTTCGTTCTTATACGAAAGTACCGTTGATTCATTCCTAATAATGGGCTGTAGAGAGCGCATTTCTTAACCGAATTAGGGTTCGGTTCAATTAGGGTAAGTGTGCCAAATTGCGGCGTAGTTGCATGCAAGCGCCAAAATCTCAAGTTTGAAATGTAATATCTTTAATAGAAATTGATTTTTTTCATTCCTTCTTCTTTAGGAGTGTTGCTTAGAACCTTGTAGACAGTTTATCGTCTTTATTTACTTTAAAATTATTCTTAATATATTTTAAAATGAATAAAAATGTAGACATAGCTTTGGTGCCCTATTTCGGACACCGTCATTCTCATATTTCCTTGCCCTTCGGGAATTCTTCCAAAATCTTTTTCTTGTCATTTCGTTTGTCGAAGCTACATTTTTTGTTATTCTTTTGCATTGTATAATCTCTAGAGTATGTAAAAACTAAACATTCATGGAAATTCGAGGAACAAAAAATGTGGCCGAAATTACAAGCTGGTCGGAATTTGGCACACTTACCCTATATTACTTCTAAGAAATTTTGAGCAATATTTTGAGTGATTAATTAATCGGTTCTAATCGTTTCAGGACCGGTAAACGGTAAATAATAAGTACTTATGAGGTATAACAAGTCACGAGTTCGAGCACTTCGCAAAGTTCGTGACGCTTTGCCAACTCTTTTCTGCCTTTCAATCACTCAAAATTTTGGACTTTGATTTACTTATTGTTAATTTTGCTTTCAAGAACTCTAGCTCAAGAGCAGTATATGAAATAAATAAATAATAATTTTTTATAACATTTTTGGCCCTCAAAAAAAAATTTAAATTTACTTTATATATAATTATAATATGAATTATGGTTTTGCATTAAAATTAATACGTTTCTTTGTTAATTTGAATGTGAAACCAGACTTATTCTGTTTAAACCCGTTAAAAACATCTTTTTTGTACTAAGTCCACCTTCTTATAAATAAATAAATCAAGTTCGAATAAGTGGTTGAGAGACAAAACTTGTGGACATTTTAATACATAATTGTCGACAATTAATTAGAGGCGTTATAAAATTTTAATTTATAGTGAGAAAGTTACTTTAAAGTTTTGGAAAGGAAGGTTTATATTGGCATATGTCGTTCTAACCGGAAAGAAAATAGTAGAATGACATTCTTTATTATTCTGCAAACAACTCAGATAAAGATAATTTAATGATAAGTATGAACAAAAACCATTTTCTTTTAATAAAAATTTATTTAAAAATGTTTCTGAATTAATATATGGGACGTTCGCAGTGTTATCACTTTAGTGAAAAATCTAAATTAGAAGATAAAGAACATATTCACTACTGAAAAGTTCGATTTGATATTGTAATTTTTACTATGAAAAATATAATTAAATGTTCAAGGCTCTTTATCTCAAAACACCAACATCTTCAAAAAGGATTACAATCTGCAAGGTGGGGCATGCTTAATAAAAGGTGTTTGTGTACAGAAAATCGTCAATCAAAAAGGTGTTTGAATGAAGTGAAACATTATAGTAGCTGGTGTGACTATAAAGACCCATTGGTACTGTTGGTATTGCAAAGGATTAAGCCACTATGTGAAACTCTGGTTGACATCTCTTTTAGAATTTAACGTTGCATATATATTAATTCTAGTTTAAACATGAATAGGAAGTGTTCAGCAAAAGGGTTTATGGTGAAAACCAAGCAAACACTTGGTCTAAATTACTGGATTCTGCCCTTCTATTCCGAACACTGAATACACTGAATATGTCTCTCGCTTGGAATGCAAAGATAATCTAATTGCATATGGCACAAGTTTCAGTTTGTAGATTTTCTCGTATTATGGCCCATTCCGTTTCACTTGAGTGCACTTTGCCTGAACTTATATTTTCTATTAATCATCCCTGGACTCGGAAGATCAGTTGTCTCGGAGTGCCCTCAATTTGATTACGAAGCTTCATCGTAAATTTCACACAATCTTTCCACTCAATAAAAAGATGTCCTTAACTGTCTTGTTGCGAATGGATGACGATGGGTATAAATCGTAAAGAGGAAAATGAGCATCTCGTGGGGAGCTAAATGTATAATTTCCTCTGGAAGCGCAGAATCCGTGAATAGAGTTTTATTGTCGAGGACGAGGAAAATTGTAAAAGAAAATTGACCAAAAAAATATCTCTTTTCTGCAGGTCTTTGACATTCTCTGGAGTGATCCACAACACAACGAAGGCTGTCGCCCAAATTCTCTAAGAGGTGCCGGAACCTACTTTGGACCGGATGTCACAAAGAACTTCCTGCAGAAGCACAAACTCACCTATATAGTGAGATCGCATGAGTGCAAGCCCGATGGACATGAAATGGTGCACGACGGAAGGGTGAGAATGAGACATATAACTCTCTAGCATAGAGCAATATTGCTCTAGGTGAAATTTTACCAATAGCACAATATTCTCTACATTATTCCACAAAATCCCACTCGATTTATGATGCATTGTCTTACTAATTGCATGCACGTCTGACTGGCTAGCTAGAAGATCCTTCTTACAGCTCTACAATTAATTTTCTCATCATGCAGAAAATTTGCACAGAAACTTAATATTGACAGTTTCATTCCACTACTATTCGTGCTATTCGTAGTTGATTTAGAATAATATTATTTCAAAAAATACGTTTGCATTTGAAACTGCCGCCACTACATCAGTTTTACATTGGAGAGTCAGATTATTCTCGTTTTGTGAAATTTCTCAATTTCAAAATCTGCTGAAAATTGATAATTTTGAAACAAATCAATAGTTTGATAACAAGTTAATAGTACTACACAGCATTTCGCATTCAATTTCTATTGGTATCATCTAGTTTGAGTTTAGGTTTATATTTTGGAATTATTCAGAAACTCAGGAGATTATTTTGCATCTGCAGGACGTAAGTGTTTTTCAGAATTTATGATACAGTAAAAAAACACAAGGATTTGCATTGGTAAAACTACAGAAAAACTCTTACACAAATTTAATAGCTGAAGAACATGACTGTAGTAAAGGGCAATTTAAAAAGAAACTATTTACCCAAGAGTTGTATGTTGAAATTGATGATGCATTGAAAGTTGTCGCTTTCTAATCTAATTCCAGAATTATTTTAAGCAGGGGCCCATCAAGGCTAATAAAAAGTGAAGCTATTTTTCGCTTCTCCTTGTAAAAATTTTGCAGATATTGCACCGCAACCTAAACAAATTTGCTCGTAGTTTTTGTATTATTTCGGCGAACATTATGAAATATGTATTTTTAAATAGTTTAATAGCTAACTTGAGGTATGGGGAGAAGGGGTTATTTTGAGCTGTGGGGCTACAGTCTATTACGTTAAAGCCCAGTTTCCTCTGGAAATATGAGGAAAAAATCATGTATCAATGTAGCCTTACAGTTCAAAGTAGCCCCACCTCACTCTAAAATTTAATTTTCTCAACTTTTGATTTAGACGTAAATTTTATTAAAATCGCAATATTGTTAAAAAAATTAACAAAAAAGAAACTCATTATTTCTTACGTATTATTTATCATCACTTTTATATATAAATCTTAACCATTGAAAACTTTAAAAATGTGCAAACCTAGTATTTTCTTCTCAAATGACACAATTGCAAAATCCCAGCAGCGAAAAGATGCTTTACATAAGTCTTACATGATAGTGCATGTAAGCCTTACTAATCAATATCACTTATGGAGGTTTAACATGATATAACCACACTTTTGTCACCTACGTCAGCCTTACTTGTAAAGCATAAGAATGCTATTGGATGCATTTTTATGGTTTTTAAGGATACCTTACATAAATACACAAGTAAATCCAGTAAAGCTTTTGTAAGCAAATTCTGTAAAACTATGCTAATAAATACATGTAAACCATAAGAATTGCATTCATGTAAAGCATTTCAGAAGACAAAAAATGCTCAAGGTAAGCCTTAAAAAAGGACCAACCTGCTAGATATACGTTAATCTGTTTCTTATGGACGTTTAACATTGTATAACTACTTTTTTGTCACCTAAGTAAGCCTTAAATGTAAGGCCGACGAACTTTGCTTTTCATGAAAAGCATTCACGCTTTTCATCAAAAGCATTCGTATCAAAACTTGAAGTGACTCTCATTATTAGAGAAGTCACTCCAGAACATGATCACATGAATCATATTCATAATCATTCATCTTAATAGTAGGTTTTAGTTAAAAACTAAACTACACTGATGAATAGAAATAAAATATTTCATCTGAACCTTTGTAGCAGGACTCCGGTGTAGCTCGCTTGAATTATATCCTTGAAGCGAATTTATTAGCGAAGAAGGGAAAAACTTACACCATGTTGTATTTATGCCTCAAAGGACAGTGTAAACTTTCATATACGTTATCTTTCTAAGTTTCATGAACGCAAAACATGGTAAAGTTTTAGGACAGTTTACGTGTTGATTAAAAGAAAGCTTTACACCTTACTTTACTTAAGTCTTACATGCTGGTGTAACCTTTCAAATACCTTACTTGTTAATATTACGAAAGCAATACATGGTGAAGCCTTTGTATCATTTGCATATTCATTAAAAGAAAGCCTTACACTGTGACTTACTTATTCCTTACATGACTGTGTCGGTGGCAGCCAAAATCCCGAAAGCCAAAATCCTGAAAGCCAAAATCCCGAGCGCCAAAATTCTGAAAAGGCCAAAATCCCGAAAGCCAAAATCCCGAATTTTAAAAATCCTGAAAGGGACGAAATTATATGGAGGAAAATGTTTAGAGTAATTTTCTAAGACACAGAAGATTACCCTTTGCCTCCAGCAAGCGCGGATGCAATCGTGGGAGTAGCTGTGACATTTTTAAGAATTCGAGATTTTGGCCCATTTGGTATTTTGGTTTTCAGGATTTTGGCTTTCGGGATTTTGACCGGGACCCGACTGTGTATACTTTCATATACCCTACATGTTAATTATTTTGAAAGCAATACATTTGTAAAGCTTTCGAATGACTTAAATGTTGTTGAAAACTAGAGCTTGCACGGAGCCTTACAAATCACTATCATTTACATGTAAGCTTTACTTTCGCTGCTGGAATATTAACTGGATGACATATTGTTGGTTGTACGTATTTCACCATTTTTAGTAACTTTTTCAACATAATTTTGACGCATAAGATGTGATCAACTTTTTATTTGAAATAAAATGTTTTTTTTTGGTAATACATAAATAAGATCTACGGATATGCAACTAATTTTCAAAAAGAAAAATTTAAAATTTTTTTGTCATTTTTCACCGGGTTTCCTGTTTTTACATGAGTCAACAAACTTTTGATACTTACTGTAATTGGTCTCTAAAAAAGTACTTTTATGGATGTATTGGTTTTGAATTAATCAATTTCGAGTGAAAATGACTAGTTTCAGTTGACTTATGGCCTCTACAGATCGGAAACAATTTTCATCAAAAATTATCTTTTTAGAAAAGTTTTTACGTTTCTGCTTATAATGACGGGAAATTTTCTTTAAAGAGCATTATTTACTAAAAATGTTCCCAGTGTGTAGAAGCATTTAGAGCGAAACAAATATTCAGTGTAATTTCCATTAAAATATTACACGAATTTTATGAAATTGTCCTGCACTGCCCTATTAAGAAAGATATAACAATTCAAAAATTTTAAAAAATAATAAAAGGCAAGTTGTTTGAGACATGCATGAGAGTGAAGTATTATGATTTTGAAAAAACAAATAACGTGGAAAATGTTTAGTTCCTCATCAAATATCCCCACTCTACCCCATATTTAATTAATTAAAAATCAATAAGTTTTGGAGGTAACGTACTGAATATTTACTACTCAAAAGTAAAAGTGATATGTTATTTCTAGCACATATCTGTAAATGAGAAAGTCATAAATATTCTGGAACAGGAATGGAAAATGTTTTATAACAACCAACAATGTGACGGAGTAGAGGGAATTATAAATCTTTTGAGAAATTCTTGTAATAATATAGCAAGTAAACCATTTTGCGCTATTTCTGATTAACTAAAATTTATTAATTAAATATGGAATCTTCTTAATTCTGCCATGTTCCAAACTGTATGGAATCATCTATGTGCTAGAAATTTATAATATGTTAATGTTAGTGGCTAGGAAATATCTTCTCAACCACTCACTTTCCTTTTAGCATTTCTGAAAATTCTACTTGAAAGGGCAAAAAAGGAACTTTAGTTGAGAATGATCAAATTTCAAAGAGTTTTACGCACAGTCATTTAACATCAAAGGTCCTTTCCTACTCTTTTTTAGGTCATTACAATATTTTCCGCCTCCAACTATTACGAAATCGGCTCCAACAAAGGGGCATATCTCAAGCTGGACCCACAGCTGGATATTCATTTTGTGCAGTACACTTCGGCGGCTTCTAAAACCAGGAAGCTTACTTTCCGCCAAAGAGTTGGTCTCGTGGAAAGCTCTGCAATCCGGGAGTTGGCGGAACAACTGAGGAATCGCCGAGATGAACTGGAGCAGGAGTTTCTCAGTCGTGATGATACCAAATCAGGTGAGGAAAAAGTTTTCATGCTCCGCATGGAAGTTTATAGAATAAAACTCCATATCAATAATTGCGATAAGTAATAAGATAAGAAAATTTGTGTTTGTTGAGATATTTATAAGGTTTTAGTTGTTTTCCTTTTAATTAAAATAGCGATATTTGTTTATTTCTTCTTTACCTTTTTACAAGCATTCGAGCCTTATGCCCAGCGCACAATAACTTTTGTTTGTAAATATGTTTTCAAATTTTCCTGAGAGTGAGCGAGATGACCAGATTTAGATCTCACTCGCTCTCAATGAAATGCCAAAAACATGTTTACAAAACAAAAATTATTGTGTGTTGGGCATTAGAGAAGATTTGTAGGAAATTCTATGAATTTATTACGAATGCAATATTTAGTCAGAAATATTTTGTTTATTTTGCAATTGTTATGTTGTTACTTTTGAAAATTGTAGTCATAAATAATTAATGAAAAATTTGAAGACTTTCCCAATGAGAATAATTTTGTTCAGATTACTTAAAGCTTTCATCGCTTTTATTTGATTTTTTTTTTTTTTGGAAAAGTATCACATAACAAGAAAAATTAGTATGAAGAGGTCACCTATTTAAGTGCTACAAAGGGCATACGGTTCATTAGGTATCACAGACACTTATGTCCATTTTAAACATTTTTCAGAATGCTATTCATTTTTTTTAAAATAAACTTATTAAAATCGACAAAAGTGTTTTAATACTCGAAGAGCGATATAATTCATGTTTTTTGCAATTTGAGGCTCATATAGTGCCTTAAACATTAAGCAGTATAAGCCACACTTAAAAATAGTTTTTGAATTAAGAGAGATTTGTGGATATTGTATAATTAAATCTTTTGTTGTAAAATTTATCACAGTAAGTAGTATAAAAGCCGCTACACAGAAAAAAATATTTCGTAACATTTTTCGTAAATATTTGTGAATTCCTATTAGGGACTGCCGAAATTCTCGTTTATCCTAACCCGCCAAAAAGTTCGTAAAACTTTGTATTTTTGCACAAACATTATTCGAAATCGTAACGTGATCACTTTCCGAGTATTTTATTTTGTTCTTTTACAAACATTTGTTCGTAAATGTTCGTAAACACACAAAAGAGTATTCTTAAAATTTTGTAATTTGTTTGTAAAGTTTTGTCAAACAATCAAAAATGTATAAATAAATAATTGTTAAGGATAATGACCAGCGCACAATAACTTTGTTTGATGTTTTCAGAATTTTCCATGAGAATGAGCGAGATGACTAGAACTAGATCCCACTCACTCTCATTGAAATGTCAAAAACATGTTTACTAAACAAAAGTTATTGTGCGTTGGGCATAATAAAATGTTCGTCAAATGGTCATATTGTGAACAGTGTATTTTATTGGGCTATAGCAGTTTACGAACATTTGTTAAATTTACAATTTAATGATATATTTTTTCTGTGTACACATTGTGAGAAATATTCGTAAAGTATTGCTTTTTTGAAGGAAAACGTCTGCACTGCTCAAGGTGGAAACGTCGAAAAACGTGAAAATTTCTCCCAATGTTTAGAGACCTTAAGACGTAACGTAACTTACGTAGAAACTGATAAACTTTTAGTTGTGGAAAGGTTTTACATGAAAATGTTTTTTAATGTCCTCGTAAATCTTTCTGGTTAAAGTGGCACATTATCTCTAAATCACTCCGCACTTGTACGATATAATAAATAAATTTCCGTACATATTTTGTAGTCACTGTTATGTATTAGGAACTTTCTGAATTTCCCACGTAATTTAGTTAGGGAACTATAGTTGAAATGGATTCACAAATCCTTTTGGCATTATCTCTCCAGGAGCATCCTCAGTAGTCCATCCCAATCCTTTGGCCAAATATGTGGATATATTGAGAAAGCTTTTAGGTCCAAAAGAAGGTAAATTTGGCCCCTGGATGGTGTAATACGCAAAAGATGAGGCGGATTTTATGATGCGGCTCAATGTGGGTGTAATATATGAACCCTTTTCACCCATCGCAGACTTCCTTGCAATCTTCCTCCTGGGGATTTTCTCTGATGTATTTTTATTGTTTCTTAGGAATTTTCCTGGAGGTGAATTTGAGCTCCATAGTCTGTCGATGGGAGAAAAAAAAAGATTCCTTGAGCTGAGGATGATGAAATACGTTTTCCGCCAAATGAAGCAATTATTGCCACCCATTTATCTATTAATCTGACTCCCAATGGGGTGGTTTCCTTCCTTATTTTCTCGTTTTTTTTTCTGGAATGGGTACGTCTGGGATATTATTTCTCAATTGAATTTCTGAGATTTGCTCCCTAGAGTGTTGTTCCGTGAATATTAGCTGATATTCTTTACAATCTCAGCTTTTGTGGTCACAGGTAAAATCCGAACTCGTCAGATCGGGCCCAAATTTTGGATTTACATGTTTTGACACTCATAGATCACGAAAATCATGTGTGCTAAAAATCGATTTTCGTGGACGTCCCGTCCGTCCCGACTATTACGTCTGGAGTACAAACGCTTCTGGAGAGAGAGAACGGAAAGAGATATCGACAAGCGGTTTTCGGCAAAGGTTAAATGTCGATAGGTGGCTTGAAGTTGATGATGTCAGATCCACCTCTCCCCGCCCCCCTGCCGTCATTTTGGAACACTGCCAAATTTTGTATTCAAAATAACTCAGCCCCTATCTCGATCGATCTCAAATTGTAGTATGTTATGGCTGGGCTTAAGAGCTTTCGACTAAAAAAAAATTAAGTCGCCCGACCCCCCTGACTCAAGCTAGAAGGGGTCAAAAATTCAATATTCAAATGGCCATATCTCCGGTTCTAAATATCAGAATTTGAAAAATTTTGATGTTTTGGAAAGTTCTCTTGAAGGACTACAACTCTCATAACAGCCCAAATTCATCCGATTTAATCGAAGGTCCGATTAATTGAAAAATCGATTTTCGAAATTTCGATGTCGAATATTTCTAAAACTAGACGATATTTTCTCTAAATTTTAGTATATTGTAGCTGAGGTCGAGACCTTTCCAACGGCGGGTCGCACTCCGTCCTCGGTGTTCTCTGACCCGAGTTATATAATTAAAAATGTCTTAACCGGATTGTATTTTTGGTGTTTATGAAGCGATTTCGATGAAATTTTAGTACATATAGAGTAACGTGTGGTATTTTGGGACACTTTTTAGCACTTTCCAAATTCAAACAGCTCAATGACTTTTCAATTTATTTTTTTCTTTGTTGATACAAATATTCATGTTCCTTATTCTATCCAAAATAAGATTCTTACAGAAAAATGCATTATTTTTATTCAAAATTGCAAAAAATGTAAAGAAGTAAGAATGGTGTATTTCGGGACAATTGGGTATTTCGGGACAGACAAAAATTGCTATTAAGTAAGTAAATTTCACTGAGCCTGACTAACTTACCTTTAAGTCAAAGGTCTAAACTTCACTCTTTCATAAAAATTTTGTTTAAATTTCATTTGTAAAGTGGCATAAATCGAAAAAAACTCGGCACTGTTTGTGTTGACATCTGCAAAATTGACCACACTGAAGGTTTTGTTAGAAGTGGAATGTGATAGTGACTGAGTCTGTAAAGAATCTCAACTACCATAAGCTTATCTGGGCTTATCGCCGGTCATTTCTTTTTGCATTCCTATTTAAATAATCATTTAAGCAGAAAAATAAAAAATCATTAACAGAAAATTTTCTGTTATATGAAAACTTATTTTAATTTCAACTTTCAAATAAATGAGGAACTAAAGCTTAGGAGTTAAGTACACTGCCATCATCAGAATGAATTTATAATTTAGTTTTTCTCACATGTTTTGTCCTGACATCATCATCACAGTGGCATTTGCACTGCAAGAAAGTTAAATTTTCACTAAACTCTGCATTATAGGTATATCTTAACATAATTTACGTAGATTTTTTTATCCTCTGCATAATTTTCTTTCATTCGTATGCGGATGATGTTAAATTTAAAGTATTCACTGCATTTTTTTATCGCAGTTTGTAAATTCTGTTTCCTAGGCCTCTTTTTGCTTTTAGAAGAGACATTAATAAGTTTGAAGAGGCGGAAAATAGTGAAAAACCCAGCAGGTGCTCTCAGTTCAGCACGGCATATTGTAATTCCAATTAAATGGTACCATTTCACATTATAGTTTTGTGAATTTCCACCAAAGGTATCACCCTAAAAGGTACGGAGGGTGGTAGAATGTGGCACAAAATTAATGGGGTTTAGAAAGAAAAGAGGGAACAAGGGTTACAGAAGAGAAAGAAACGAAATACGGAAATGTGTTTTTTCTTCACACAAAACAAATTCTCATAAGGCTTTGCAAATTTCCCCATAAAATCATACAGGATCGGGAAATTTTCCAGAAGGCTTGAAATCAGTTAGAAAAATTGGGAAAAACAGTTTTGGTCAGTAGAAAATTCCAATTGTTCAATAAATAACGTAAATAACACAAGAGTTTGTCAGTAAAAACTTAAAAGTTATAAAAATTCTTTTCAAATTACACTGAAAATACCTTTAAATTGAACAAATTAAAATAAATTAAACTAAAGATGCTATAATTTTCCCTTTGCTAAGAATAATTAACTCTTTTTGGCCAATTAGTGTTTATGCTTTCTGTTTCATTTATGTAGGGGAGGGGAAAGCTTTCAGGCTTCGCACACATTCTGGCTTCAAACACTTCAAATTTTCTCCGTATTCCTTTAATGAATCTTATCTATCTATGGCAATATATTATATTTTAATATATCTAGTTTTAAGTCATACATTTCCTGAAATAAATAGGTTAAATTCATTAAAGGAATATGGGATACAAATGAAGTGTTCGAAGTTAGAATGTGTGTAAAGCCTGAAAGCCTTCCCCTATTGGCTAAAGTTTATTTTTATTGAACATTTTTATTGAAATATTGCCCCAATTTGCAATTTGAGAAATATGCATTGTTATGGTATTTGTCAAATATTTCCATTCCTTAATGGAATTCAGTTACGACAATGGCATACAAGGGTAGAATAGCCTAATTCAGAATCTGCTGCAAATGGAAATTTTTCACAGAACATAGGGTGAAAGTAACACCTATTGAGACTTTAAGAAGTCGTGTCAGGACTTATTGACAACCTACTCTGTACCTTTTGGAATACGAAATTTGAACATCATCGAAAGACGTCAAGGGGGAGATATTAGCTTGGAAGTGGTGTACACTGAGGTGGAAGTACTGCGGAATTGGAAGTCTCAAAAATGAAATGATTTTTGCGCTTTTCATTTAATTACAGTAGAAAAAATGTTTGTGAGCATGTAACGCGATTAAAGATTGTCTTGAGGGTTAAATTATTGTTGTTTTTTATCGCAATTGTCTTAAATTTCTCATCAAAATTATCGTTAAAAATTCAGATATCGTTCAACTATTCCCTCTGTTCCAATAGATGAAACTTAATTGAATGCTTTACAAATATTTAAATTTCAAATTACATTTTCAGTTGGAATAGTGTAGTAATGGTCCATTCTTTCGGATGGTTTAGTTTCGTAAATTAATTTAAGTAATTTAGTAATTTTTTTTATAAATATAATTAATATAAGTCTCAAATTGATCCTAACAATTGTCCTCGAAAGATATATTAATTCTATTTTTTAAGGAAAGGAACCGTGTTTCTTTAGTCGTTTCTTTTAAATTCGAACGCCAGAAAGTGCCTGGAAGTGCTTAGAAGTGCAGAAGTGCTGGAAATCACTTATAGCACTTCCGGAAGTGTGGAAGTCTTTGACGTTTTCCATATAAATTCAGGAAGTGCTGGAAGTGGTGTACACAATTTTTCGACTAATATCTCCCCCTTGAAAGACGTAGACTAAGGAAAAAACGTCATATTATCTACATTTTATTAGATACTTTAAATAAATTTCAAGATTTTGACAAAAGTGTCAATAGCGGTTCCTTATCGAAGAGGTGTTCCTTCGACCCTAGATTTCTTTTTTTATTAAACAGAGTGATAATTTTTTATTTATTTTTTTTTATCTATGGGAAACTGGGGCACCACTGAACATGGGATAGTATAGCAATAAATAATATTTTTTTTTCAAAACTTTATTTGGACTATGACGATTATTTCTTCAGTAGACAAGCATCCCTATAGTATCTATGAGTTTTGACAGGTTTTGTCCTCTGAAGTCTGATATCTAATTAAAAAATCGAAGTGTTCGGTGCTACCCTGTGTTCGGTGTTGTCCCATTTCCCCTATGTCTATGTGTTTGATTCTTAAGCTCGAGATAAGTCGAAAAGCCATTCGTATTAAAATGTTTTAATAACAAAAATTCCCATTAGGAGTTCGTTTTGAATTAGGCTGTTCTACTCTCTATATCGACTATACCATATACCAGAAAGAAAAGATACAGGGATTTCACATCTTAAAAATCCTCTACCCAGCATATACAATCTCAGCTTAAAATCGCTCTCCCGTAAAGTTGGCCATTCGCGACTTGTTTACTGAGAGAAATCCGAAAAAGTTAAAATAACATTCCGGAAATGTTAATTTTACCCTACAGTATTGATCCGAAATCGGTGTAAATATAACCCTTTTGAGGTATATTAGGGGTTAAAGTTACCCTTTTTCATGTTAATTTTACCTTTAAAAAAGTGTAAAATTAACATTAAAAAATGTTGATATATTTTTACACATAAAAAGTGTTAAAATTATGAGGAAAAAAAGTTAATCGCACCCCATTTTTTTCTCAGTGTTCGTTTTATATTCTGAGCCATCGATATATCGCTTGATAAAATTTTCTGTTTATTTATAATATAAAAAAAGCAATTTTCTTTTTATTTCATTGTACTTTTTGGTTCATTTTCATAACTTTAACAACGTTGCAACGGTGCTTCACTATCTAATCGAAAGAACTTGAGTAACTTCTAGTGTCAAGACTTGAATTCAATTTGCAAGAACTTTTACTTTATGTATACTCCATTGATGTTTCGGAAAACTTCGTGAAACATTTAACTTTTATTGTTTCTTCTCATTTGATTCCAATACTACTTTTTGATACACTTACTGAAGTTAATGGGAAAAGAAGTGAATTCTCCTTCCACCAGTCCACCAACTTTATTTTCTTCGGCGTCATTTGCTTTCAATGGGTTGGAGAGGTGAAACTATGTCCCCGCCAGACAATGACGGATTGGTTACGGAAGAGAAAGCCTCAGGATATAAGTTATTTTGTCACAGTCACACCCACCTTTGTGCACGAATATTACTTCAATTTTCCGGACAATAGGCCATTGTGGAGAAAGTGCAACTTTCTCACCTTGATTAGTAGCCCCAGTGTTTGTGAATTTATAGCCAATTTTCTTTAAAACTTTATTTATGGTTATTCTCTGTGCAGGATTGCTGACACTGGCCAAGTGGTGCGAAGCCATGGAAGCTGCCACATTCTTGGGGCTCCCTTGGCGACTTTTGCGGGACAGACTGGCTCCTCTTGACCCTAATCAACCACCCACAACTGTGAAGTACGCCAAGACACTCGAACTCCTCGATTCGGACTCTATGGTAAGTTTCAGTACCCATTGTTTGTGGAAAAGGACACTCTGTAGATGTGAGCATACTTCAGAAATTTCCAATTGAACTGAAAATCAGAACAAGGAAAGGGGATTTTTTAATTGCAACATACAATTAATTAGACTTTGAGGGGATTTACAATACAGACGTCTAAATAGAGCTGATTTATTGATCAAAGAGAAATAGGAAAGCTCCCTGCTCCTTCATATTTTATAATTTTCACGTTTCCTCCATCCTACATTTTTTTTTTCAACAATTTGCGATGGTCGATATAAAGAAAGTAAACTGTAGGTAAAATACGGAGAATTAAAAATATGTAGTTGTCATGCTTTAAGCCACAAACAGACTCAAGCTCGTCAAGCTTATCCTTGAAAATTTAGCCATAATTTTTATTCCATGATCCTTAATTCTCACATATCTCAAAGATTGAATATCCGAATTTTACGAGTAAAATTATCTCGAGGATTAACTTGAGTCTATTTCGGGTTTTAGATTTATCAATCAACTAAGTTTTGACCTAGATGTAGATATATCAAGAGGGAGATATTTATGAAAGAAAAAGTATAGGGGAAACTGGGGCACCACTAAACACAGGGCAGCACCAAACACTAATTTTTATTTCTAAACTACTTGGACTATCTCGACCATTTCTTCAATGGACAAGGATCCCTATAATGCCTATAAATTTCTATAAGTGTTGTCCTCTGAAGTCGACTTAAAGGCTCTGAAGACGATTAAAAAATTGCACTGTTTGGTGCTACCCCATGTTTGGTGGTGCCCCAGTTTCCCCTAAACCACTTCCGATACTTCCTTTTTAATTTTACGTGGAACTTCCACAATTTGTATGAAAAATTCTTAAAATCTTCACACCATTTTCAATCCAATATTTGCCTCCTTGAGATAGGGGAAAGTACTCTAACTTCGAATGTTCATGCCTTCGAATAATGTGAATTTATTTTATTTTTCCTAAGAGTCTTATACGTAATTATCACGTAATTATAAATAATCGATGATAAACTAACTTTAATATTCAATAGAAATGTGTAGGTTTTTTTTAGAAAAAATAAAAGAAAATTCACAATATTCGAAGGCATGAACGTTCGAAGGGAGAGTACTTTCCCCTACGTCATTTTTTTCATAAGGGATTAAAAGTCCTAATTAAATTTTTCGAATTAGAAAATTACTTTTCATGGGAAACCTATTGGCATATCGCCTAGCCGTAAGGCGCATAATTAAAATTATGAAATAATAGTAAAAATTAATAGAAACTAAATAAGAACATTTTTCACCATTTTTCACTTAGCCCTGTATGAACTGATTTTGAAACTGCAATCATATAGCATCATATATTTTCTTAATTCCCCAAAAAATTATAAAGAAATAATTAAAAAAAAATATAAAGTTTAAATAGGATGGATTCCAACTTGGATGAGCTTTAAAAAAAAATTTTGCAAATAGCAAAAATTGAAAATAAGCAATTAAGGATAAAAATAAAAAATATACTTGAATTTTAATTTTTTAAATTAATTTTTATATTGAAAGGTTAGTTTAAAAATTCAATAAAAAAGTTTAAAAAAGAAATTAATTGTTTCATCTTGGAAAAGATTCAACAAAGTAAAGTATTTAAACATGTGAGTAAAGTAAATTAATTTTGTATTTTTTACTCTTCCTTATTTGTTTTCTTTTTGTGAATTTTAAAAGTATGTTTTTTTTTGGGTTTCTACTCAAA